>NC_136489.1:152774449-152851949 GCF_053919585.1 Euprymna scolopes
CACAGGAATCACTTTTTCCATAGCTACCAACGTAATAGATGCACTGGACTAAAGCTGCCTTCAGGACTGCCAGCAGCCACTGCAAAAGAGTAATAAAAAATGCAAGAGAGCTATATGCTCAGCCCGTTAAATCCAAAGTAGCTGAGCAGCGGCCTGGTTTCCACCAGTTTTGGCAAATAGTAAACAGGATCCTGAACAGAAGCGTGCGTTCTATCCCAATCATCATCAATGGACCTGAGGTCATCTCGTCAGCATCAGACAAAATCAAACTATTTGCAAAGAACTTTGCAGCTAATTTTACCCTATGCGACGAAGGCAATCAACTCCCCGTATTTCCTCCTATAACAGACAACACCCTATGCAACATACACATATCTGTGTGTGATATTGCCAAGCTAATCAAGAACCTTGATTACAGTAAAGCAACTGGCCCTGACGGCATTCCAATCATTGTCCCGAAAAAGCTTCAACTAGAACTTGCCTTCATACTCACAAAACTCTTTAAGCGTTGCCTTTAAGAGAAGTGCTTCCCAACATCCTGGAAAACCTCATCAGTATGCCCTGTATTTAAGAATTCAGGTGATAAGTCATCTCTCTCTCAGTACAGACTAATAAGTCTCCTGTGTGTCATGAGTAAGCTGCTGGAATCCATATTAGATAGAGAAGTAGTCAACCACCTCAGCAGAAATAACCTTCTTAGTGACATGCAATATGGTTTCCGTTCTGCAAGATCTACAGCAGATGTGCTAACTGTTATATCTCATAGGATTAGCGAATCTCTTGACAAAGACTTCCTCTCTAGGGCAATTGCTCTTGACATATCAAGGGCCTTCGATAAGGTATGGCATAAGGGCCTACTTCACAAGATTTCCAGCTACGGTATCACTGGAAATGTTTTCTCGATCATTAAATCATTTCTCTCTGATAGGCTCATAAGAGTAGTGGTTGATGGGCAGAAATCAGGGGTCCTCAATATTAATGCTGGGGTCCCTCAGGAGTCCATCCTGGGCCCAACTCTCTTCCTGATATATATCAATGACCTCCAAAACACATACTTAAATCATTCGTTGACATCTATGCTGATGACACGACCATCTATGGCAACACACCAAAGGTCATAAATGACAAAGTTGTCTCAGATTCTGTCTCCTCTGATCTTGAGCGCGTGGTACAGTGGGGGAGGAGGTGGCTGGTTACTTTTAATGCATCTAAAAGCAATCTCCTTTCTGTACATCACCAACGCTTTATCCCCATCTGGCACCAATTGAAATGGATGGTTCTCGTCTAGGGGAAACTCCATGTTTTGATAAGCTTCTGGGCTTGACCTTTACTCCTGACCTGAAATGGAACACGTACATCAAGTCAGTTGCCAAGATCGTTGGAAAAATGGTAGAATCCTTCTACCGCTCCAGAAGATATCTAACCCCTGATGCAATTCTCTATCTGTATAAAAACCAAGTTCGTCCCAGGATGTTGTACTGCTGCCACATCTGGGCAGGATCTGCTAAAAACAGCCTATCCTGCCTTGACAGAGTACAAAATAGGTTTCGTGGCATAGTGGGTGATGTCCTTTCCTCTTCCCTGCAACCTCTCTCCCATAGGAGAGACGTTGCGAGCCTGTCTTTGTTTTATCGTTACTACCATGGCAGGTGCTCGTCTGAACTCCAATCTCTACCCCCCCCCCCCGACAATATTTCAGATAAACACCCGCCTAGCTGAAACCACTGTCAAAAATTTTCCCCACTCCTTATCTGTGCCAAAATCAAAACGTAGATTCCATGAACAAAGCTTCTTTCTTAGAAATGCACGCCTGTGAAACTCTGTTCCGGTTGCCTGTTTCCCATCTGACTACAACCTGGATGTCTTCAAGTCCAATGTAAACACATCCCTGATGAACCGCCTCCTTAAATAAAACACTTTATCAAATCTCCAACACTTACGTACTGTAGACAAAATAACCCTTATCCTCAAGTGGCTTCCGGGCCTTGATAAGTGGTGACTACCTTGTAAAAATACTCCTAGCGAATAATAATAATAATAATAATAATAATAATAATAATAATAATAAGAAGAAGAAGAAGAAGAAGAACTAGCGGGACCTGTGGAAATTCCACAGGGGACTCATTCATATTTAATATATTGATGTTGGCATTCTGTAGATGTTCAGTGTAAATGGAGACGCTCTGATATTATTGTAGCTTTTTGTTAAAACTGCAAAAGTATTTATTTAAGCTAGCAGGAACGCCCGGCAAAGCCCGGCCATAAAGTACGCTTAAATATGATATTTTAATTTTTGCAGATTTCGTTTATATATTTTTGAGTTCATGTTCTATCAATTTTTATATATTATAAAGTTACAATTAATATATATATATATATATATATATATATATATATATATAGATATATATAGATATATATATATTTATATATATCCATATTACTTGGGTGCATTAGCTTGAATCGAAACCGAAATAAAACTTGACAAAAACAAAAACTATTCCCACACACACACACACGCACACACACACACACACACATATATATGCATATATATATATATATATATATATATATATATATATATATATATATATATATATGTATATAAATATGCATGTGTGTACATGAAACAGCAAAAAAAAATCCTAAATAAAAATTCAGTATGTTTACATATTCAAACAGTTATGCCAGGATGTCTAACCCAATTATTGTCAATTTAATCTGTTTATATTTTTCTGTGAGTGTTAGTAGGGGGGGGGTCTTTTAGAAATCTGAAGATCGTTTTCGGCAACAAAACATCAATCAAAAATCTTTAGAGGAATCTGTTTGTAACCTTTCATGCTGATGCTGTGAGCCCTTACAACGCCCCGGATGTACCATAATGGACGGTCTGCTCGTTTCTTTGATTTCAGCAAAATTACAATGCCCACTTGTCCAAATTCAAAGTTGGGGAGGAGTCAGACATGGAATAACAAGAATGCCATCGTCGGTATCAAGCCTTTTAAATATTTGAATATCAGCGTTTGTTTATTATTGCGGTTTATTGTTCGGACAATGATTACTGGGAGAGAAATAACTAGTTATATTATAACTCATTTCCGAAAAATTATAAATGTTGGACATAACATTTTTAAAAGTTGCATTTCAAACTAAAACGCCGAACTTCAGGTATTAAAAGTCCAAATTAAATTAAGTTCAAAGTCAAATTACAAAAGCTCAACCTTAAATTAAAAATTTCAATTTCAAATTAAAAAAAGCTTAAGCTCAAATTAAAAATTTCAATTTCAAATTAAAAATAAAAAAGTTCAAGATCAAATTAAAAATTTCAATTTCAAATTAAAAAAAACTGAAGCTCAAATTAAACATTTAAATTTCAAATTAAAAATAAAAAAGTTCAAGATCAAATTAAAAATTTCAATTTCAAATTAAAAAAAATTAACTCAACCTCAACCTCAAATTAAAAATTTCAATTTCAAATTAAAAATAAGCTGAAGCTCAAATTAAAAATTTCGATTTCAAATTAAAAAAAAGTTCAACCTCAAATTAAAAATTTAAATGTCAAATTAAGAAAAAGCTCAACCTCAAATTAAAAAAAATTACAATTTCAAATTAAAAAAACGCTCAAGCTCATATTAAAAATGTTAATTACTAGTGTTGGGACGATTAATCAGAATCAGGAATCGGAAAAATTTGAGTCTATTTTCCGATGCCAAAACCGATTCCTTAAATCATCTTTTTTTATTGGATTTTGGTTAAAAAGAAAACATCCTCCACAACTATATAATAAAATAATAAATATTGACTAATTTAAATATGCAGTACGACTGAAATCTCTAGATCACCCCCGTCACAAATGTGTTTTTACGTTTGAGAAAATATAGGCACATTTAAGATGTTTTGAAGTTAAAGATTTATAAAGAATCGGAATCGGTAATTGTATCGGAATCGGGAGGGGGGGGGAAATATTGGAATCGTCCCATCACTATTAATTACAAATTAAAAATGTTCAACATCAAATTAATAAATTTCTACTTCATATCGAAAAAAAGCTAAACTTCAAGTAAATAAAAAGGAAGCTTACCTTCAAATAAAAAAGCTAAAATTTCAGTTACAAAAGCTCAGCTCTCAATTATAAAGATCTTCTCCAAATATTAAAGCCTTCAATTGAAATTAGAGGAAATTAACTTTCAAATAAAATAAAGCTCTATTTCTAATGCAAGGAAAAGCAAACTTTAAAATATAAAAAAAGGGTTCAACGATGAAGATAAGGAATACGCATGTTAAATAGATTTCTGATAAATAATATTACGACACGTTTTCATTTGGATTTAATGTTTTCTTTATTTCAATGTTTACTTTTTATTTCTTTTTAAGTTCACTACTACTACTACTACTACTACTACTACTACTACTACTACTACTGCTACTACTACAGACTTATAGACTATTTGATTAAAATGGGCATCAAGACAGTTCCTCACCCTCGCAATAGTCGAGACCTTGCACGATGTGACTTTTGGTTCTCCCTAAGCTGAAAAAAAAACAAAACCTTAGGGGTTATCGTTATGAGAATAATTGAGAAGATGAAAGCGGCCGTGACCAGGTTCGTTGACACGCTCACGCAAGAGGACTTCTATGGAGCATTCCAGAAGTTGTTGGAACGGTACAAGTGCATTGCAGCCAAAGGTGATTACTTCGATCAGGACAACAATTTCATGTGTGTCCTATCAATAAAAGTGCCCGTACGAAAAGAAGCCTGGGAACTTATTGAAGGAACCTCGTACGTTGAGTTTTACATAGAGCAAAATGAAAATCAAGAGCGACGCCTAGATCGCCGATAACACAAGTCGATGATCTGTCGAGCGATCAAGAACAACATTAATTACTCTATGCAGTCAAAGACTCATAACCAATACTCTCAAGAAGTTAATAGAGGTCAACGTGGACACTTTGATAAACGAAATCAAACACGCACCTGCTAGGATGTTTACGCATTTCATTGAGAACAAGACGTGGATCTACAAACACATTTGGCCAAGATCAAAGTGTAGTATATGTTCTTCAGATGCTGCACTTCCATTTCTTGTTCTCTTTCGGTGGAGGAGCAGTCCTTCACGACTGATGCATTCTTTTATTTTTGTATCTTTTATCCACGTTAAAAAACGGCCCTGGTGTCTAACTCTGTCCCGTGGGGAGGCGTTGTAAATAGATAAAAACATTGCATAGGAACCCTTGTGAAGCAAAACATACGATATTTTCCTCTTCCGTAAGTGCCTGAGAGTCGCCATCGCGATCCAACAGGAAATTTAGAGTCGCGTTTTTAAGCCCTGTATGGAGGAAATCGAAACCGAACACTTCCATGTATTCCAACAGTACTGTGCTCGTTCACACAAGGCCAAGACGATCAATGCTTGTCTGCTCAACAATGTTGCTAACCACTGGTCCCCGGACTTGTGAACGCCCTCCCCACCTATCAGAAGCCCTTTTGACTATTCTTCCCTGACGTGTTCTAGACGAAGACTAATAAACATGCGAACAGTCTGAATGCTGCCATTGTGGATATTTCACTCTTATAGACAAAAACATGTTTACGAAAACGTGGAACTCATTTGACGCGCGCCTTAACATTGTCGTTTTCAGCGTAGTGATACATAACAGTCGGGTCTCTGCATATGCAACTTTTGTTGTTATTGCTGAAACAAAAATACGTACATATGTTCTATACCTGCATGTCTTTTTAAAAAAAAGCCTGGTAAATACGCAATAATGAGAACAGACTAAAATTTCTGAAAAAAAAAAGAAATGTACGATATAAAAATTTACGAAATATAAGGGAGATTACTCATGGAGAAAGCACATATAATCTCACATCACTTACGTCACAAGCAATAACAATAGACAGGATCTATAATGAGTCTCAAATCTAAGATTTCGCAACCCTGTCCCATACCGGTAATGTCGCATCTCTGTATCCTTTTTATAAGTATTTTAATGAAATGTACTCTGGCGAATTCATAGCACTTGTGCCTTCGCTTGGATGGGAAGAAATGACAGAAAAGGGAAGAAAAGGCAGGAGAAGAAAAGAAAAAAACTGCTTCGATTTTGACTTCCTTCTCTTTTTCCCTTTTTTTAAAAAAAATCTATTTCCTTTCCTCCACTTTTTCTTGCTTCCCCCCTTTTTATCTCCTATCAGTCATAATGATAAAATATCAAGACGTTATAAAAAAATATAAACAACGTCTGGTTTAAAAACCTGATTAACCATTTTGAAGTCAGCAACATCTTAGTTTCGTAAATATTATATTTCGAAGAACTTACAATTGTTTTATGGATTTAATTAAAATCTTATTCATAATACTTATACACCAAGAGTTCCCTGATAATAAAATTATCTTTATAATTCCTTTAAGCATACTTCCGACTACATACCAAAATTCAAAACCTTAGAGTGAAGAGATATCCCACATTTTTCCTGCCAGAACATGGAAGAATGTCGAAGGTTACATTGACCGAAACGTTGTGCAGATAACAAGTAAGATATGAACAATAATCCGATTCATCTAAATGATACAAACATTCATACTTCATCTAAATAAATTTAGAACTGAACTAAAGTGACTTATAAAAAACATCCACATTTAACTAAATTTCATCTTTGAACGGCGAAAATGTGTAAAATTCTTTGCAAATTGAGATCTGGTTAAGTAAAGTATTTTGGTCATGAGAACAGATTCTTAAATTTAATTTATTAGACAAATCTTGATTGAATTAGGCACATGTGGCTCTGACTAAAACCATGTATACCCACATCTCTTTCCTTTATCTGCCCCATTCGCCCTCTTTCTGTATACACGCGCACATACGCACACACACATAAACACACACATATATATATATGTTTATATATATATATATATATCTGTGTGTATATGTGTGTGTCTGTGCGTTGTGTATGTGGAAGCCATACCCATTCGCATAAAAGAATCGACGATCATCAGACTCATTATGAGAGGGAGGCACGCTTAAGTGATTTTAACGATTTTAAACGATTTTAATCGACTTTTTCAATGCATTCACTAAACGCATTTTTTTAAAAATTCATCACTCGCCTGACTCATGGAAGTTGTAAACGTTCGCGAATATTGCAAATTACTTTTTTATACTCTAACAGAACGTTCGAACTTTGACCCTCCAAATGGGGGAAAAAACGGATTGCAAGAGAAACAAACAGGAATTAACCCAGCTGTTCAATGAAACACACACACACACACATACACACACACACACACACACACACACACACACACACACACACACACACACACACACACATATATATATATATATATATATATATATATATATATATATAAATATATATGCAAGAGAGGTGCTCAAAAGTAATACCTTCTATTTTTATTCCTCCTGAATAGATTAAAAGGAAGCAAAAATAGCATTACTACGAAGACTGCAATATCTGCAACTAAGAACTGGAACTTTCAGGTTATAAATACATGAGTTCAATCATTCTTAAATTATAATCCCCTCTGATCTATATCGGGCGGAATAAAAATAAGAGGCATTACTTTGCGACCGCCCCCCCCCCTCCCATATTAAAAATTTCGCATAACTGTGTATTCGGACAAATAACAATCATATAGAAAATTCCAAAGGAAAGCAGACCAAGGAAAGAAGCTTTTGGAGTAGAAAGTTTACTCGGCATCTCGAACCTCTACGAAAAAGGTGGTGGGGGTGCTGCTCGTCTATTTGATTAAGGATATTTACGTTGAGGAGTTACACATCCAGGAGGTTTATTGGAAACGGGAGTACTTGTGAATCCAGATTGAACGGCACAATCACATTGACACACCGGTTCTTGCCAGATCACCGAAGTTAAGCATAGTTAAGTCTGGCCAGTACCACATGGGCGACCATCTGAGAAGGCTAGGCGCTGTATGTAACTTCTGGAAAGGTTGGGCGTGGGGCCAGCATCCTCATCCCGAATAAAATCCGAATTATATATACAGTGGGTGCGATAAGTATCCGATACAAAACAAAAAGTTGATATTTTTTTATTACACGAAAACAAAAACAATAACAATATTGTAATAATGTTTTGTATGATAAATACGAATCTCGTATCAAAAATCATACAAAAATACATAAGAATAGCATTTTGTTATTGTTTTTGTTTTGGTGTAATAAAATAATATTAACGTTTTGCTTTGTATCGGATACTTATTGCACCCCCTGTATGTTTCAAAATACTAACTTTTTACACTCAAGTGGAAAAATAATGTGTTTGGATTGAATAAACGTAAAAAAGAGGACGGATTTTTATAAACGGAACGTGAAAGAAGATCATTAAGAAATCACATTCCATGATTGGATATTGTTAAATCAAATTTCCGTAGATTATTAAAGATTAAAAAAAAAGACAAACATTGTAAATGGTTATCTATTCATTTATTTATTGCGGGCTATTATCCCCATCTTTAATTTGTTGTTTCAAGGCGTTTCGGCCAACTATTTCTTTGCCTTCGTTAAGTAGTTACCGTAACGGGATAGTGTTACGTTTCATTATTATTATTATGATTATTCTTTTCTTCTTGTTGTTAGGTCTTAATTATAGTGAGAGTCTTAGAGTCTTAGAGAGTCTTATTAAGAGTTTGTTGTTGAATCTTAGAGAGAGAGAGAGAGAGAGAGAGAGAGAGAGAGAGAGAGAGAGAGAGAGAGATGTTGAAAGACTAAGAGAGATGTTGTTGCGTTCCGTGTTATAACGAGATTTATATATATATATATATCAAATGTTCATACTTAGAAGTGTATAAGCTCTTAGAGTGAGGAAACAGTGTTCAGACAGTCTTAGTGTTCACATTGTAGATATGTAAAGACGTTTTAAAACACATGATATACAAGACATATAATAACAATTTTCACTTTACCTTTTGGTAGAATTACAACACAAAGACGACGTTTATAAAAACACAAGATGGATTTATTTCTTCTCCCGACCGGTCGTGGTTTTCTGAGTCAATAATTCAAAGCTTCACATTCTAAGTTTCAAAAGTGACCGTCTCGCTTCTAGACGTTCGAATCCCATGTCTGGACTATCGTCTGTCGTCCTCAGACTCTCCCTGACTCTCTCTGACTCTTCCTGCTTGACTCTAAAGTTTCTAACTATATCGAGAACTTCCCATTTTCCATGACGTCATACACATGTTAAAACATGTGTCTTCTTTCACGTGTTCTGGAAATGCGTGTCCAAAACTTTTTCCTTTGTTTACAAAAGGAATTTTAACCTATATTCCCAGTAACCTATTTTTCCAATATGTTAAAAACATGCTTATTAAATTATCTTATAGTTGCATTCTTCAATTGAATTTTCATAACAGAATTGACAATGCACATTCTTTTCTTGAAAATATTTTATCTCTAAGCTAAACAATGGTTTGTTTTCACATTTCCTTGGCTAATTCTCTCTCGTAATCTATTTCTAAACCTAAATTACGAGGTTCGAATTTTGTCTATTCTATTTCATTTTCATGTTAACAAAATCTCTCTATTTTTATACTTACATGAAAAGGGGACAGCCCTTATCATGTAACAATAGGAACTCCGAATCTCTTAACTGCATCCTTAGTAATTACTGCCTTCCATAGTTGTTGTGGTCTCACCATATTTTGGCAAACTAAACGTCTAGCCGGCCTAGGGTAAGATTGAAATCGTTCTCTTTAGACAGTGCAGCTTTGGGTAAGATTGAAACCGCATTCTTCAGACAATGCGGTTTCAATCCTACCAAAAGCCGGCCAGAGGCTTACTTGGCCAAAACGTGGTGAAACGACAACAACTATGGAAGGCAGTAATTGCTGAGGATGAAGTTAGGAGATTCAGAGTTTCTATCTGTCGCAGTTACCACCTGACGAAGGCCAGAGGAATAGTTGGTCGAAACATCGTGAAACAACAACTAAAAGATGAGGATAAGTAGTCCGCAATAAACAAAGGAATAAAATACAAATTACTCATCTAAAAAAACATTCCAATTAAATAATTTTGAATGGTGTAGAAAAACTTGCGAGACAATACGAGCTACCTTAGGTTAAGGACTCATTTTTCTAAACTGCTCGAACCTTAAAAAGAGAAACCACAGTCAATAATTTTCCCCACTCTTTATCTGTGCTTAAATCAAAACGTAGATTCCATAAACAAAGTTTCTTTCATAGAACTGCAAGCCTGTGGAACTCCCTTCCATTTGTCTGCTTCCCAGCTGACTTCAACTTGGATGTCTTCAAGTCCAACATAAACAAATTCCTGATGAACCGCCCCCTTAAGTAATGACACTTTATCAAATCTCCAATACTAACGAATACTACAACACTATCCCATTGATTACTGTACACACAATAACCCTTATCCCCGAGTGGCTTCTGGGTCTTGTTAAGTGGCGACCTCCATGTAAAAAAAGTCCAATATAAACAAGTTCTTGATGAGCCGTCCCCTTAAGTAATCACATTTACCAAATTTCCACTACTAACGATTACTACGATATTGTCCCGTTGACTACTGTACATTCATTAACCCTTATGCTTAAGTGGCCTCTGGGCCTTGATAAGTGGTGACTCCTTTGTAAAAAAAAAAAAAACAAACAAACAAACAAACTTTCTCCTAAATTCTGGCTTTTTATTTGCATGTCCATATTCTTACTCAACTAACGAACCTTGCATTACAATTTTAATCTCACCTAAAACTACCAGCAAAATTCTGCCCTCGCTTCACACCGAGGATCACATTTCAAAGATCATGCTATTACTGTTCCGCGATCAGTGTAAGAAACGTAATTACATAAGATAAACCTGTATCAGTTTCATTGATCACGTGATAAGAGACGGTTCTGTTTTTCTCTTGCGCGAACACATATCTTAATTCGCCAGACCATGAAATTAATAATATAAAATGCGCACCAAGCTGCATAGAATCAGACATTGAAAAGATATTAAAGCTCGATTCACAGATAAACATTGATTTAGATCAGCTTACTCAGTACTCATGTTTATGTAATGCATCTTAATTCAAAACTAATATAAAATATTGCAAAGATTAAACGTTAATTTGAAGGAACGCGTATTTATGCGTTGTTTTCTTTTGGTATGGAAAATTTCTCGCTTTTCTATTCTCCTCATTCATTTTCTTGATTAAAAAAAGTCAGCTTAAGATTTTTGCTTTTTCCTGCTTTTATTGAGATGGAGACAAAAAAATCGGGGGAGTTGGGTAAGCTACTAAACAAGTCTTTTTGCCCATCCAGACGGCAGGAAAGATGAGATGGTGATGAATAACATTAATGGTAAACTTGTGGTCTGTGTGCATTTAAATAACACTTGATAAACACTCTACTACCAGGGAATACCGGGTTAATGTGCCATAACATATAGATACGCACATACGTATATAAATGCATGCATACAATTCTCTCTCTTTCTCTCACCCTCTCCATCTCCCTCTCTCTCTCTCTCTCTCTCTCTCTCTCTCTCTCGTTATATATATATATATATATATATATATATATATATATAGTGGGTGCAATAATTATCCGATACAAAGTAAAAAGTTCAATTATTTTTATTACACGAAAAGAAAACAATAACAAGGTTCTATTCTAATGTATTTTTGTGGTAAATACAAATCTCGTATCAAAAATCATGCTAAATACATAAGAATTGCATTTGTTATTGTTTTTATTTTCGTGTAATAAAAATAATTAAACATTTTGCTATTTATTGGATACTTATTGCACCGACTACACACACACACACACATACACACACACACACACATATATATGTGTGCGTGTGTGTGTGTATATATATACATATATATACATATATATATATATATGCATATATATATAAAATATCCAACAAAATCGGAAAAAAAGAACTCTGTCGTGTTCAACCAATATGCTTGAATAATGACTTGCTACCAATATATATATATATATATATATATATATATATATATATATATATATATATATATACGTCCAAAACAAAAAAATGGGCAATTTCTAAAAAAAACAAAAAACATCCGACCTTCAAGTTTAAGACACTAACCTCAATATCGTTTAAAAAAAATCAACAACAAAAAACTATGTAAATATATAATCGATAAAAACTAAACAGTAAATCGTCTATGGCATGATAGCGTAATGGATAAGACGCTGGACTGAAATACATAAGGTCCAGGGTTCGAGTCATAATAACAGTCAAGCTACGCTGAAGAGGGGTAGGGTCCCGAAACATGCATGTACGTAGATTACTGTTTTAATATATATATATATATATATATATATATATATATATATATATATATATATATATATATATATATATATATATATATATATAACTCATCTATATGATGATCATGGTGATGCCGAAGATGAATGAGTGGAGGAAAAGGATGACCATGCATTACTTTTGAAAACAACTGTTGCCGTTCAATTGTCTTATGAATTCGAAGATAGCTCGTTATTCAGCTTCGAGTTCAAAAGTATCTTCTGCATGTGATGAGATTCTGAAGCGAAAGTGTTCACTGCTTTGCATTCTCTGATAGACCGCTTTCTCTCTAGTTCAACACTGCGTGTAGAATCAACACTTGTGCTCTCTCACTCACTTGCAGTACGCGAGTTACATCTGCTTTTGGTCCGATGAATCGAAATACAAAGCAAACTGTTCAAGGGACATCTTGAAACTCTCCTTGCAACGTTTCTTCTCACGGTTTCATTTTCTTTTGGCCAGCTCACCGTAAAGATATTTTGCCACACAGGTGTCAACTTTTGACCTCATCCAAATCTTCTGCTATGCAGCGAAACACTGTTTCGATTTAATACCATGCAATATTTAGAATTATTTCAATGCTTGTTATCTGCACAAATTAACATTACTAGTATAAAACAATATACGAACATAGTTTACCATTATACATGAAGGTGCGGATTAATTGATATAAGCAACGTTAAGTTCCGCTGTTAGATAATAGCAGGGTTACAAGTGTTAATTAGCTATTATCTCTCTCTCTTTCTCTCTCTCTCTTTCTCTCTCTCTCTCTATCTCTCTCTATCTATCTATATATCCAGTGACAAGCGGACAACACAAGTGACCTTGCTGGTATTATATTTTAGAGATAAAACGTGTCATATGTTATATATTGAGTGAGATATTAAAACACTCATATTACATAGTGAGACGGAATATTTTTTGTTCTTATAACAGGATTTGATATAAACGTATAAATCGTATGTATGTTTAGCCAGGAGGATATGATATCGACGCATAAACTGAGTCATGTTGTATCAGAGAGTTATCACACGGGTATATAATACAGTTCATATATAAGAAGAAGAATATATGCTTCATGCCTTCTTTCTTAAAGAGTTCTTTATCTTCCTACTGAGATCCATGATGAAACGAAATGACAAGACCATAACCAATTGAACAACACTTTATAGTTTTAAAATATAAATTTATTTCAGCTGTATCAAATGTCACAAAGAGCGTGCTTACGTGTCTACGTGCTTGTTCTTACAACCACGCTTCCTGGCTTAGAATTGCATCTATTCACCTGTGTGACTAGGCTCTCCGACTCTTCGACTGACTAAAACTCTCGACCTCTTGACCTCAGTTCCGGTGACGTAACCGATTAAAAGACACGCCCCCTTTAACGTGATCTTTCCGTCACGTACGCCTGTTTAATGTTATTTTGTTTATATTTAACCTAGCTAATTTATATACACATCCTCAGCTAAAGCCCATTGTTACACTTTATTCTATAAACAATAAATAACTCACAATATAAACTATTTTAAGAATATCATTTAATAGATAGATGAATAGATATATAGACAGATTGATCGGTAATAACTAATTAACTTTTAACAATGTTAATTATTCAACATTAGGCTAGAAATAGAAATATTGTTTTGGTAAAATAAGTTAAGCTTAAAATTAATTATGTAAACAGTTAAGTAATATGTTTAGAGATGTAGCTGTACTTATCTTAAACATAAGAATTTCGAAACCCAAAACAATAATAGAGAAGTAACATTGATCCCGCCATATTTAGAAAGGTGACCAGAAGTCACGTTAAGGAGACGTGTCCTTTAATAGGCTACGTAACCTGAACTGAAGGGTCAAAAAGATTAGAGAAGATGGTGTGGATTTGGTCACCAGGGTGTGCAAACGTACTCAAAAGGCCGGGAAGCGAGGCTAGATAAACACAATATGTAGACACGTAACAGACTCGTGTGAACACTGAGACATTTCGAAATAAACTTATATTTATTAATAATAAGAAAAGTCAGGTATGCCTGAATCGTCTTATTTTGTCAGTATGGTGGACATTCAGTACAGTGCCCAGCAGCATAAAGACAAAGGACCCCCGGACCGAAAGGTATGAAGCATAATTCTTAGTTTATATACCATCTCCCGCTATACAACCCTAAATGATGCACCGGACGGACTAATATATATTGGAAGATTATGAGACAAGCAAACATATATACAATTTTTATACTAAGCACCATTGTATATGCAAAAATACGGTTACTCAAACAAACACGCCAACTGACGCTAATGCTTCAAACTATGAAAATAACGCTGAATGGTTCCCACGCCTGAAAGAGAACCTGAAACCAAAAAGTCTCTATAAAAAAAAATGTCATCCGTGGATTAAATATCGAAATTCGAAACAGATGTGGAGGTGCGCCTAAGTGGCGCTGTATCCCGGGCAATGTCAGACGATCTTGATACTAGAAAAAAAACCCCAAAAACAAACAAACTAAGAAATAATTATAAAATAATAATAAAAAAAAACGATTACCGTTGCACATTTTAATGTTACTATATGTCACGGCCGTTGAATGAAAATTCGTCTGCATTGTGGTCGTTGACATTTTCAACCAATTTCTGTATCAAATGTCCACGTGACGTCATTCGGGATAAAATTACGGACTTCAATTACCGGGGGGAAAACACTTTCCTGTCATAGAAATATTCGTTGTTATTTCTGCAAGGAATTCCTTGGTGCAAAATAAATATCCGGACAAGTGGTGTTTTCCTGTTTCAATAAGTGACACAAGAAAATGCCATCACGCAGTCATTCGCGTGCACAAACACATCAGCACACACACACACACACACACACACACACACACACACACACACACACACACACACACACACACACACCTACATGTGCTTATATATACATATATATATATATATATATATATATTTAGTATATTTAGTAAAACGATTCATAATTTTGAATTAAAAATCAGTCTCAAAAGGAAAACAACCAAAATCATTAGATTGTCCGATCGTTTCGGAAACGATGTTTTTATTAGAATAGACAATACGTCTTGAACAAGAATTTGATAAAAGATTTTCTTTAAACAAAGTCTCCTCATCAGAAAAAATATGGAGGAGGGTTAAGACACCAAAATAAAAGTAGAATTATTTTGTAGTATAGCAGTTATTCCTAAAAATATTTTAAAAAATAAATATTTAAAAAAATATTTAAAAAAAAAAGAAAAAAGTTAATAATTTTTATGTTGATAAACAAAATGAAAATATAATAGAGTGAAATTATAAGGTTAAAAGAAAATATTTTTTAATATTTCTAATATATATATATATATATATATATATATATATATATATATATATATATATATATGTATATAATTATTTTTTACTATAATAATTAAATACCTACAGACACTAGTGTTTCATCTTTTCGGGAATCTTCAGTGCAGGGTGTCACGATTAATACCAGTCGAACGATTTGAACCCCGCAACATCTCTGGCTCGATTAGCGGAGACCTGATCCATTCGGCTACCATTAACCGCATGAAATAACGTTGAATTTAAACATCTTAATTTTTAAATGTTCATTTACGTCAGTCAGACAGTGATCTAATCGTTATACGATGATCTATGCATAAGAGCTAAATTGACCGACTTTAATTCAACTGAAAGTGCTCAACGATAAGAAACGAATTTCTTAAAGAGGCTGTCATAATTATGTTTTACTATAATAATTAAATACCTACAGACACTAGTATTTCACCCTTTCGGGAATCTTCAGTGCAGGGTGTCACGATTAATACCAGTCGAACGATTCGAACCCCGCAACGCAATATATATACCTTTTTTCGCTCGCTTTTAAAGCTTGTCATTATTTCAGTCCATCTATTCTTTGGTAAATGTTGTCTCCGAATGGTTAAAATAATTATTTATATTACTGTAAAAAGCGCTAATAAATGTACTGTTGCCAGTTTATTATCGTTGGCGCGCTATATTTGAATTTAAATTATATATATATATATATGATTGGCTTACTAAAATCCTCAACAGAAGAGGACCATATAAAAACGAGAAACAACCACAGAATTCACGCATAAGCCTGACGAATCTAGAGTGGATGAAACGCCGAATATTCAGTGTAGCTTAATCGCCATATATATTTTATAAATTACTAACTAGCTCTACCTACGTATTGAGCACTTTTGAAGTAAATACTTAAAGTTTACGCATAAATCTATACTTCCGTATATTAATTTTATGTGAGTAAATCGTCTACGACTCAGCAGAATGATTGAATCCAGCAAGATTTGAAATCGGAACTCTATGGTAAGAAGCGTGAACTCCTACCACTAGGCTATTTTCCACGACTAAATGTATCGCGTTTTTTTAGGTAGATGCTATTTGTTTTGCGGGACTTTTTGAATGAATTCAATTATATATACGAAAGTGCATACCTATACTCCTATGAGTTCGTTTTTTTGTGTGTGCATTGATATTCATATTAAAAACCTTCTTTTCTATTTATTTTAAAAGAAAATACAATTTTCTTATATATGGGTCATATAATTGCATCCATCTGCAAAAGATCTAGCTAATTTGCATATTCTTTTAAACATTCATTTTAATTAATTCCCCATTAGGTTTTCGGTTTTTCTTATAGGATAATCATCTTTAGTTAACTATTGCGTGTAATTAAATTCATGCAGATATTTCTTATAGGATAATCATCTTTAGTTAACTATTACGTGTAATTATATTCATGCAGATATTTCTTATGGGATGATCATCTTTAGTTAACTATTACGTGTAATTAAATTCATGCAGATATTTCTTATGGGATGATCATCTTTAGTTAACTATTACGTGTAATTATATTCATGCAGATATTTCTTATGGGATGATCATCTTTAGTTAACTATTACGTGTAATTAAATTCATGCAGATATTTCTTATGGGATGATCATCTTTAGTTAACTATTACGTGTAATTATATTCATGCAGATATTCTACAGGATTTATACTTGCATAATATTTGCGTAAAAAGTTTATAGTACACACAAAATTGTTTCCATAGACATTTATGTATACGTATATATTTTTGGCTAATCTATAAAAGTGAACGTGTCGGTGTGTCCGCGTCTTTACATTTTCCTACACAATAACTCTGTCAATTTTAAGTCTACAGACTCGAAATTCGATATACAGGATAGTGAGATTTGGGAAAATCTTTGTAATCCGTTTTCAGCCAGAAATTTGGCTGTTAATCGGTCAAAATTAAACGATTTGACGTTTGAGAACTCTACCAAACTCCTCTGCCAATCTAAGTATAAAAACTTTAAATTTTAGATCTAGGAGACCTAGATCTAAAATTGTACATGGATCTAACTTAATAACTTGATTTGATCCCAAAACAATAAATTTTAAGGGGTCATAATAAGGGGCAAAGTTAAAACAAATTTGACCTCAGCGGTCTCTACCAAATTACTCAGAGAATTTTAGGCCAAAACATCTGAAATTTTACATAAATGGTATTCAGAGATAGGGCAAGATTTTTAATCAGTTTGGGTCGAAAATTTGAGCTACAAATATATAAGTCTATGTATGTATGTTTGCATGTCTCCCTAAAACTTTCGACAGAGGCGACGGATTTTCACAAGATCAGTATCGTTTTGAAGCTCGACCCTTCAGACGACAAATACCGAAAAGTTGGTTAAAAACATTAATTTATTCACCCTCAACTGTGTACGTTTCTACAGGGATAGGTCGCTTTTTTCGCCGATATTTTCGAAAAGCAATCCCCTCTTTTCGATTTCCAGCCTTAATTTAAACCTGCATCACAGCCGGTTTGACGGTGGTCGTAATAGCATCAGGATTTCGTAGGAAAAATGTATTAAAAAAAATATATTTCCATATTACTTTGTTGCAGCTGGAAATAAGGCTTTTCTGCTTTCTCAGACAGTCCAATCGAAAGATCATTTTAAGATTCTAACCGTACCATTTAGTTCAATTGTTTGTATCTGCCTTGCTCTTGTTTTACCGAGTATATTTGCCAGGCGGATTTCAAATTCTTTTGTTTGAGTCGGAGTGAAAATATTGTCATAAGTCCCCCCCTCCACACACACACACACATATACATACGCACACACACACATACACACACATATTTATATATATATGTACATATATATATATATATATATATATATATATATATAACTTATCAACTTTTCACCTTTATTTCTAAATTTCCTCTGGACGAAATAAAGATGAAACATTGATGAATACATAATTCGGTTTGTTCTTTTTTATTTCTCTATTTCGCCAGAATCTTATTTCCAGTATTCTCATATATATATATATATATATATATATATATATATATATATATATATATATATATATATATATATATATATATATATATATATTTATTTATATATATATATATATATACACACGTACATATATATATATACACGTACATATGTGTATGTATATATATATGTGTGTGTATATATATATGCGTGTGTGTGTGTGTTTGTGTGTGTGTGTGTGTGCAAGTGTAAGCGGTATCCTGTCCCACGAATTCTAACAATATTCATGCTTACAAATATTTTTGTTATATGGCATGAAAAGTCAAATTCTTCAGACTGCTTTTGGACCATCTTGCATGAATCGTGCATCAGTTTTTGAGTGGCATAAGGCATTCAAAAAGGCTCAGAGTTTGTGAGAAATGATGCGAGATGTGGGAGGTAAGGAAGTAAGAACGCCAAAGTTGATTGGCCAAATAAAGAATTACATGGATAAAGATAGTAGTGGGTCTATACAAGTTTGTTCCAAGAGTGCTCAATCAAGACAGTTCCTCATCCTCCCTATAGTCCATACCTTGCTCCATGTGACTTTTGTTTTTCTCTAAGCTAAAAAAAAACCTTAGAGGCTGTCGTTATAAGACAATTGAGTAGATGAAAGAGGCTGTAACGAGGGTCATTGACACGCCCACACAAAAAGACTTCCATGTTATTTTCAGAAGTTATTGGAATGGTACAACAATGTTACTGCAGCCGGAGAAGATTACTTCGAAAGAGATTAGAGTTTTGCATGTGCAGTATCAATAAAAGTACATATACTAAAAAGTCTGGAAACTATTTAAAGACTAAACGATGGACGTTCCAAAAGTAAGTTCTCTCATCTTTTAGTCCGCCCGAATGGATCTAAGAGAATTTCAAATTACATTGCTTTAATGACTGAACTTTATATCTTCGCCTCACTCTTGAAGATATTGACGGTGTAAGCCTTTAAAAAAAGAAACCCTTGTCATGGACGTGTATCAGAAGCAGATATGCGTCATCGAATTCCTCCATGCAGAATAGATTCAAGAAGACAACATTGGCTTGCACATGCTCAATGTTTACGAAGTCGATGCAGTTGATGTCCGCATGGTTATGAAATGGGTTTGTCGATTTCAGAGTATCAACATGTATCTGGGTAACAATGCTCGATCCGGGCTTTTACGGCTCAGGAATCAAAAGAGATAGGCAGCAGTATATTGAAAATTGTGGTAACTATGTAGAAAAATAAATTCTGGCTACAAAAAAAAAATATCGCTCATTTTAATGGTACCATTCCCACATGCATAACTCTTCGACGCTTTAGTTTTGAGCTAAAAATAGGAAACCTTACTTCTTGAATAACCCTCGCATTTATTCTGTTTTTTTTGTTTTGTTAAATGCTAAAATTATTGAAAACAATTAAAAATAATTAATAAAAATGTTTAATAAATAAAATTAAACTCAGTGTAATACAAAATAAGTAAAAAGTGTTAAAAAAAGTGCAGAAGAATTCCAAACCCATTCAAAACAAAACAAAACAAATTAAATTACTAGCAGGACTCGTATACCAACGGTACCCGGTAGAAAGATACCGTAGAAAAAAAATACGCCTCTAATAAACATATTAAACTATGATTATCTTGTCTGCTATCGTAGGCTGCGCTAAATTCGTTTTTTTTCTAAATAGACGGTAAGTGAAAAAGTGAGGTCCCCACCAATAAAAAAAATGAAATTAAATATTAAAAATATACATGATGACAAAATGTGCATAATCCTCGACCCAATAAAGAAAAGTATGAAAATATGTCTATGAGAAAATATTTTAATCAACCCTGTACTCATTTTAATAAGGCATAAATCTTTCTAGAGTGTTTTTTTTGTTTTGTTTTAAGAGAATAGTCGGCAAGTAAAGCATTTATGTCCCTGCTAATAAAGAGAAATGTTAAAAATCACGTTAATTAACGTTAAAAAAATCATGTCTGACAGATAAAATGTGATCCATCCTATAAACAAAAGGAAAACAGTATAATCGTTGTTGTAGAATCGAAACTCGCAATGCTGAAGTCCATGCCAGGAAAGAAAGAAAGAATGATGATTATGATGATGATGATGATGATGATGATGATGATGATGATGATGATGATGATGATGATGACGGCAGTAGTAGAATTAGTAATAGCAATGACGGTATTAGAAATAGCAGCAACAGTAACAATAGTAAGAACATGTAGAAGACGGTAAATAAATACGCATAGACATAAAGGTGTTTATATCAAGTCTTTCCATGTCAGGGAAATTCTTGCTTAAGGTAAACAAAAATAAAATAAATTTCAAAAAGTGTGTTAGTTTTAAAATGTGTATAACGGCCAATATATGTATATGAGCCCCCCCCCGCCCACCAGTAAAGGAAAATAATGAACAAAATTGTTAACGAATAAATAATTTAATCAATCCTTGAATCACTGATTGCTAGAGTGCTTCCCTGAAAGACAAATTTTTCTAAACTGTGTTACATTTGCTTATTTTTGGGGAAGTAGTCGATAAGAATTAAAGTCATCGCTAATAAAAATAAATCTAAACGCTCCCCCCAATTGCGCTCCTAACGCTCTCATGTTGACAGAAAAATGATTCGAATTCTCACGTATCCTTCAATCCGAATTATTATAATTTATTATTATAAAATAATAATAGCAGTAGCAATATAATTATACTAGCATGGATACCCGGCGTTGCCTGAGTTGACATGAAGTTCCGTTTGAAACACGCCTGTTATACTAATCATTTTCCTCATGCGTAACGTAGATACCCCTATAACAATTTCAAATATAAAAGAACGGATAAAAACATGTTAATGTAATCGTCCCCAAAAAGAAGTATCTGATACCTTCTCCACCAGATATTTCGGCAGAAGGGATCACTGTCCTAAGAAATCTCACGATTTTGTGAATCTAAAAAATAACGTTTATAAACATTAATGCGTGAGTTTATTTTTTATTGTGGTAAATGTGTAATTTAGCGGCGTAAATTACTTGCCAGACAACAAAATATAAAAACTATTTATTTTTATATAAAACACATTGTTAGATTCAAAGACTGAAATAAAACCAGAAAAACATGTCATTTTTTATTATTTTTTTATCATTTATATTTATTATTCGAGGCCGCTATATCGCTTTAAACATTTGGCCTTTCGAAGGTTTGGCAGATTTAACCTTTTTAAGCTCTTTCATGAACTATGTTTTTGGCCGCCATATTTTCTTTTGTAATGAAAGAGCGTAAAAAGGCCAAATTTAGCCTTAAAAAGCCAATCTGTCAAACCTAAAAAAGGCCAAATTTTAAACGTGTAAGGCGTGCACATTAAGTCTAATAAAAATGATAAAAACGTAAAACTGAATCTTTTTTTTTTCAGCCTTTGGGTCTAATAATGTTTTATATAAAAATAAATAGTTTTTATAATTTTTTTGTCTGTCAAATAATTTACGCTGATAAACTACACATTTACCTTATATTTTATAAGGGCACTTTTTTACTGGCTTTTTTTTGTAAATAAAGGATATTTTCGATTTGCTTTTTTAGGGGGCTTTTCGATTTGCTTTTTATTTGTCGTTTTATGTTTCTAATGTAATCCACCCCACCCCAAAAAATTGAATTTGTCATATTTTGGGGTTTGTTTTATTTATTAAATTGTTAGGTGAATGTAGAGAATGGTCTCATAAAATAATTAAATTTATCGTTATTTTATGCTTCCAATGTAATTTCCCAACCAGAAAAAAAAACAAATTGTATTTCAATCGCCAAACTTGAAAAAATGCTAGAGGTGACATGTCTCGTTAAACGCTTGGTGGCCAAAATGTGGGTGCTCATTTTACGTTAAATTTACATAGAAAAGTGATCCTACACTCTAACATGTTATTTTATTTTATATTTTTTCAAAATTATTTCCCTCATAATATTTATAGAGGCTGTTTAAATGTATTAGGCTGAAAAAAGTAGATCATTTTTTTAGGGGTTAAACGCCACTAGGTCATGTCGTATAAATTACTTTTTAATTAGAAAATTAAGTTTGTAATCGATGAAATTAACGCGAATAAAGAAAAAAATGTAAATTGTGGAATTTAGAGGGGGCAGTAGATCTTCATTTTTTAGGTATTAAACGACTATTATTATGGAATAAAATAAAACAAGCGAATGGAATCTTTTCAGCTTTTTTTCGTAAATGTTTTTTTTAATATTAAAAAAAAACATAAAAGGCAAACATTTTTCTATCTACACGGAATTATTTTTCCAGCTAGAAACTTAATGAAATTACCAAATGATATTTGGTGTACGCTAGTTTTTTTATGGATAGCATCTAGGGGCAAATAACTATAAAAAATTTTTTTAAAAAAGGTCGCTCTGTTGGAAATATTAATTCCAAAATAAATTAAATTAAATATATTATCAATATAATTGTTGTTTAAAATTTATTAAATAACAATTTTAAATAGAATACTTAAAATAATTCTCTCACTAAAAACATTGACTAAGATATCGCTATTTAGTAAAAACCAATTTTTCTTAATGTCATATGCAAATAAATTGATCTCTTAATTGTATATTTTTGCAAGTATAATACTATATATAGAAATAAATGAGCGATTAAGATAAGACACGTTTTGTATAAATTAATCAAATTGTGAACAAACAAACAAACCAACAAACAGGAATACGAATTTATATATATATAGATTATATATATATATATATATATATATATTATATTATATATATTATAGCAATAATAGTAGCAGTAGCAGTGACACAAACAATAAGGAGAAGAAGAAAAGACGGTAGGTAAATACGTGTACACTCTCTGTTTTTTTTTAAGTTAGAAGGAATCCTTCTAGACTCGGATAAATGTTTTTATGATGTGCTTGGTAAGTTAAAAAATGAGGGCACCACTTTAATGTGTATTCTCCTCGTGGTAGCCCGTGTCATGGCGAAAAATATATTATTATTTATATTATTATCATTTGTTGTAGTAGTAGTAGTAGTAGTAAAAGGAGAAGTAGTAACCACAACATTATTAAGAATAAGACGGTAGATAAACACACGTACTTTGCTTTATGCAATCTTTGTTTGACTATTAAGCACATATATTTAAACAAGTTATTGATAGAATGAAAGTGGTTAACAATCATCTACTTGAGTTAAAGTGGAATACGTTGTGTATAATATATTAAATATGATAACTGAAGGCGCCTT
Organism: Euprymna scolopes; assembly: GCF_053919585.1. NCBI lineage: Eukaryota > Metazoa > Mollusca > Cephalopoda > Sepiida > Sepiolidae > Euprymna > Euprymna scolopes. The sequence continues at coordinate 152,798,388 of NC_136489.1, forward strand.
TGTTTTGTATTAATAGAATAAGGCCGCCATGTTGAATGTAATAGATAATCATTCTGTAGTGTTTGGTAAATACAAAATATAGAATGAAAGTTTATGTCTTAGTAGCCTTGGAAATTGTTCTTGGAATAAGAAATGAACAGAAAGGGAACGTTCATTATTTTCCATGGAAATGAGTTGCAGGTGGAAGATAAAAACACACAATTGCAAAACAAAATCTTGACGTTGATTCCCGATAAACGTATACTAGGAACTATTTGCTCTAGTGCTGTCTTGGAGAGTGAAATAAAAAAGGTTACTTATTCCATGTTGTCACCTGTAAGTGTATCGTATTTTAGAAGGTAACTCTGCGCGGAAAAAAATGTAGCAATTGGAAAATCTAATTAAACCGAATAATACGTACCCGAAAACATTCATCAGATAGAGGCAGCTAGCGTGGCTATTTTAGATTAATATAGTACTTTCGTGTTTGTTTTCCCTATAATGTCTTTTTATAGATCGAAATAATCGTCTCTTTTTATCACATATAGAGATATTACTTAAAATATCCTTCTTTCTAAACGCGTAAACTACAGATGTTAGTAACTTAATAAGACTTGTGATGGTAGGATAGATTTAATTTCTTATCTTATGGGGGTAGTTCAAGAGAAGTGCTCAAACAATTAAGGCATGGTTAGAAACTGAAACTGTCCCCACACCCGAAAACTGTTTTAGAAGCTTTTCTTGGAGATAAAATATTATTAGGTGAAACCAAACATTGTGAAAAGATAATATAAAACAAAACAAAATAACTTTATAAAAAAGTATAATGAAAGCACCCTAAAAGCCAAGTACTTCCAAGGATGGAGTACTGCTGCCACATCTGGGCAGGAGCTGCTAAAAACAGCCTATCCTGCCTTGACAGAGTACAAAATAGACTTCGTGGTTTAGTGGGGGATGTCCTTTTCTCTTCCCTGCAACCTCTCTCCCACAGAAGAGACGTTGCGAGCCTGTCTTTGCTTTATCGTTATTTCCATGACAGGTCTCGTCTGAGCTCCAATCCCTCGTCCCCCTCGCCAATCTTTCACGAGAAACACCCGTCTGGCTGAAACTACTGTCAATAATCTTCCACACTCTTTATCTGTGCCTAAATCCAAAAGAAGATTCCATTAGCAAAGTTTCTTTCTTAGAACTGCACGCCAGTGGAACACTCTGCCGCTTGCCTGCTTCCCACCTGACTACAACTTGGACATCTTCAAGTTCAACATAAACAAACTCCTGACAAACCACCCCCTTAAGTAAGACACTCTATCAAAACCCCCAATACTAATGATTACTACAATACTATCTCATTGATTACTGTACACGCAATAACCCTTATCCCTGAGTGGCCTTCGGGCCTTGATAAGTGGTGACCTCCATGTAAAAAAAATGTCTATTTAAGAAATGGTAAAAATTTCTTTCTCGAAAATAAGACCCCAAAATGTCAAGGAATGTTAATCGAAGTCTTAAATGGAACCAAAAGTCAAGAGTTTTAAGAAATTTGAGGAAGCAATCGAACAATGTAGGTGGCGTATAGGACAATTGTAGTTCACCCATAAAAAGCTGAGGTGTGTTATGTTGGAAATATTCTGTATAAGATATTTAGCAATTTGAATAAATGAGTTTATTATAATTTATGTTGCTTTTTGCCCACTTTATTTGGGGGGGGGTTATAGAAACTTTCACAAAGAACTTTAAAAAGAAGCAACTCTCAAATATTGGAGGAATGTTAATTTTGATAAACAAAAAAAAAAAAATGGGGGAAGAGCACCTCACCTCTGCTAAACTGACTTTCTTTAATAAGTAAAACACCTTCCAGAACAATCAGAACAACCGTTTTTTTTTTTGGACATCACACAAGAAACCGACTAAATATCTCTTTGTATTTGGAATTGTAAAATATTGTTAAAGAGCATCTCTCCCCCCCTCTCTGGCTTTCTTACTCTTTCTATTTTCTCTCTGTGTGTCTCTATTAGAGAATAGAGAAGGAGAGAGGGAGAGGGAGAGAGAGAGAGAGAGAGAGAGAGAGAGGTGAATAACGTGGACAGTGGACACGTTTGCAAAAGAAGGGTCAGCTGACCAGATGACGTGGTATCATGTGATGGGGTTAGCTGATTCTTTCTTGGCAGTTGGGTTTTCGGGTGTTGAATAAGACAGACGGCTTTTCAGCTGTCCCCCCCCCTGGGCTGGGGAGGACGCTGACGTGTATCATCAAACAAGCAAGGTTCACCTCCATTCTGTGTCGACCTTTGGAAGGTGAATAAAAACATAAAAACCTTAATTGTCATCTTGGAGTGAATTCTTCATCCAACAGGCCAGCTCCCCTCCAAGAGACAATGAAAACCAGAGGAACAACCGACGACACATGAATAAAGGTATGTTAAGAAATGCATGTACACAAACACACACACACGAAGACATCAAAAATAAAACCGTTAGAAACTAGACGATCACGTACACGAATCTCCTTGACAAAATCTCCTTTATGACACCCCCGAATATATAACATATTCGTTTTGGTGCTCGTGACTAAGTTCACATCATCGATGTGAAGTCGAACCTGTGTTTAAGAAATACGACGTGGAAACAGGTCCTTAAAAGGGAAAGGAGATTTTAAGACAAGAAAAAAAACAAAAACAAAAACAAAAAAAGACTATACAACACAATAAAATGTCTGGAAGAAAAAAAAAGAGAAAGAACATTATTAGAAAAAAAGAAGAAATACAAATCAACACACACACAACGATGGTCCGTTAAAACACTAAGTAATAAGGAAAAATAATAGTAAAGAGAAAAAAAAGAAAAGAAAAGAAAAAAAAATTCTGTGAGAAAAACAGTAGAATAACTTGGAAAAAAAAAACAGCTATAACGAAAGACAAACTGATAAAATATTGTTAATTTTGAATTAAACAGCAAGTGTAAAACAGAAGGACAGAAAGAAAGAAAAAGAAAAAGAAAATAGAACATATGACTTGTTAGCTACAACGTGTGTGTCAGAAATGAGCCTGTCACCTTACTAAAAAAAAAAAAAACATGTCAATCACGAAAGGTTTGTTGTTAATAATAATTTTTGTTGCAATTTTGGACTGCGAAACTTCATGTGCTTTTAGTGAAAAGACAATGATCATGTCCTGTAAAATGATTTTTTTTCTTTTTCGCTGATTGTGCGATTTTTTTCGTAGGAATTATTTTTGCTGACGTGGACAAAATTTTGTTGTTTGGATTTTATTTATTGCTAAGATGGGACTTTCTGAATGCTTATAGGATATTTTTGTATTTTTTTCATTTATTTTCTTTATGTAATTGATGTGTTCAAAAATGGTATTGTGCAGGATTTTCTTACTCTGTGACATGTATTTTTTTTTCGCAGAATGGGGAGGTGGAATCTTGCTTGTGGGGTCTATGGAAAGAAGGATTAATAAAAGAAAAAATGTGTTTTTAATTAATTAAATAGTAATAATAAAATAGGGAGAAAGAAATAAGATTTAAACAGTGTAATAAATGATTTAAAAAAAAAAAAAGTTTCGGAAGAGTCAAAGGTTCAGTCGGTATTAATTTCAATTTTCGAAAAGTAGAATAAATGTTCTATTCGACATGAGTGACGTTTTGACCACATAAGTAAAAAAAAAAAAAAAAAAAAAGGATAAATATAGGGTTAAATAAACTATATGAAGAAATGAAAGGAAAAAGTGGGGCGTGAATGGAATTTAATTTCTGTGGCAAGCATGTTAGAATTTTGGAGAGGTGTTGAATTACATGGGTAGTTATTAATTTCATTATTCTCGGGAAATGATTCGAATTTTATTTTTTTTTATCGTGATTTCTGTTGATTTCGAGTAGAATCAACATGGAGCAAGTTTGAGTACTTCATGTGTGGAAATCCGATGTTTTCCGTGAAGCTATGTGTCTTCAAGGCAGGTTGCGCTTACCGACTTTGGAAAAAAAAAAAAAGTTTTTTCTGACATAGCTGTGAACGGAATGTATTCTGTCCAGCGTGAGCGGATCTAGTTGTAATCAACTTCAGGGAGCAAATGAAATGCCCTCTGACATGGTGTAAGGGGCAGAGGGGGTGCAATGGCTGACGTGGCCATTATGTTACGAATCGCTCAAGAGAAGATGAATGAAATATGTATGCAAGTACTTAGGAAAATAAAATGTTACCATATTGTGAATTAAAGGTACCAAAATTAAAAAAAACCATGCTGGGTGAATTTCATTGGTATTATTAAATTAAATTATTTTGGAATAGATTTGGTTGGTTTAGTTATATTTTAGGGACGTTTAGCGCGTAGTTGCATTTTTTTTCATGAGAATTACAAGGCGATTAGGCTGTAGAAAGCAGTTTTTTCTGTTGTTTTATTTTTTTTTTATAAGCCACGGTATTGTCACAAATTAGAAAATTTGGCAGGGGAAATACTATTTTAGAGTAATGAGTACCCTGTTAAAACAATACTAGTGGTTCCAGTGAGTTGGAAGATGCCACGTAGGCCCAAGCAACGGCAATAAGTCTTGTCCAACAAAAGTCTGGCGTGCGAGGTCGCGATAATTCCTCAGGGTACGGAGCGACTGGACAGTCGGTACCAAGCCTAATCACGGGGAGATAGAAGAAAGGGAAAGATGCAGATTACGTAAGGGACAAGATAGAGCCTTATTATTTTTATTTTTTAGAGGAATGTGTGAGGGATATCTGGATTGGAATCTTGGGACTTGCTGGGAATGCGGAAAAATCACAAAGGGAAAACTACTTAGTTAGAAATCGATGGCGCATTAGTTAGGGAGTGATGATTCCGTATCTTGTCGGGTTCCAGGAACTCAAACAGGCTCCGAGTGAATCAGTGTGAAGGCGTATCTTGATTTAGACCAACCAAGGGAGTTAGTAGAAGAGCTTTGTGAAGTCCCGAAGTAGTAGATTGAATAGAACAAAGCTCCAGTAATAGGACCACTCAGAGAAAGACGTCAGGGCATTACAGTAAAGGAAAAAAAAAACTGGGACTTAGGCCTATGCTGAAAGTCGAGAACGCGAGTGGGATGGTTGGGTCGGTAGAGCATCAGACTTTTAATCTGAGGGTCTGGGGTTCGAGTCCCCATGCGATAAAGCTCCCACCAACATGGAGCATCCGACGTTCTGGTCGTAATTGCGATATGCTGGCCCCATTTCGAAAAAGTGATCGAAAATGGAGTCTCCATTTGTTTGGCCAAGTGGTCCAAATAAAGAGCAGAGTCAGTGGAAAATATCCAACAATGCGACCGCCTAGACAAGATGTATATCTGCAAAGCTGTATCTTTGTCTAACTTGGAAGCAAGTTAATGTCTAGGAGGGACTTTTGAGAAGCAGCAGAAGGGTTGATAGTGTTGTAGAAGAGTACTGGTGCCTGATCTTTCTTGGAAAAGGGGTGAGTCCGGAAAGTGAAAAAATAAAGATGTACTTCGGACATAATTATTTTTTTAGTTAGTTAGTTATTAAAAATGTATGGCTTGCCATACATTTTGATAAAAAAGGGGTGGAGGAATGTTAAAGAGCATCTCTCCCCCCCTCTCTGGCTTTCTTACTCTTTCTATTTTCTCTCTGTGTGTCTCTATTAGAGAATAGAGAAGGAGAGAGGGAGAGGGAGAGAGAGAGAGAGAGAGAGAGGTGAATAACGTGGACAGTGGACACGTTTGCAAAAGAAGGGTCAGCTGACCAGATGACGTGGTATCATGTGATGAGGTTAGCTGATTCTTTCTTGGCAGTTGGGTTTTCGGGTGTTGAATAAGACAGACGGCTTTTCAGCTGTCCCCCCCCCTGGGCTGGGGAGGACGCTGACGTGTATCATCAAACAAGCAAGGTTCACCTCCATTCTGTGTCGACCTTTGGAAGGTGAATAAAAACATAAAAACCTTAATTGTCATCTTGGAGTGAATTCTTCATCCAACAGGCCAGCTCCCCTCCAAGAGACAATGAAAACCAGAGGAACAACCGACGACACATGAATAAAGGTATGTTAAGAAATGCATGTACACAAACACACACACACGAAGACATCAAAAATAAAACCGTTAGAAACTAGACGATCACGTACACGAATCTCCTTGACAAAATCTCCTTTATGACACCCCCGAATATATAACAATATATTTGATTGCATGCAATAATTACTTACTTTTGTAATGAATTACTTTTGTTTGGTTTGTCATTACCTTTACCCCCCCAAAAAAAAGAATGATTGTTCTTAAACAACAGTGTTTTGTGGAAATCGCTCCAGTGTTTTTACCTTTACTGTACAAGTTAGAAATAACCTTCCAAATAATTTCTAACGGTTATTTTTTTGTGTGTGTGGAAATCGCTCCGGATAAAGCACGAAGTTACTTGATGTAAATACCATTTCAAAGTCCAAAACAGCCAACGACAACTTTTTATATTGCTAGATTTACACCCCCAAACCAAAAATCTTCTCCCATTGTCAGAGATGTTGCTCGTAGAATGTGAGTAATAAAGAACAAACCCCTTAAACGGATTTAGATGGACGCCTGATAAAAACTTAGAATTAAGCAGCAAATTTTCAAATTAAAATAGGTATGAATGTCCAAATTTTAGCAGAACAGACGAATCATTTTTCATGTAATTTTAACGTAAAGTAAAACCTTTTACCGAGTTAATATTTCTTGCATATAAATTCATCGCATTGTTTTGTTATTCAATCTACTGAAAATAATCTTCAGATTACAAGATCTTTTGAAGAGAAAATCCTAAGATTATTAAAATTAAAACGTCCCACCTACTGCTCAGAATCGGAAAGCATTTCTAAAACTAGGTCGAAAACTTCAAGTGCGGAATTCATTTTACGTTGCATTTACACAGTAAAATGAAACTGGTTGGCTAAATATTCAATAAGTTATTAATTTAATGAAAAAAAAAATTAAGTGCTTATTTTTTACTTCATAGAATTTCAATTGGTTGTTTTTTTTTTGTTTTTTTTTTACAAAGGCATCACCGCATTATCAAGGCCCAGAGGCCACTCAAGGATAAGGGTTAAAGAGTGTACAGTAGAAATTGGTCAATATAGTAATCATTAGTAATGAAAATTTGGTAAATTTAATAACTTATATGGAACGGCTCATCAAGAACTTATTTACTTTAGACTTGAAGACAACCATATTGTAGTCAGCAGGAAAGCAGGAAAACGGAAGACAATTCCACAGGCGTGCAGTTCTAAGAAAGAAGCTTTGTTCATGGAATCTACGTTTAGGTTTAGGCACAGATAAAGAGTGGGGGAAATTATTGATAGTGTTTACAGCTAGACGAGTGTTTCTTGTGAAAGTTTGGCGAGGGGGGGACCATAGATTGAAGCTCAGTCGAACACTTTCCATGAAAATAACGATACATACGGCATATCAACCTTTTCGGGTTATTTAATGCCGAATCCAAAGATTTTGAAGAAAAATCTTTTTAATAGAATATATTTGTTGTTTTCACGTCGGTTTCTATTTAACCCATAGTTGGGACCCAAACAGGTACTACCACTCCGGGTCAGAGTGGACCTGGGAGCAATGGTAATTAAAGGGTGGCTCCACACTCCCCAAAGCCCACAAGCTGGGGCCTCACCACTGGATATAGTTTAAGGTCCATAGAATTTCGGAGAATTGAAAGAAATCAATAGTAATACCGTTAAAATAACACCACACACAATTTTAAATTACATAGATACTGCGTAGCGGAACCTAACAATTTAAGGATGATCCCATGTCTAATCTACATAAACATTTCTGAAGTAATGCAATGGAAACATTGATAACTAGAAAAAACAAACAAGAAAAAACGATTTACATCGTCAAACTAAAATCTTGCATAGTGATAACTGTTATTAAAGACATCAACAATGTTTGAATCTATCCGTATAACATTCACTGTTGGCTGTTTTTTTACCTTGTAATTATATTTGTAGCTCCTTACACCAAATGGCTTCCTACCTTGTCAGGGGCTATTTTCTATTAAAACAGTTAACATAATTCACATGCCCCACATGCAACCTACATTATTCTTCAACAGTTTAACAACTCATAGCTTTTAGGAGTGCATTTGTTATCTTTAGGCTTTATTTTTTTTAAATATTCTTTCACATTTTGGGTTTTGATTTTTGAGAAAATAGCTTTTAAACTTTAGAAAGTGCATTTTTTAAAGCTGATTTTTTTAAATATAGTTATCCTTTTACGATGCTTCCATTTGGAAGTTGAAATTCCGTCAAAATTCCTACCTTAACCGAAATTTCGATTATAACGCCATTGGTCAAGCTCAATTCAACAGTAAATGCGGGACTTCATTGCAAGCAAAATAGGCTAACTACCGAGTCTCTTCCATAAAACATTATGAGAAGTGAGAGTTTAATCTTTTCCCGTATTTAACTTATGATCTAAATTTTATATAGCGAGAGTTTGAAGAATCACAGGCGCATACGAGGAATAGGGGATTTCCCTGAGATAACGTAATTAATGGCGATTGGTCCAGGCAGCAGCCCGACCTACCTCGTCACCTCGTTACAAAAATATGTATACGTCGAATATTTTTATATTAGAAGATAGAATATATGAGGGAATAGTTCATGTCTTTCTTATTATAGGCCGTGTTTTCTTCTCGATATCGATCACAACTGTTTTTATTTATTTAACTTCAGTAAGTTTAAAGATATCAAGGGACTCCCTTCTGGAGCTAACACTTGATTCTGTTATGATTTAAATTTATATTCGAGGGCTCTTTTAAGAATAGATGCTGTTCCCTTTATGGCTGCTATTTGTATCTCGTTACAGCTTGGTCTTCCAGGGATTGCTTGTAAGTATTTCTGAAGGTTCTTCTGTGAAATGGAATATACATATACGACAGTTTACAACATAACATGAAACATACTAGAATCTTGATGAGTGATTCTGAGGAACCACACGAGAACCATTAGCATTTTTTGTAGATAATTTATTTCAGTTGTCACATGATTCACCAGGAGTCTGCCTTTATGTATCTACATCTTTTTTTCTTTCAGCCTCCGCTTCTAGGCGGTAGTTTTGTAGCAGGCACTCACTCCATCTGGTTTGCTGAAAACTTCTCGACTGCCTAAAACGTCTGGCTTCGACCTGTCAGTTTCGGTACGCGATCCACAAAATGATACGTTGCATTCGTGACTTTCGGTGACGTAACGATTATGGGACCCGTCTCCTTAACATGACCTCCAGTCATCTATGTAAACGTCACATGATCAATATTATTTATCAATTATTGTTTTGGATTGCTAAATTCTTATATTTATAGCTAACTACAGCTGAATCTGTAAACATATCACTTAACAATTTACATAATTAAATTTCAGCTTAAGTTACTTGACTAATACAATATTTCTATTCCCAGCCTAGCAAGGTCACTGGTGTTACCCAGAATCAGTGTTTTCCGGAAAGCTCTATACAACACAAATGAATAAGCTCTAAATTAGACTATGGCCAATATCTGACGCAGGTTTGGTGACGCTTGGTCAAGAGTTATAGACACTCTGCTCTACACAAACAGAAATACTTAACCGAAAACATAACTATAGTAAGACGGTTTGTTCGTTGTGTGCTCAATTACCTTTTAATAATTTCGATCATAAGACATCTATATATATAAAAGGCATTTCGTGTATGTCTTCAAAAGGCTTTTCGAGCACACGCTCCTGGGTTCGTTACTATCGCTTACAACTGTTTATATGGGTCCTATATCATAATATGTAGGATTTGGGAACGTCTCTAGATTTATTTACGTCGACTTTTATGAGATTCGCGCTATTTCGCTTTGTGCCCAGTTTGTCCTGCATTATAGTATAAATACAGTGAAAAAACGTTGTGTTCCCGGCATTCGCTCTGTTTTCCCTCCTTCCCACCATCATATGGGGAAAGTGAAAACTAAAAATAATGATCCGCGATGACCTCATTTAGCGTCGTCCTGTCAATCAAACCTCTTTTAGCTTTATAAGCTTTAACTTAACACGTTAATCAATTACTCTCACTCGTGGTCGAGACCGTTAAGTATTGGCATTGGTTTCCGCGTCCAAGCTTCCGGGTTCAATCCCTCCTCCCGACCAAACGTTTTTTTTATTACTTCGCTTATTCTTTAGTTTACCCCCCCATACACAGGTTTATTTATGCAATTTTTTTCCGTTTTGGTTTTGGATATTTTTTTTACATCGTCTTTTTTATAATATTTAAGCAGGATTATTAATTACCCCCCTCCACACACACACCTACAAACACCCGGGAAACGCCGGGTACCCCCCGCTAGTAATATTATAAAAGAACCAAATATATAGTTCATCCATGAAATCTGTTGCAAAATGGCAATTATGTGGTGCGGATAATCTTCTGCCTATGCCTGACTGGTCTACCAAGTTTATGTCATGAATATTCAATAGTTTTGTTTAATCGCTGTTAAATTATACGCCCTAAATGTATACGTATGCGTTGCAAGTACACGTTGATAGACTTTAATAGCTATGACTTGGTACTGACCTGATTTTGACTGCGATAACCCTCTTCAGTGCGGCAATAGTCCGAGAGCATGTTGATATAATAATCTTTTGCGATTACATACCCGCACGACTAAAAATGGTGGGTCAAGATTCGATGACTGTGAACGCATTCAGAATCACATGTTACACTGAAGAATCGCCATTTGAAATCGGAAGAGTTGCTTTATTCTGTTGAAACCACTTTTCATACATCAGAACGTCTACCACAGAAATGATGCGGTTTTATCAGCTTCCATGTAGAATAATCTATGTGATTGCTACATAACCTTTGGACGTATCGATTCTAATTGCGTAATGCATTAAGATAGAATAAAGTCAACAGCTTGATATATATATATATATATATATATATATATATATATATATATATATATATATATATATATATATATATATATAATAAAATACGCATCACGTGCGCTTGAAAGCCAAATACAACGTAATATTAGGAAAATAAACAAATATTTTACTTGTTTGAAATTTATCAGAAATATATTGAAGAGATATCCTCCATCTTCAGTGTTTTTTTCTTTTTTTTCTTTTCTTCTTCCTTGCCATGTTGTAAATTTGGAGAAAGAATTTGTGTACAGATGCGCGTTGTTTCTAGCGGTTGTATTTTGAAATGTTTGAACTGCGCGTGGACAACGGGAAAATAACGTCAAAGAATGAGAGTTCATATAGAAACGTTTTAATTTGAATAAAATAAAATACGCATCAAGTGCGCTTGACAGCCAAATACACTGAAGATGGAGTATACCTCTGAAATATATTTGTGATAAATTTCAAACAAGTAAAATATTTGTTTATTTTACTAATATTGCGTTGTGATTTGGCTTTCAAGCGCACTTGATGCGTATTTTATTTTATTCAATTTAAAACAACGTTTCTATATGAACTCTCATTCTTTGACATATATATATATATATATATATATATATATATATATATATATATATAACTGGCAGCAAAAATAAAATAAAATTCTCTGAATCATATATAAGGCGATTAGGGAACAGAACAGAACACTAGTGCCTGTACAATGATGATGCAGGGGATGTGGTTTCGAATAGTAGAATGCAGTGACTGCTTTCGGTCATAATTTGATTAAAATGAATGGAATTATACTTTTTTGCAATTTCTATTTTTAATACGATTTATTACGTACGAAAATTAAGTGAGACTAACCTACTCATGTATATATATATATATATATATATATATATATATATATATATATATATATATATATATATATATACTTTATAAGTTTGTGTTCGGTTTCGATTCAAGCTGATGCATCCAGGTCATATGGATATTTTTTTTATTTTTGAAATCATAACTATATATTATATATAAATTTATAGAATATTGACTCTATAATAATTTATACGGAATTGGTATAAAACAGATTATCATATTTAAGCATATTTTACGACCGGGTTACGCCGGGCGTCCTTGCTAGCTAAGAGAAATACTTTTGCAGTTCTAATAAAAGTGCTACAATAATATCAGGGCGCGTCTCCATTTATGCTGAACATCCACAGAATGCCAATATCAATATATTACATATGAAAGAGTTCGTTGTGGAATTTCCGCAGGTCTCGTTACTATATATATATATATATATACCGAAGTACCTTTAGCGCACATACGTACTACGTGTGTCAAGGTTTCCAGATTAGAAATTATTCAAACGTGAAATCCTATTTATTATCAAGGAGGATAAAATGTGATAACAAACTATGGCTCTATTATTATTAGTACATAAATACGTTAATTTAATGTTCGTTGTATGTTATCACCTTCTAGCCTCTTTTTTAATAAATAGGATCTGCCGATCACCGAAAACGCAATAAAAAGCAAACAAACAAATAAACAGATGCAACTTTTGAGCCGTAAGTGAAACAAAAATATACCCACTAAGATCCAAGGGTAGTATTTACAAAAAAAAGAAAATATATACTAAGAAGTCACCATTCATCAAGGCCCGGAGGTCACTCGAGGATAAAGGTTATTGAGTGGGCAGTAGTCCATAGGACAATATCGTAGTAATCATAAGGTTCGTTAATTGTTTTGGTTTTACGGCATATCAACCCTTTTCACGTAATTTAATGCTGAATCCAGTCATTTTTAAGATTTTTTTTTAAATAGAATATGTTTGTTTTGAAGTCGATTTCTATTGAACCCATAGTTGAGACCCTAACAGGTACTGCCACTCCGGCGCAGAGTGGACCTGGGAGTAATGGATAATAAAGGGTGGCTCCACCTAGAGCCCGCAAGCTGGGGCCTCACGATCGGGTATAGTTTAAGGTCATAACCAGGACCAGTAATCATAACTAGTGGGAATTTGATGAATTGAATTATTTAAAAGCTCATGAAGAACTTGTTTATGCGGGATTTGACGACATTCATATTTTAGTCAGCTGAAAAGCAAGCAAAAGGAAGACAGTTCCACAGGCGTGCAGTTCTAAGAAAGAAGCTTTGTTCATGGAACCTACGTTTAGGTTTAGGCACAGATAAAAAGTGGATAAATTTTTGTTAGTGGTTTCTGCTAGACGAGTGTTTTTCGTGACAGTTTTGCAAGGGGAACGATAGATTGGAGCTCAGACGAGAACTTACCATGAAAATAACGATAAAGCAAAGAGAAGCTCGCTACGTTTCTTCTGTGAGAAAATGTTGCAAGGAAGAGAAAAGGGCATCCCCCACTAGGTTACGAAGTCTATTTTGAACTCTGTCAATGCAGGATAGGCCAGATGTGCAACAGTACTCGATCATTAGGGTACTTAGCTCTTACAAAGATAGAGAATTGCATCAGCAGTGAGATATCTACTGGATCGATAGAAGGATCCCACCATTTTTCCAGACACCCTGGCAACGGATTTGATGTACGTGTTCCATTTCAGATCAGGAGTAAAGTCCAGACCCAGAAGCTTTTCAAACATGGAGCCACCTCCCTCCCAAGACGAGAGTCATTCATTTCAACTGACGGAAGACTTGAATCAGAGCGTTTATACTGCAAAGATAAAATCTTTGTTGTGGGCGAATTAAAATTTTCCAGCTACCTCATGCTCAAGATCAGAGGAGAGAGAATCAGATAGCAATTGGCCATTTACGGCCTTTTAGCGTGTTACCATAGATAGTAATGCCCTAAGCGTAAATTTCTACGAATGATCTCAGAATGTCATTTGGAAATTCATTACTATAGATCAGGAAGAGAGTTGGGCACCGGATGGACCCCTGAGGACCTCCAGCATTAATACCGTGGCCTCCTGATTTCTGTCCATCAACTACGACTCTTATGAACCTAGTATTTTTCTGTCTAAAGTTGGGATAATGATATCATGGGGTCCCGTTCGCGCCGGACAACCATTCGATGGAAATATGTCACAGACTCCTACAAGGATATTAGAGATAAATCATAATAACCGGATATATTCTGACACTACATTAACCAGATTACTAATAAAAATACTTTTACAGTTTAAAAAAAAAAACGGACTACAATAATATGGTGGGTTCTCATTCACTCTGAAGTCCACAGCATGCTCGAAAGCAATACATTACATATGAAAGATGTCGCTGTGAAATTTGCACATGTCCCGCTAGTTAATTTAATTTGGGGGGGGGGGGCTAAATAAAGAACATGTCTCAATGGATGACCATATTTCCCAGCTGTGTGTTCTTTTGTTTTTAGCGTCCATTCTTCCTCATGAATATGAGAGATAAACGCTATCCCATCTAAAAAAATGTTACATAAAACTTGGGTCCGGTTCTGTAACACACACCATTAAACAAAATGGCATTAAACGAAAGTGGATCAATCCAAAAATTCAGCACACAAAGTTACAACGCCAGAAGTGGAGTTGGTTTAACTAAACGTGGAACGGAAATCACTAAGCATAAAACGAAATACGAAGCCATTATTGTAAAAACTTCTTATTTTACCATGAAAAAATTAAAATTATCTTTTTTTTTTTACATTTCTATAAATATTTTTAATATTTAAAATGTATTCATATAGAAATATCTTATTTCAAAAAAAGTATTTTTTACTTTTCTATCAATAAATTAATAAATATTTATAATATGTTTGTATATAAATTAATAAATATTTTCACAAATTTTATCAGGTTCTTTTATATTTCGAGCAAATTTCTCTTATTATATTCTTTCGTTAAAATACGTGTACGTTTTCAATAGAACTAAACTATTCCATTTTTATCTTAATAATTATTTTATTGAAGGGTTTTAGTTATACTTCTAGGTGCGCAAAAGCTTATGTTAAAAAAACGATTCATGTGGCCCTCGCAGCACTGTGACATCCCTCATGCTTCCGTTCAATAGCGAAAGACAAAGACTACCCCCTGTAGGGGCAGTAGCGCGTGTAATTGCGAGGCAAGGGTTACGCAATCTCCAACCACACCTTTCCTAAATCGGCGCTGTCTGAGTCCAGTGGCAAGGAGAAGACTAAGACGACTGGAAACAATGCCGAGATAAGCGGAGAGCACATACAGCAGCTGAAAGTCCCAAATGGTCACCCATTTAGTACTGACTAAGTTCAACGTTGCTTAACTTCGGTGATCCAGCGGGAACCGGTGTGTCAACGTGATTATGCTATACTCCTAGTCCTTATTTTTCTTTCCTTCATTGTCTTCTTTTTTGTCTTTTTTTCACCTTTTAACCATTTTCCGTTCTTTCCTTTTTCCAATCATTCTTTAATATTTATCTTGCTGTCATATTTGACTTTTTCCACTATAAAACCTTTTACCGGTTTTTAACTTATTCTCAACTGATAGTATGCCAACCAAAGTTTTATAAAGTTCCATTCTTTTATAGTATTTTAAACGGTAACATTCATTTCGAACACGACCCTGTAACGTAAAAGTCTCAAATGGTCACCCATTTAGTACTGACAAGGTCCAACTGCTTAACTTCGGTGATCCAGCGGTGTACAAGTTTTATAGTGAATGGTTGTCGAAATAAAATCGTCGCGTTTGTCGCAAGCATATTGCTTCTATGCATGTGTTAGCAGGAGAAAATAGCATTTAAATTTATTTATTTTTAATGTAAACAATTAAAATGATGAAAACAGCACATTCAACTTCGAGCCTGTGCCGCGCCCATTGTTTTTGTTGAGTTCAATTGTTATTATTAGTAGATGGAACTCTCTTAGAGGATTGGTTAGAAGTCACATTTCAAAAAGCTGCTTTTTGAGACCACGCCTAAAATGAGCAAAACTTCAGAAGAAATACGAAAATAATTTAAACTGCTTCAGTTAAAAATTAAAACTTGATAATTGCCCAAAGAAATAATAAACCATTCGTTTATTTGTATGCATCATGAACAATTTCAATGAACCCACATATTATTGTAGGATTTAAAAAGATGTAAAATAATCTCGTTTCACCCTAATAAGACCTGCCTTTTAGGGTTAAAATTTATTGGAACAAAATGTGTCACCGTTTAAAACTGTGTAGTATTATCGTTATGTAGGGTGTTTGGTCGACATTCACCGATGTCTGTATCACAGTCGTTATGTGAGCATAGGTAAATGTTTCCCAACCCCTAACATAATAATAAATAAATAAATAAATAAATAAAAATAAAAATAAAAAGGTTGTCAGAAACAGCATTAAGGCGGAGACGATTTTAAAAGTTCAGTATATAACTTTTATTTAACACTAGAAAGAAATCATGAATCATGCTATTTGTTGACGTATTTATATGTGTTTGCGCTGATTCAGCACACGAGTCCAGAAGATCATAATGAATAAATCGTTCAAAAGTATATAAAAATGTTCTGGAAAGGAATATTTTGGCATAAAGTTAATGTTTGTAACTGCTTGTATGGTCGCTAAGATTCTCTCTATGTATCCTTAATGAAAAGCAGGGGAGAGAAATCTTTCTCTGACTGAGGCAAAATGAAGCAAGAAGGGAAAATATTAATTCTCGCTGATCTGGGACTTCCATGTGGAGAATTTAGATGTGTGATGCGCGCTAAACGTTGTTGATTGTTTTACGTCGGACCGCAACGGAGTCTATCTGATTACGGTATGCTGGCTGGCTTTGACTTCGACTGATTGTTTTTGGCGCGAAGTGCCTTTTTTATAGGTTTAAAACCGAGAGAAATATGTTTGAAATTCGCTTTCCTCGTAATCCGATTGAATGAAAATAAAAAAACAAAACAAACAAAAACAACATCTTTGTCACGTGAGGTGCTTTCAGTTACGTCAGTAAAATAAGACAAGTTTTTAGTTGTGTGCTCGCGAAAAAATGCGTAGGTGCAGACAACAGATGTGCGCGCAACTAAAACGTTTCTTATACCTACGTTATATGTTTCTTGCGTGTCGCTACAGTTAGATTAATGACCTCATCCGTACCTCCTAATAAGATTGACATGCATCTTGCATACAACCTACGCCGCATTTTTATGAGATTAAATACGGCATAATCACGTGGACACAGCAGTTCCCGTCAGATCACCGAAGTTAAGTAAGGTTTAGCCTGATAAAAACGAAAGTGGGTGACTATTTGGAAATTACAGGTGCTATATGTGGTCTCTACTTATGACGGCACTGTCTCCAATCGTCCTGGGCTTCTCTTTGCCACCGGACTCAAGCAGTGCCGATCCATGATAGTTGTTTTTGGGGATTGTGCAACTCTTGCCTAACAATTACACACGCAACCACCGTTACAAGGGATTCCGTTGTCTTTCGAGATTGAATGAAGGCGTTTGTTTTTGACCCCACGATTCAGAGTAACCCACCGCCTTGATCTGCAACACACTAGGTGAACGTTCGTACATTGGATTAGTGTATATGTAACTGGTATCATATAAAAGTGTTGTAAAAAGTCAAGGAAGATGAAAAGACAGAGGAAGAAGAGCACTAAGCAGACTTCTACTAGAAATATATAATAGTGTTACATGACAAAAGGACTGTCCCCTTTTCATGTAAGTAAAAAAGTAGGGAATTAGTTAAATGTAAATATGAAATAGGATAGTCAAGGATTCGAACTTGCGAAGCTAGATTTGGAATTGAAAATTCCAATCATAAGTTAAAATAAATACAGAATGTTATTGAAATAAGGAATTGCAATTGTTTAGCTTACATATCTGTATATGGAAAAGGAATGTAATAATGAAATTTGTTTCTGTTAAGGAATTTAATCGTGAATTGAAATTGTAATTAATTGTAAACATATTTTGTAAAAATGGTATTTGAAAAATACGTTACTAAACTCGGGGTCATATCAAGTTTGGCAACGTAACGCATGTCAACCAACGTGCTTCATGAGCACATGTTTAATCATGCGATGACGTGACGAGTTCTCAATATATGTAGAGTTTTTAGATGCAGTCTGGGAGTCTGGGAGAAGAGTCGGAGAGAAGCAGAGAGGTTCAGACCGATTCTCCGTTAGAATCAAGACATCCTCTAGAAGTGAGAGGGTTTTAGAAATAACCATGTAAAGAAACTTTGAATTCCTCAAGCGAAATCATGAGCCGGTCATGAATAATGGACGTCATCATCTTTGTGTATCTGCGCCTTCGTGTTGTGATTCAACAGAAAAGGTATTGTCCATTTATGCTATAAGAACTTTGTGAAAATCATCATCTCATAAATATATGTATCAATATTTATAGAAACACTCCCGTTCATACAGAACTGTCTCTCTCTCTTTATATATACCTGTTTATGTTTTCCAATATGCTATCTCTTACAACATGAACATCTTAAGACATATGAACACTCAACACATTAACACTCCTAAGACTAATCTCTCACTAAGACTCTCCTAAGACGAACAACAATAACATATACGAATATACGTTCTAATAATACCACCCATTACATAGCAATAGTAGTATAAGTTTGGGACAATTTAATGTCATCAAGATTCCAGAGAATACCAGATGTCGTTGTTAAAGATCGATAGTAAACATTTATTTCGAAAACGCGAAATAATTTGAAACATTTTCGAAAGACGTGATGGATGCAGAAAATCTTACTAGATGTGTGTCGGACGCAAAGGAAACACCGCTGATAAAAGATAAAAGATCACTAATAAAGACTTGTGTGTAAACTCTTAAAATAATATTGATAATACTGTTCAAACTATCTATGAAATTTTATGGCTCTTTGGTTGATTATATTGTCTGGTTGTGTCTTTTTTGTTTTTAGTGTCCATCCTTTCTCATGGATACGAGAGATAAACGCTATCCTATCAAAATAAATATTGAATAAAACCTGCAACGTACACCAAACCATAAACAAAAGCAGATAAATCAAAAAATTCAGTACACAAAGTTACGACACCGGAAATGGACTCGGATTAGCTAAATATGGAACGGAAATGACTAAGCATAAAACGAAAGACGAAACACTTCTTGTTTTATCACGAAACAATAAGAATTATTGATTTTATGTTTATAAATATTTTTTTAAATTTTATAAATTTTATTCATATAAAAATGTTTTATTAAAAAAAATTAAACTTTCATATAATAAAATAATTTGGTAAATATTTAAAATATATTCACATGGAAATAATTAAACATTTTCACAAATTTTAGCGCATAATTTTCTCATGAATAACGTATCATAAAACAAAGTTGCTTCAATTGAATTACGAAACCGAAATCAAAGGTTATTATTATTTTATACTAGCATTTCAGCCCGGCGTTGCCGGGTGTTTGGAGTTGTATGTTGAGCAAAAAAAAAAAAAAAAGAAAAAAAAGCGGTCAATTTTTTAAACCTTTACCCCTATTATGACGCCTTAATATTTATTGTTTTGGGCTCAAATCAAGTTATTAAGTTAGATCCATGTCCGAGGAACCTATATCTAAAATTTCAAGTGTTTAGATCCAAAATTGTTGTAGGAGTTTGGTAGAGTTCTCAAAAGTCAAATCGTTGAACTTTGACCCCTTAATCGCCAAATTTCTGGCCAAAAATCGATCACAAAGATTTTCCCAAATCTCAGTACTCTGTATATCAAATTTCGAGTCTGTAGACTTAAAATGTACAAAGTTATTGCGTAGGGAAATATACACACAAAAACAGACAGACACACAGACACAGATACACAGGCACGTTCATTTTTTTGTTTAGATATATAGATTGTTTCATGATAGCCCAAGAAGTATTAAAACTAAAATATTTTTTTAAAATAAATTATTTCCATATGGTTTCGTATTTCGTTTCATGTTTAGTGACTTCCGTTACGTTCCATATTTTAGCATAACCGAGTCCATTTCTAACGTCTTAACTTTGTGTACTGATCTTTTGTACTTAACTATTTCCATGGCAAGGGCTCATCTGAGCTCCAATCTTTCGTCCCCCCTCGCCAATCTTTTACGAGAAACACCTGTCTGGCTGAAACTACTGTCAATAATTTTCACCACATTTTATCTGTGCCTAAATCCAAACGTAGATTCCATGAGCAGAGCTTCTTTCTCAGAACTGCACGACTGTGGAACTCTCTGCCGCTTGCCTGTTTCCCACCTGACTACAACTTGGATGGGTTCAAGTCCAACATAAACAAATTCCCGACAAACCGCCCCCTTAAGTAAGACACTATCAAATCTCCAATACTAATGATTACTACAATACTATCTCATTGATTACTGTACACGCAATAACCCTTATCCCTGAGTGGCCTCCGGGACTTGATAAGTGGTGACCCCCCCATGTAAAAAACACACACACACACAAAAGCGATGAGCGAAATTCCATGATCAGCAGATGTTCAAATGAACAATGCTACGAACCCAAACACAACTTACTTAATAGCTCGCACGTCTTGCAACGCATGAGATAAAGTTTGCTATGGTTCTCCATCTAATACCAGAGCCATAACACATCTCCATTTTTTTTTTCACATTGCGATTAAATCTCTCCGAATGCTCTTTTTTCAGTTCATTGTTGATCCTTTTGTCCTTTTTCTATCAGGAGTCAATATAGAGCACTTGATAGGTAATTTACTCTAGAACCAATCTTAGGGCATGTCCGCATCTGTTTAGACGTCGTTTGCAGATTATTAACAATATTACCTGTTGGTTAGTACCGTTCTGACTTCTTTGTTTGTTCAATCGTCCCATCTGATCCCTAGGATCCTCGTAAAGTACTTTGAATCCAACACATCTAATTTCCCTTCTTCGCTGATGTTGAGATGCCAAGTTTCACTTCCATATAAACAACGCATACAAATAAACGCATCACAAATAGAAAGCGCGATATGACAGAATGTCATTAGAAAAGCAAACCTACACAAATATATTATCTGTGGCATAAGGATACATAAAGGATGTAGATAAAAGCAAATGCTGTGATCCTGGATGTGATCTTAAACTATATTCGATGGTGTGACCTTAAACCATATCCGATGGTGAGGCTTTGCGGAGTGTGGAGCCAGCCCTTAATTGCCATTGCTCCCAGGTCCACTCTGATCCGGAGTGGTAGTACCTGTTAGGGTCGCAACTATGGGTTAAATAGAAACCGACTTGAAAAAAAAAAAAAAAAAAAAAAAAAAAAAAAAAAAAAACAAACAAATATATTCTCTTAATAGTTTTTTCTTCAAAATCAGTGAATTCGGTATTAAATAACCTAAAAAGGGTTGATACGCCGTAAAACAAAAACAACCAACCAAAGTGCTGTAAATTAAGAAAGTCATACTTAGGAGGAAATAGTCCTCAGAACTAATGGAATTAAAAGTAAATGTATTGTAACCACTCGAGTGTAAAGGTTAATCTGTGTACGTGAATGTATTGTAGCAGCAACATACCCGAGTGAAAACTCACCGGCAATGCTCTTTGAAAACACAAACAGCGAAACCTCTGAAAGGAAAAAAATATTAGACCACATAAATAAAACAACTGAAATCCAATTCATCAAAATAATTATAGAAAAATACTATTTTTACACTTATTAAGGCCCGAAAGCCACTTGAGTGTAAAGGTTTATCTGTGTACGGTGATAGAAATAGGATAGAAGTTTACTTTTTAAGAAAACGGCTCAACAAGAATTTGTTTACATTAGACTTGAAGACGATCGTGTAATAGTCAACGAGAAGGCAGGCTAGCGGTACAGACTTCCGCAGCCGGGCAGTTTTAGGAATAAAGCTTTTTCGTAGAACAAAATTATTCACTTAATTAGACAATAAATCAGTGAATCTATTTTGCCCTTAACTCATCAGAAGAAATAGCAACAATCAATCAACTCAGTTAAGGGCAAAATAGATTCACTGATTGATATAATAATTAAGTGAATAATACGAAACTAACACTGTCAAGAACTGTGAAGGTCAACTGAATTAAAGGAATAAATTGTAAGATGGTTAAAATCATGAAATTTGGAATATAGTCTTTTGTCATGTATTCATTATATACTCTGTAATTACATGGAGCTTCGTAAATAAGGATTGGTATCTATAAAAAGGGAAATATAGGTGAATAAAAAATATTTACACATATATATATATATATATATATTATACTATCATATAAAGTCACTTTCTATATGTTAGTTATTTTCTTAAGGGTTCCGAAACGGCTGAGCCTTTCTTTTGCAAATTTCACACAAAGCTAATTTATGTCTGGCAGTGTTCTTAGATATATTTTGTACAGAAATTCATCCGATAAGTATCAAAAAAAAATCAGCTCTTAAAAATAGTTGTTCTTTCTTATAGATGAAAAAATAGTTTTACAAGGGGATATTTTACGTTACACCGGCAAGGTAAATAATAAAATCGTAACAAATCATTTCTTCTTAAAAACACTTATTATAATCTGGAGATATCACTTAGTGATATATGACTACGGATCTTATGATCCTCTGTTCAAGCTCGGGTGTATTTCACTATTTTATTTTTATTCTTTCTTATTGATAAGTTCAATTAACGATAAAAGAGGAGGTACCATTTAAAATCGCCGAAAATCATTTCTTTGTTTGATTATTTAAAAAACTAAGCATTAATTCAAAGTGACATTTCAAGAGCATTCATCGTCAAGCCAACTATCAGGTGACGTGATACTGTAAACAAACACAAACGAAATATGATGAACGACATTATCATTATTATTTTTTGCTAATTAGTTCCATATTATTTCTCATAATATATAATAATCGGTAGAGGATTGATTCTATAATACATACACAATCTGTATAAATTGAGATATCATGTTTAAGCATATTGTACGACAGGGCAACGCCGGGATGCCAACTAGTATATATATATATATATATATATATATATACGCGTGTGTGTGACTGAATTAAACAGTAAATGCTGAATATAAACTAAGAGAAAATGGGTCATCCAAATAAGCAACCATTATTATCACGAGTTGCCTGACCGTTTATCCCCCAAGCTAACCACCGCACCCTCTCATAGGAAACCTCTTTTCTCTCATTAAGATCCCCCCAAAATGTAATGATCACACGCCTTTACCACTTTTGTCCGGAAACGGCCGCGTAACGAAACGGGAAAACACCCCCAAAACACACAAACAAAATAAAAAATGGACTCGATTACCGACAAACAGTTTTTTTTTTTTTCTAGTTTTCTTCATTCCTTAGTCTGTTTATGTACACACCCTTCCTATGTTTTTTACGTAACCCTTTCAGACAAAATTATACCGCTTTAAGTACAATATATATTTTTTATGATCTAGATAATGGGTATGAAACCACCGGTCCGCAGGCCACATTCATCGATCGAGCAATTTTCGTTCGGCCCGCCAACAACAGCATGGTTCTAATTATTCTATTACCATCGAACAGAAATGCAGCATTATGATTCTGATTTTTTTTAGATGAAGATTGAAGGTCCATATTATTCAAATTCTTTGGACTACTGTCCTAACATTGCTTGTTATTTTCACAGCATTTCGGCTGATGTAACCTTTTTTTACAAAGGAGCCACACTTATCAAGGCCCGAGGGCCACTCAAGCATAGAGATTTATCAGTGTACATTGGTCAAGAGGAACATGTCGTAGTAATTGTAAGTAGTGGAAATTTGGTAAATTGGATTACTTAAGAGGCTGGATTATCAAATATTTGTTCACGTTGGACTTAAAAACAACAATATTGTAGTCAGTTGGAAAGCAGGAAAGAGAAACAGAGTTCTAGAGGCGTGCAGTTTCATGAAAGAAGCTTGTTCATGGAGTGTATTTTTAAGTTTAGGCACAAATAAAGGGTGTGGGAAATTATTGAGAGTGTTTTTAGATAGACAAGCGTTTTTAGTGAAAGTCAGGCCAGAGGAACCATAGACTGAAGTTAAGATGAGCACTTGCCATGAAAATAACGATAAAGCAGGGACAGGCTCGCTACGTCTCTTCTGTGGGAAAAATGTTGCAGGGAAGAGAAAAGGGCATCCCCAACTAGGTTACGAAGTCTATTTCCAACTCTGTCAAAGCAGGATAAGATTCTTCTAGCAGCTCCTGGCCAGATATTCTTGTCGAACTCGGGAATCTGTATGGATTTCAAATGGAAACCTTTATTTAGTACTCGAGGGTATCATGTTCTTGTCTCGTTAGCCATGACAGGTTAAAAGTCCTAAATAATTCGCAATTGTATTCTTTGACCAATTCAATTTTCAGGAGAGTGTCACTTACAACTATATTTTATCAAGTACTTTATTCGTTACGCCACGTGTCCTTGCAGATTCCTGAGTTCAACTGAAATATTTCCAAGTTGAACAAGATAAAACTGAACAAAACTGAGTGAGAATAACACAATAAAAATAGGAGCAATGCAAATAATAAAAGAAATACTCTAGTTTGATTGATGTAAACTCATTAAAAGTCAGCGGCAAAGTAATTTGTTTCTTCAGAAGTGAATTGAACTAAACTGCAATATGTAAATCTATACAACCTATTTGATATTTATGTAGTAGGAGAATTGCATTTCGAGATCATTGTTTTCAAACACGATGAAAGTTTAAAATGGAAATTCCATTTCGAACCAACTGCCGAAATTTTAAAGACACATGCATTGCCAGGCGATGAATATAAACATCTTGAAAAATTCTAACTGATACTATCGTAATTATAAATACCAGTGAAAATATATATATATATATTTTAGTCATCGACATACAGACCTGTTTCGTTGTTTCACAACTCATCAGTGCCGCTAGACTAACACCTCTCCCAAGCCGAGGATCGAACCTAGAACCGTCGTGATGACAGTCGGCAGTCCTACCCCCTGACTACGGAATCGGTGGCCGAAATTAAACTGTCGGAATGCGTATTTAAATAAACATCCGTCCGCTACTCGTAGAGGGCTCAAACGTTTTGTTTGTAAACAAATTGCGAGCTTCGCATTATAAAACTCAGAGCAGCTTGCTTGGGAGTTTAAACCGTCCATCCGGTTTGCGATTTCTGGTCTTAAAAAAATTCGTGTGCATACTTATTTCATAGTCGCTCTGACTTCTGTCCGATATTAAAACCACTACTGCTATTCAAAGTATACACAAGGACAACAATATTTTTTTTTGTTTTAACTTATTTCAACGTGTTTTCCTTTCGAATAAATGCAATTTAACGCTTTTGAGTAAAAAACAAACTGATTTATAAATATTTAATATATAACTATAACCATATTTTTAACCATATTTACTGCTTTTAGTAGCACTCCTGTGGATTCTGACGATTTATCACTCTTAAAAATGTTTTCTCACGACAATAAAAGACAATATAATCTCAAAATCACTTTTTATTTTGAACATTTTTCTTCTTACCCTTTTAAGTACCAAGGGGTAGACTAGTGTATATATATATATATATATATATATATATATATATATATATATATATTTGTGTGTGTGTGTGTGTGTATGTATGTATCAGGTCATGTCATATGCTACTGGTACCATGTAACCCAGTACTACCTGCCTGATGATCGGGTCACCGGCGACTAAACTGGTTCCCCCACCAGACTTGTTTGGTGAGGAGGGCGGCTAGTCTCCCTGGAGGATTAAAAACAAGACCTTCCAAAGGGCGAATGAACTCTTTTTCTGGGTCAACGGCCAACTAGCACCGTGTATATTTGTGTGTGTGTATATGTGTATTGGGGTGGAAAGGGCTCCTGTAAGCCATGGTGAAGGCAACCTTTCTAGGAGAAGCAAATCTCTGATTTAAAAAACCATAAAACGGGAGACCAGTACCCGCATTAAGCGGGTCTGCAGTTTAATTTGTTGCTGGCTATCTTGCTCTTGCTTGTTGCTGGATCTCAACATTTTGAACCGAGAGAGAGACTTAGCTGTCGTACAAAGCTAAGACTCTGTAACATCATCTTTGTATAGATACTCCCTCAGGCATTTGGACTCATGAATTTTAAATGTCTGAGAGAGTGGCACTTGTCTGACAAGACGTTGCAATCATATATACATATATTTTCAGCTTTTTTTGTTAAATGGATTAATATCCAGCGATTTAGCATGATCCTTTCACCAAACTTTATGGATAACATGTTAATCTGAAAATCTTAAGATTTTAGTTTCGATTCCTGCTGACTTCCTTTTGTTAATTTTCTAATAGTATCGCGTTTACAGAAATAGATTATTTTAAAACATAAAATAAAAAACGTTTGCTATTGTTTAATAGCAAATAAATAAAAACAAAGCTGTGAATGCCAGTTTTTCGCAATTTTCGGATGGTCTTTTTTATTTTTATTTTTTAAATCATGTCATGTCAGTGGTTCCTCTGCCCGGACGAAAGCCACTTTGACTTTCTGGAATGAGAGAGGGACAAATATAGTTTAACAATCTATTGAGTAAAACTTGGAAAATACTTTGCCCACTGCTTCCAAAAAACTTATCCTACGATAACTCCCACAGTCTGTCTTAGGCCCCTTCATTGACAATGATTTAAGAATTGCATTAACCCAGTCCTTGTGGACGGGAACACCCCACCAGATATCTGTAATAAGATGAAGAATTTCACAAACAAGCTTATCACCCCCATATAAGAGGACTTCAACAGAAATACAATCAAGCCCTGGGGCCTTCCCAATATTTACTTCCTTGATTGCATCTCTAATTTCGTTCTCAAATGGGAACTCAGGAATTTCATGGATAAGCTTCTGCTGTGGTAAAATCTATTGATGACATCTTCATCAACATCCGAAGGGTTGTCAAAGAGATTAGAGTAATGCTCAGTCCAATGAAAAAGAATGTTGGGGTCCATTATAAGAGTAGCTTTATCAGTCGAGAGTAGGGGAGATTCCGACAATGTTTGAGGACCAAAGGCTTCTTAAGCAAATGATACATACACTTAGAGTCTTTATGATTTAAAGACATCTAAATTTGATTGAAGAGTTTAACCAACCACTGATTTTTAATTTGGCGGAGTCGCCTTTAAGTTATTGTGTGAGGGATTCCCGGTTTTCAGGAGAGGCAGAAACCATTTTATAATGTTATCCTCAAACCAATCCTGATATTTATATTTGCCGTAGTCAAGAACACCTACACTTATACCATAGAGTGTACTTTTAAAATGCACCCACGATCAATCAAAAACGTGGGAATTAACTACGGATCGAAGTTTTTCACGTACACTTGGATCATCCAGTTTGGATACATCAACCCGCCTGGAAACCTTAACACCACCTGGCCTACACTTTTTCCTTGTACAGATTTTCAGCTTCCCGCGCACCAGCTCCACGCATGACACGCACATTAAAAAACTGCCCTCCTGAAATCAATCAAGTAGCCTTGTTTTGAAAGAGGGTGGGTCCAAGTAAACTTATAGATTTCTTTGTGGTTGAAGCAAGTGTTACAGATAGCAAGGTAAAACTGAGTTCATAGATGGAGAAGATGCAGACCATTACTGTTGACCTTGCCCAACAGGGCTGAGGGAGTCCCGAGTATGGTAATCTTTAACCACACTTGCATTTAAATCACCCATGAGTAAGATCTTCTCAGATAAGGGAAGAGAAGAAACTATACGACTGATATCTTGATAAAACGATCTGATGGTGTCTTCGTCATGAACCCTGCTAGGGGCATATACAGATAAAATCGTCTTATACTTACCGTATGCAAGAGGGATGCGCATTATAATGATTCTGTCACAATGCTTGGCTGTTCAATTCTCTTCACCCAATCGGACTGCACTGCAAAGCCAATCCCACCTTCTCGCCTTTGCCCCGATGGATTTCCTTTCCAGAAAAAAAAGATTATACCGAACACACTTCCACCAATTTATCTTCGTCACTCAGGCGTGTTTCAGAAATTGCCACAATGTTTATACTGTAACTAGCGAGCTCTCTAGCAACAATAGCTGTTCTGCGCTCAGGATTTTTACTATCTAGTACATCTAACAGAGTTATCACATTACACGAAGCTACAGTGAGGTTATTCCTCTTCTGATAAAATTTTGATTTTTTCTTGTTTCTCCTACAAATATAGAGCAGCCGCTGACCGCAGAAAGACGACCAGCTAATAAAAGGATATGCAATATTTAAATCACCTTTTTGAAACCCTTTCCATCAGATCATCCACCGAAGTTCCGCCCTATAAACGATTTAGACGACGATGTTAGGTAAATCACTGGCCACCTATGTGTAAATTAAAAGCTATGAACTTCCAGCCAGCTAATCCTGTGCAGGTCACCTTTCACCTATCGTCATAAGACTTTTGGGAAGATATGTGCACATGATGGTAGCGACGCAACACGCTTGTGCTAAACACATTGTACCCTCTCGAACACTGTCGCTAGTTACACAGTGGCAACCAAAGTAGTAGGATGGCAGAGCAGCGGCAGAGTGTGCATGTTTTATTGTCACGGAGTTTAACATCTCCAGAAGCTGGGCATATACACATATGCACAAAAGTAAGAAAACCTGTATATATATATATATATATATATATATATATATATATATATATATATATATATATATATAGTATAGTAAGCCTCCAGAACATTGGAGGAAGGCTAACAGGTACTACACCTTGCTAAAGAGTTACTTGGAACTATGTAAGGGAGAGGCTTGCATCTCTCAGAAGTATTACATACACTATATACTCAATAATACATACATACACACTTACATACTTACATACATATGTGTGTGTGTGTCTGTATATATTTATGCATGTATGAGTTCACTATACTGCGTATATTATCATACATACATGTATAAGTTCACTATACTGCATTTATATGTAAACATGTATAAGTTGATAATAGTGTATATATTTATATGCATACATGTATGACATCACGATACTGTATATATTTATATACAAAGATGTATAAGTTTATAACACTGTAAAATTAAATTGAGAAATTTTTGAAAAATTAGAAGTGTCGAATATAATGATAAAATCATTTTTGTTTATTGCTTTTTTTTTTGTAAGTCCTATATTTCGCTAATACATAGCCTCATCAGGGTCGAAAGTCCGGTTCGTGAATTTCTTTTTCTTCATTTTGGTGTTATGGCGAAGAGACGAGAATTTACGTGTTGGTCCGGTGGTTTCAAGTGTGCAGTGCTCCAGATGTACAGAACTGTATGAGTTCACTATACTGTATATATTTATGTACATACATGCATAAGTTAATTATATGTATATATATATATATATATATATATATATATATATATATATATATATATATATATTAAGTAATGTGATTGATAATTTAAAATTAAATTATCAATCACATTACTTAATATTGAATTAGCTCTAGGACATTTAACTATCGAGCTTATTATATATCTAAATTACAACGAGCAATTTCTATTTCCTGTATTTTAATTAAACTAGTAATTTCACTGTTACATTAAAATACACTCAGCTCTTTAGACTATTGTTCTAATCTCCTTTAAATTATATATATATATATATATATATATATATATATACAGGTATAAGTTATTTATACACTAATTATAGATTATGTACATTATACAGTATGTACATTACGTATATATGTATATACAGACAGGTATACTTTAATTATAGTGTATATATTTGCATACAGACATGTATAAAATCATTACACCGTATATATCTATATACATACATGTATCAGTTTATTATACTGTATATATTTATATACATACACGTATTATTTCAAAATACTGTATATATTTATATAGAGACATGTAAAATATCACTACATTGTATATATTTATATACATACATGTATATTTCTCTATATTGTATATATTTTTGCAACAGTTCAAAATACTGTATGTATTTTTATACAAGCCTTTATAAGTTTAAAATATTGTATATATTTATATGTATGTATAAATATATGTATTTATATGTATATGTTCACTATACTGTATATATATTTTTGCAAACATGTAAAAGCTCGCTATACTGGCATGGCAATGTTTTCGAACTATAGTTATCAATAAGGTTTCGTCAGGTGAAAAGGCTGCGTATTTATATAGGTGTTCATATTCCAAGAAAAATTAAAATAAAATCATTTTTTTCGATTTATAACCATATTTTTAACCATATTTACTGCTTTTAGTAGCAATCCTCTTTATATTATATTTATGAGCTAAAAGGTTAAAACCTGGTCTATATTTAACATTGATTTCGTCTGTGTTTTCGGTATGTGGTAGGGGCGAAATATGTCTGGTAGCGGTAGAAAATTATTGGGAGAGTAAACGTTCATTTGGTGGGGAGACTTATTTACAGTATAGCTTATTTTATTTTCTAACTGTTTTTGGTCCCCCCCCCGACAAAAGGAAGGTGGACCTGTAAATTTACCCTTGTCCGTTTGTCCGTTCGTCTGTCCGCACTTTTCTCATTAACTACGTCTTGGAGTTTTTATTGAAATTTTGCACAAACATTAAACATGATATGAGTAAAAAAAGTAACAGAACGGATTTTCCAAAAAAAACTCGACTAATCCCCTCCCCCCGAGGTGACTTTCGGATTAAAATGGCTAAAATTGACATTTTGTGCTTATCAAAAAAGAAAAAAATTCTTATGCCAAATCTGATTGCTTGACATTAAGATTATTAACCCGATCGTCTTTTGAATCGATTTTTATCTATTAAACAGATAGTTCGAGGGAATAAATGGTAATGTTACTATCTATTTTTTTTTATAAAACTTTCTGAAAACTTGTAATTAACTGCTTTCTATATAATTTTGTTTGTCTATACTTCGCAATAAGTTTGGAGTGTGTCCCAAGGCGTCTTTTAAGGCTAATAAAAACACTCCATTTTGGGACTGTTTTACCATATTTTTCCAAAATTTCATGTGTATGTCTATTTAACAGTTTTGCATGGTGCTGAACTCAAATTTGAATATGTTAAGGCCTTGGGGACTTTGGGGGCTAATGGGAGGGGGGAAATGATTGACTTCGTAATTTTTTTTTTCATGGTGCAGAACTTAAATTTACATATGTTAAGGCCTAAAACTGCACAGTTGGTTGATTTTCACCAGGTTCGACGTCCGCTTGAGACTTTTAGGGTTAAATGAGGCTACTGAACTTAGTCTTTTTTATGCACTTGCGGGGGACCATGCATACTTCGCTTGTTTTTTACTTTTCTGAATTTTAATTATTTAATTTCTCTCCCTGTCTCTCTTTCTCTCTCTCTCTCACACACTCTCTCTCTCTCTCTCTCTCTCTCTCTCTCTCTCTCTCTCTATATATATATATATATATATATATATATATGTGTGTGTGTGTGTGTATGTGTATGTGTGTATGTGTGTTTGTGAGTGTGTGAGTGCATGTGTGTGTATGTGTGTGTGTGTTTGTGAGTGTGTGAGTGTATGTGTGTATGTGTGCGTGTGTATAGATGTAGCGCGTATATATTTAATACCATCGAATCTAATCAATCACATATGTCTCAAGTTAATAAACAAACAGCTCCAAATATCAAACAAGTTACATCAAACATTAAGTAGGAACTCACTGAAACTCTGCTGAAACTAATAGAACTGCACAATAGTAAGAACTATAACAATGCTAGCACCAAGCCACCCAGAAAACGTAGAAACACAATCTGCGCGCCCTTTATATACGAAAGGTTTCAAAACAAAAGCTGTAAACCAACACAAGATCTAAAGAATACAAGAGAAAATATACATTGAAGAAACTGAACACCTTTGTAGATAAACGGATCAACAACACACAACAGTATAAATAAATTAATCGCGTCATCCATGCACATAGTTTTTAGTGTATTACAACTCTTCAGTTTTGCTTGGTATTAAGATTATTAACCTGATCGTCTTTTGAATCGATTTTTATCTATTAAACAGATAGTACGAGGGAAGAAATGGTAATGTTACTATCTATTTTGGCAAGGAAGAAAGTGTAGTCTCTGTTCTTATGTTGGATTTAGTCTTTTCTGTTTTCAGACAGTAAATAAAGAATCCTTCTAGACCAAGGCAAGTTGTCTTTTTCTTTTGAAGGCTGAATTTCCCCCACATCAAAAACCAAAATTGAAACTAAATATTCTAGAGAGGAGCCAACTATATATGCAGCTAACACGTGCGCTATGTATTACGAAGAACTTTGGAATTTCCACGGGCCCCATTCCACAATGGGTTGGGAATCATAGATCACAACAATTTTCCAGAGATATATTTCAGTTTAAACGTTGCAGGCAACAAATATTCTGGCTCAGTAAATGTGAGGTAGGCACTTGTACGTAACTTGCATCATATACATTCAACATCACGCAACTAACAGCCAGTGCAATTCACCCTAGGCGAGTTGTACAAGCTTTTTCCGAAACTTAAGTTTCTAGGGAATCTCGAATTCACCAGCGGTCAAGTCGCATGTACTTTTCTTACTGTTTATTCACCTCAAACAGGGCACAGTGCCATTGTCGTAAGGGAACCAGATTTGTAGGAATACTATATGGGGAGTTGAGCAGCCAAGTGTTTGTTCACATTACACTCGAACTTCTGCATGTCAGTACAATCAGGAAAACAGAGACCGGGAGGGAATTCTAAAATCTAGCAGTTCGAGGGAAGAAGCTATTTCAGTAGAAAATTTTACGGCATCTAAGGATCTCTACAGTGTAGGGTGGGATTTTGCTGATTATCGGGTTTGTAGAAGGGTTACTTGTGCTTTGAGTTTGTTCAGGTACTTTCCTATTAAAGTACTTTTAAAACAAGCACAGACATGCAACATATCGGCGATGGGACAGAGATTGATGTTTAACCGAGAGTGTGGGACCTATTTTGTTGGTACTTTTTTTAACCATATAAAGGAGCGACAGACCAGTGGCAGATGGTTGACAACAATACTTTATGCATAGGCGAATATTTGTACAGATACAGTATAATCTCATGTGTAAGTCACCATTCTAGTACAGTAGAGAGACCCCATCTTCCTCGCCTTCGCCTTTGTTCCAATTTATTATTGTTTGTGAATGTTACGCCCAGGAGCTTGAGAGAAAAATTTTGAGCTAGTGTATCATTAGCCATGCCAATTGGTGTTTGATGTTTGTTTGTTTTTGTTTTACGGCATATCAACACTTTTCAGGTTATTTAATGCCGAATCCAGTGATTTTGAACAACAATTTTTTTAACAGAGTATATTTGTTTTTTTTTTGTTTTTTTTTAAGTCGGTTTCTATTTAACCCATAGTTGGGACCCTAACAAGTACTACCACTCTGGGTCAGAGTGGACCTTGGAGCAATGGCAATTAAAGGATGAGTCCACACTCCCCAAAGCCCGCAAGCTGTGGTCTCACGATCGGATATAGTTTAAGGTCATATCCAGGACCAATCGGTGGTTGAGAAGGTTTCTTGTAATTATTAAAGAAAATAAGCTTAGTCTTGGCGGCATTAAACCCTACCATTCAGTTTCGGTCCAATGTCACTTCGGACTGGATATTTTTCTCTAATGTTTCAGTCATTTCCGTTTATTTATGTGTTTATTCGTTTTTCACTCGAGGGTCGTGTCATCAGCAATTATATCCATCTCAGAGACAATCTTATCATTGAGGTTGTTTACGAATGTTAGGAATAATAAAAGTCCGAGAAGTGTCCCCCCGTGGCACACCCGCATTTATATAATGTTGTGTCAATTCATATGAAATGTCAGTTCTTTCGCTAAAAATCTTGTATTTCCGGCAGTCAGTAAAGCAAAATTCAGTAAGGCAAAATTCAGTAAGGCAAAATTCAGTAAAGCAAAATTTAGTAAGGCAAAATTCAGTAAGGCAAAATTCAGTAAGGCATCTGTTGAAAAAGTTGGAGAGAACTGGAGCACTGGAGCAACTTCAGTGGATCAATTTTTAGTAGTATAGCAGTGATAAGATGGTCCCTCATGATTTCAAGGCGTCTAGATTTTTAAGGCATCACGAACAAGGGAAGGAGTGGTTTGCAAATAATCGAGTGTGGCTTCTGTCCGCAAAGTCAAATTTGTTTAGTCTAAAGTGGAGATGGAGGCAACGAGTTTTGCGAACATATTTGCCTTTTCGGTTGCTGTGCAGACAGTCTCACAGTTGTTGGTTAATGAGGGAATTGTTGATTGATTATTATTTATTTTTTTCAGAAATCGCGAGGTCCTAATTTCTGCGACTCAATACATTTTCTGGTTACTTCGGAATGCCTGGTTTTTGGCTGTGGCTCTTTCTCTCTTTCAATAATTTCCAATTTCTACAACCGCTTATCAATTCGTATTAGAATCATGAATGCATGTATATCACGATTAAAGGAAATCGTGATGTTATATTCTTGCAATTTTTGCAGGAAAATGTTGACATCTACTATATCCGGAGCCTAGGATTCTGAAGCAGTTGCCAATTTGATATTGGCCAAGCTCAACTTTGCTTTACTTCGGCAATCTAACGAGAACGTGCTTATGCTTTATAAGCTGTATTTTGAGGTAATGTAAAGCTATCTAATCACGTAGATAGACTTGCAAAGAAACACACGATACAATCTATTCTTTCTCTGCTAATTTGATTTGTACTGTTCAAGCGGAAAACATATATGTAACGTGACTAACTTACACAACCGAATATTTCACTTTCTCGAGTTTCCCGTCTCATCGTCTGATTTACTTGCCAAAACTTGAGTAGTTAATCTACCCTATAATTGCACTCCAAGCTGGAAGTTACATGGATGTATACCGTTTCCAACATACTTGGCGAACGTGATACAATAGCTGCGACAGATCATAAATGCTTAAATAATCTTGCGTAACGATATTAGACTATTACAGGGTGTATAAGATTAGTGTGGGAAACAATATTTTTAACTTAAAGTTTATAAATTAATTAAAGCAACCGAAAATAATAATAATACAATAAAA
Organism: Euprymna scolopes; assembly: GCF_053919585.1. NCBI lineage: Eukaryota > Metazoa > Mollusca > Cephalopoda > Sepiida > Sepiolidae > Euprymna > Euprymna scolopes. Next base: position 152,833,179 of record NC_136489.1, read on the forward strand.
TAAGTTGGAGCTACTTATAAAGAAATATTGTTATGAACAGAAAATATGTAATGTGATATGGCGAACAAATATTTTTATGTCAACTATGTATGAACTCACATGCAACACCCCTAAATTACGCTATATATATATATATATACCAGTAGCATATGACATGACCTGACACACACGTACATATATATACACATATACATATATATACATCTACATACATACATATATATATGCAAATACATTTATATATATATATATATATATATATATATATATGTACGTGTGCGTCAGATCATGTCATATGCTACTGGTACCATGTAACCCAGTACTACCTGCCTCATAGTCGGGTCACCGGCGACTAAACTAGTTCCCCCACCAGACTTTTTTGGTGAGGAGAGTGGCTAGTCTCCCTGAAGGATTAAAAACAAGACCTTTCAAAGGGCGAATGAACCCTTTTTCAGGGTCAACGGTCAACTAGCACCGTGTGTGCTTGTGTGTATGTATGTGTTTGTTGGGGTGGAGAGGGCTCCCATAAGCCGTGGTGAAGGCAACCTTTCTGGGAGAAGCAAATCTCTGATTTAAAAAAAACATAAAGCTGGAGATCAGTGCCCGCATTAAGCTGGTTTGCAGTTTAACTTGTTGCTGGCTATCTTGCTCTGACTTGTTGCTGGATCTCAACATTTTGAACCTAGAGAGAGAGACTTAATTGTCGTACAAAGCTAAGACTCTGTAACATCATCTGTGTATAGATACTCCTTCAGACATTTGTCTATTTAAATGGTCCTGTGTCGATGGAAGTCATTTTTGGGCTCATGTTTGAGAGAATGTCACTCGTCTGACAAGACGTTGCAATCAATATATATATGCATATGTATATATATATATATATATATATGTATCTATGTATATATATATATATATATATATATATATATATATATATATATATATATATATATATAAGGTGGTCAAGGTCTGGAGTGGACGTGTGTTAAAAGCACACAGATGTCTTAGCGTCTTTCTGTGCTTCTCCCAGGCAAATCAACCCCACGTGCACGTCGTGACCACTGCCACGCAGACGGGGCTCTGATGAACGGCGAGTGTCCTGCACCGTATAACTGGACCTCCACGGCCTTGTGGGCCAAGATTATTTAACCAAGGGCTAAGGTGAGATAACCCTGACAGAAACCTCCCCTGTAAGCTGCGGCATATATGACCCAACGGCGTGTGGAATATGCTCTGGTGCCCAGCAACCTAAGTTCCAGTCATGTCACAATGGCATGGTGGGTGGAGAGGGCTCTGTAAGCCGTAGTGAAGGCAACCTCCCTAGGAGAAGGAAAACTCTGATATAAAACCTGCGATGACTGCTACATCCAATGATGTTGACTTGCTCTTCTTTTTGGATCAATGTGACAGTTGTTTAGAGAGTGCGATTGTCTCGGTTTCCCCACTATAACAATCCTCATGCACAGGAATGGCTCGATATAAATTAGATACACTTTTATATCGAGTGATGGCAATGTTCAAAAGCGAATTTGCTGCCATCATATGCATGTATATGTATATATTTATATATATGTATGTATATGTATATATATATGTAATTATATGTACATATATACGTATGTATATGTAAATACATAAATATATATATGTATGTATATATGTATGTATATGTATATATATGTATATATATATGCATATATATGTATGTATATATATATATGTATATGTATATATATATGTATGGATATGTATATATATATTGTGACGGCGATCATCTGAAGAGATGCAGCAATCATCATATATTTATATATATAGCATCATTTTTAGACTATTGCATATGCGTTTACATGTATATATTTACTTATCTTAATTATAATATAAAATCGTCTTAAACATGGTCTTTCTTCCCTGTTAGATAAAAATTTATTTCCTCAGGTAAATACTTAAAGTTATACCGGTGTATTTTTAAGATCGTCAAGCACAAATACCAGCTAACGTGATATTTTAACGAACACAGACGGGATTTCATGAACGACATAATATTGTTATTTTTTATTTTTTTCCAATTTGCCATCTGGGAAATTTAATAAAGGATTTATTCTATAATAATGCATAAAACATTCTGCATAACATAAAATACGATGATCGGACAACGTGGAAGTCAAGCAAGTATTAAACACGATTGCAATTATTATATATATATATATATATATATATATATATATATATATATATATATATATATACAAAGAGACCACTCCATACAAGATTTATCCCCATGTATATATATATATATATATATATATATATATGTGTGTGTGTGTGTATATGTATATATATATACTCGTTTTTTTTATATTCAAAAGTAATGGACTAATGAATTCAACGAGGTTGTTAGATAGTGCTCAATAAAAAGAGCTGATAATACTTGTTTATTGTTATATAAACAGGCTCACATCCCGCTGCTACAAATAGCCACTTGTTTAGGTTATTCATTGAACTTTTGAATAGTCAAGTCGCTGCCTGATGATATCTGTTGTTTGATTGAAACAAGTGGCTATTTGCAGCAGCGGGATGTGAGGATGTTTATATAACAATAAATAAGTATATATATATACATACATACATATATATACACATACATACATATATATATATATGGACATACATACATAATACGTACATACATATATATACATATATATATATATATATATACAAAGAGACCACTCCATACAAGCTTTATCCCCATGTATATATATATATATATATATATATATATATATATATATGTGTGTGTGTGTGTGTGTGTGTGTGTCTGTGTGTGTGTGTTTTATTTTTTATTACCGTTTGATCTATTTGGCTACATATGGTTCAGATGTATGACCATGTTTACGGTCTAACAGCCTCGTCTGACCTTACAGAAGTAGTTGTTAGTATTAGGAAGGAGTCTTTTAGAAGCTTCTAAAAACTTCTTCCTAATACTAACAACAACGTCTGTAAGGTCTGACGAGGCTGTTAGAACGTAAACATGGTCCAACATCTGAAACATATGTAACCAACTGTAAAACGGTAATAAAAAAAATAAAATACATATTTGCTCTGCAATAGTATTGAACACTCTCTTCAGGTTTTTACTAATTACCAGTTTTACCATATAGTAAGTTATAAAGTATATATGGCGATTATCTACACTGAATATTCCGCGTTTCATCCACTCTAGGATTCTTCAGGCATAAGGAATATTCCATGTTTCATCTTATGCCTGAAGAATCCTAGAGTGGATGAAACGGAATATTCAGTGTAGCTTAATAGCCATATATATTTTATAACTTACTAACTAGCTCTACCTACGTATTGAGCACTGTTGAAGTAAATACTTAAGTTTACGCATAAATTTATACTTTGGTATATTAATTTATGTGAGTAAATGAAGTAGTTATATATATATATATATATACTAGACTATAACTTTTATGCATAATATACACAGACATGCATACACAATTTAACGAGCATAGTAAATAAACAAACGCATATAGTCAACTTCATCAATTACCATGATTATACACACACACTCACACACACACGCACACACATACACACACACACATATATATATAGTTAAATAGAATTGTAGAAGGCGGTACAATGCAGAAGTAACGGAAAGACACAAGCTGAAGCAGGTGAAAAATTTATTAATACAACTTATAAATACATGTGTACATATTCATATTTCATACACGCAGTATATTTATATTTGCACAGTGGTCACCTAGGGAAGTCGGTCTGGTGGTATGTCCGTGTAATATAATATTTCGAGAAAGATCTCTTCGTCAGATATTTACTTGACTTTGACAAACGTGCTGTTGTAAGCAGTAACTATACCGCAGCAAATCATCGCTCGGAACTTGTGGGTAGTATATGGTCAGGGTTTTTTTTCTCAATTCTTATTTTATTTATTTTATTTTATATTGTATTTTATTTATTTGCTTTTTTTTCATAATAGTTTGGTGCAAACGTGTTGTTGTAAACAGTAAGCAGTAACAGTATCGGGCTAAATAAGTGTCCGGACCTTGTTGGTGGCTTTTTAATTTAATATGATTGAGTTTGTTTGTTTTTTGATTTTTTTACTTATTTTTATTTCTAATTTATTTATTCGTTTTATTTATTTGTTTTTTTATAGTAGTTTATGTTTATATTGAGGAGATTTATTTAACTAATTTCTTTGTTTGTGTTTCTGCATTCTGTTTGGGTGGTGGGAGCGTAGACTTAGAATAAAGGAGACTACTTGATGAGTTGTTCTAAGGGGGATAATCGTTACCGATATTTCTTCTCAGTTAGATGTATAACGTTGCATTACTTTTTTATGTATTTATTTGTTTGCTTATTTATTTTATTTTAGTGATATCATTCTCATTCTGGGGGTATTTTATCTAATTCGTTATGTAATGTATATATACTCATTTATGGATTCTTGTATCTTTAATTCAATTATATAGTAACTATAATTATTTATTTATATATGCAATGTGTTATGACGAAGTGGTTAGAAGTTATTTCGAAAGTTTGAGTATTTTTTTGTTATAATGTATTTGTTTATTTGAGTTAACTTGGGTTTCTGTTTTTGGTGTATTATGTCTTATTGTATTTGCGATTAATATTGTTAGGTTTACTCGGAGAAATCAATTGGGTTATATTGGGGCATATAAACTTATAAATTTGAATGAGTCATATACATGTAGCCATGTGGCCCACATGTTCGCACCATCTAATTCATATATCTTAGGCTTGCTATTTAATTGTTAAACATTGTTATTATTAATGTGTAGTAATCTTGAATAGGGATTGCTTATTTATTATTTTGTTTGTTTATTTATTTTGGTTTATTTTAATTTAATTTTGGATTTATTTTTTGTTTATTTTATTTTGTTTGTTTATTTATTTTTTAATTGTATTATACAATGGTGGGATGGTGTGCATTAAGTTAAGAATGAAGAGCCTAATTCATGTCGGCGATTAATCTTGGGATGTAATTTGGCAATCAGGATTGATTCTTTGATACGAAGGTTGCCAACATTGCGTTCGGTGGCTAAAATATCTACTCTGATGGATTTGTTAGTGTTGCCGTATGTGTGAAGGTGTTTGCGAACAGAAGAGGCTTGTGTTTGTATGTGTTCTTTTACTCTAATGTGTAGGTGTCTCACTGAGCTACCGACGTATGATTGGTCATATTTGGTGCACTGTATGCGATATACTGTGTATGTACGGTGGCACATGTTAGTGGTGTTCATCGGGCAGTCAGTTAGGGTGCATGGTACGTTACTTAGGTGGCTCTTGCGTTTTGACAAATGCTGTTGTAGTGATGACCAAGTGTGTATAAGTTGTATGTCTAGACCCTCTCTGTGTATAGCTTTGCGGATGGCTGTTGTGATCTTGTCGTTGAAATGGGGCAGCTTTAGAAGGCAGGTGTTAGAGGAAGAATGTTGTGTGCGTCTTCTAGATTTATTGAGGTTTTCAATGGTTGGTTTTGGGTATCCATTGGCTTCTAGCACTTGGTTGATTTTATTTGTGCAGGTATTTTTATCCGCTTCGTTGCTGCATTTGTTGCGGATGCGCACTATTTCATTCCTCGCATAGCTTATTTTAGCTTTACGGGGGAGGGCAGATGAAACAACAAGTAAGTCTTATTGTATTTATGTCTTACACACACACATATATATATATATATATATATATATATATATATATATATATATATATATATATATAAATAAATGTCTCGGCAGTAGAGTGAAAAGCATATCTTATTTTTCTTTTATTAATATTATTGGAATTTTTTCCTTTTTTCCTTGTACACATTTTTGTGAATTATTTCATGGATGCCTGCCTTTGGATTATTATGGACCATCTTCTTCCAATTACGGGATTTCCTTGGATTTTACTTGTGCAAATAGAAATTCAATTAACTTTCTTGGAGTTATATATTTGGATTTTACAGTCACTGGATTATTTATCTTCCACCAGACTATCCATTCATGTGTAATCACCTTTTTCTTCACCATATTCCCTCTGCTTCACTTTTTTTGTTATCAAATAAGATCTTAGACTTACTTGTTGTTTCATCAAATACTTTTGCATGCAAAATCCGATCCCGCATTTTGCTAATTCCTACCCTCTGATGAGAAGGAAAGTATTTCTTCGAAACTACGCGTATTGAGGACTATCCACTTATCTAGTGTTTCCTTTTCAGATTAAATATGTTTTTAACTCATTTGAAAGTGTTTTTTAACATGTTTTATTAACTGTTTGCTCGTATTATAAGCTCTATCTCCTATTTGGTTTTATCGAGCTTTTACATCTGGCTGAGATAACTTTATAAATATTAATTCTTTAATATTTATTATATACTTTGATTTTACAATCTTGGATCATTTTGGTAAATTTAATTGTAATTTTTATTATATATATATATATATATATATATATATATATATATATATATATAGAGAGAGAGAGAGAGAGAGAGAGATAGATAGATATTGGGAGAGAGTGAAAGTGAGAGGGAGAGAGAGAAAGAGAAGGAGAATCATTATTGTGCCAGCCTTACTCTTTCACTCACTATAAATATTGGGAAAATCCCTCCCTCGGTTATTATGCTCATGTCTTGCAATTGTGGCAGTCGAACGGACGAATACCCACATTCTTCATTTGTGATATTTGTTTTTCTGTTTAATATATTTGCTTTACTTATCAACGAAATGTGTCTTTTTTTTCTCACACACGCGACTACAGGAAAATTTACACACACGTGACGAGGAAAATTTAAAAATCTTACGTTTGTCACCAACAACACTGACGACGATTAAAGAGCTCGGAACTTATGTCACACAAGACAGACAATTCACATTTTTTCCTTGGTTAAAGTAAGTTTACTTCGTTCTGTATCAAGGAATAAATCAACGATTTTATTTTAATCCAGGACTGTGAACCGTTAACAATGTAAGGTAAAGTTTTTTCAGGTGTGACGTGTTCGATACGGAGGATAAATACCTGGGCAGTACCGATATGGTAGAAATGTGTGTTAATACAGGAAAGCATGAGACAAAAAAAAAATGCCCGTATTGAGCATCATTGAAAAAAGGAAAATAACAGATTTCGAAATAACATGACATGATGCAGACAAAGGTAATTGAAAAATCAAACAGCGCGTGGATTTTTCCAATATTATTAGCAGAAAAAAAGATGGCATTAAATGATTTTGTGTAAACTTTAAAACATTAAATAAAGTTGGTTGTTTTTGTTTTACGGCATATCAACCCTTTTCAGTTTATTTAATGCCGATCCCAGTGATTTTGAAGAAAATTTTTAATACAATATATTGTTGTTTTTTTTTTTCAAATCGGTGTCTATTTAACTCATAGTTGGGACTACCAGTCCGGGTCAGAGTGGACCTGAGAGCAATGGCAATTAAAGGGTGGCTCCACACTCCACAACGTCCGCAAGCTGCCACCTCACCGTCAGATATAATTTAAGGTAATATGCATGACCATTGAATGAAGAAGGAGTGTGATCGAGCATTATCAGTTTTTGACGATATTTCAGTCTCGCTCGTGTTAGCGAAATGCTTCTCGAAAATAGATTAAAGGTCAGGTTACTGGCAGATATGCATATGAACGATAAAGAAAAAACTGTGTTCACATGCCATCGAGGTTTATTTCACTTAAATGTGATGCAGTCTTCCAGGAATTCAAGTCCATAGTTTTAGATAATAGGAAGAATATTCTCCAATACAATGAAGACCATTTAAAACACATAGATACGGTATTAGATAGCCCACGAAAACATACCTTTAGGTTAAAAGCCACAAAGCGTGAATCCTTTAGAAAGGAGGTTCAAAGTTAGTGATAGAGGTATAGAGCCAGGCCTGGAAAAAGCTATCTATATAATTGACATGACTCTCAAGTAGCCACAAAGAAAAACAAAACAACGGAGAACAGTTTAAACATGTATTACATGAAAAACGGAAAGGTTACAAAGGAAAGTTTACAAACGAACAGTGCAGGTAATTCACCGAGCATGCGAGAATCGCTCTGGAATTAGATCCCCACCTGGGACCATCATGCGTAAAGTTTATATGGACGATGGATTATTCCATTTGGAGGATGGTTCCTCACAACAATAATCGATTTCGGTATCCAACCATTATGAGACAATAAGGGCTTCTATCGGCACGGTTTCATACTATCGGTGGTTTCAAAAAACTATTTTCCATATGGCCGAGCCGTTATTTCGTCTGACGAGGACAGCGTTTTCAATGGTACGACGCATGTCAGTTTGCTTTTGATAATGTTCATATGCGCACGTGTGTGGGTCATATGTGTATCTTCGACATATCTTTATCTTCCCGGCTTACGTAACTTGGTCCATCCTGACTTCATCTTGTTCTTGGAGGGCGCTGGAACCTTTTGGACGAAACACATTGACTCCAAGATGATGATTGGTTTTCATATTAGTTTTTATTTCACTTTCCAGGATGTCGCGCAGATGAAACTCAAAAGTGAGTTTCTTTGCTTGTGGTCTTAATAGTCTACATTGAGAGACATGTCACTCCCTCCCAAGAGGGGAGGAGTGACAACCGTAAAGCTCAACCGTTCTCCTTCAATTCCAAGTCCCAGCTTTTTGATGATCTCCAGCTAACCTGATCATGTGACTCACACGTAACATACACGTAGATCCGTTCAGCTGACCAGACCTTCCGGTAAACTTCGTCTATGATCTAGCTTTTCATATTTTGACAGGTTTTATAAATATTCATCATATCCATCCCTTGTCTACCTCTCCAGATAGATAGATAGATAGATAGATAGATAGATCGAGATGGACAGGTTAATAGATCGATAGACAGATAAATAACTACAAAGTTCGATAACAAAATCGATATAAGATAATTTATTCTGTTCTACCTATTTCATAAACGTAATACTGGCTCATCCTGATCAAAGCAAAGACTTCTGAGTGTATACGGATGTCTTAGGTCATTCGATTGTCTGTATCTGTGATCAATATGTCTATGATTAGCGGGATGGTAAAGAGGTAGGAAAACCTATTTACTTTTATCTGATAAGCTAAGCAATACTTTCGCTCAAATGGAACTTGGTAGCTGCTAATATTTGATTTATGTACATATCCCATGATTGTTCATTATTCCCGATTTTCTTTGCTAAGACATCATGCATCGTTCTATGAAACCTTTCAACTTTTCCATTACGTTGAGGGTAATATAATGACGTGGCCACATAATGCTCATTGAGGTCTTGTAACACAGTTTTCATTACCTTATTTATGTTTTCAAGTCCGTTCTCTGTTAGAAGTTGTAGTGGTACGATGAACCTGTGAAAAAACTTGTCCATCACAAATGCATCACTGTTCCCATTTTCTTATTAGAGACCACCAAAACCTCCGACCAGCCACTTTACGTATCTATAAATATTACCATGTACTGGTTACCTGAAAGAGTCTTTGGGTAGGGGCCGGAAACATCTAACGCCAGTTTAGCGAAAGGAAAGGGAGGCAAATCGCACTCCTAAATTTGAGATTGTTGGTTCCTGAAATAGCTTCTTTGGCAGGAAATATATTTTTCTATGTATTCGTTTACCTCCTAAAATAAACAAGGCAAGATATATTTTTTGTTAATGGCGTGAAACGTCTTTTGCACGCATATGTAACCATTATCATCGTGATACTTAACTTACATTCTTTTCCTAAGATGTGTCCGAACATATAATCTAATCATTGGTTCGTCGTCAGATTGCGGCAAATAATATACTACTTGGTTCATTGCTATAAACTTTTGTTTTATGATTAATAGAAGTGCATAGAAATTGGTTGTGACTATGTAGAAAAATAAATTCTAGAGTATTGAAGGGTGCTCATTTAAATGGTATTACTCCGTCTTCGTAGCTCTTCAATTTTCTGAGTTAAAAAAAGGAGGTTTTACTCTTAGAACGACCTTCTTAAATCAATAATAAATGCAAGCTAATAGCTATAATAGATAACATTGGTGATGGGCAGTATACAGTAAATCAAAGTGAAGCCTTCGTATGGTAATGTCGTTTCCCGGGGAGGGTTACTTGGTTGAGAAACAGCCTGGGAACGCAACCAGCTTCCGGAGGAATAAACGATATCCCAACGATAAAGATACGGTTCCATGATGATGTGAAGATGGGTCAGTCATTGGGACCTGAATATCAAGAGGAAAATCATACCTGAGATGTTGACTGTAAGTGGCTCTTTCCTTCTCTCAAGATTACTTGGTTGAGAAACGTCCCGGGAACGCAACCAGATCTGCCGGGGAATAAACGATATACTTCTAAAATTTGGGATCACCGAACATAACTCCGTCGATTATATTTTTCGATAGAAAACAAACCACTAGACATTTTTGCTGGAGCTGTTAAATTTCTAACAGAACTATTTAGGTATAAAACATCCATATTCCACAAAATGTGGAAATGTCTGAGCGTAACTAGAAAATTCAACAAGAATTCGGGACGTTTGTATCAATTGTCAATTAACACTGCGACGATTTGAAAGATTCTTAATTGGCACGGGTAATTTTAAATGCTAAACATTCGTACAAGGACTGGTATCTGCGAGACAAAGAAATTAAACAAAGAATGCTAACCAAGCTGAAAAACAGTCAAAGTTTATGGTTAAAAACAGTCAGAGTTTATGGTTAAAAACTTAGCCAAAGACTATCAAAGATTTACAGGTATCAAGAGGACTTTAAAATATGAATAGTCGGGCATTGCTCACATAAGAAAGATACGTGGAAAAGCACAGTGCAACTCTCTTTTAAGAATAAGAAAAGCCGAAATGAAAACGTTTTTATGAACTCGATTAGTTCGAGCCCTGTCGGTGGGGCATTAGAATATGCCGACTGCCCCCCTGCAGAGGGTAAAAGTCCCTCAATGGGGGTCCTGGATATGACCTTAAACTATATCCAGTGGCGAGGCCCTAGCTTGTGGGCTTTGGGGAGTGTGAAGCCACCCTTTAATTAACATTGCTCCCAGGTCCACTCTGACCCGGAGTGGTAGTACCTGTTAGGGTCCCAACTATGGGTTGAATAGAAACCGACGTGAAAACAACAAATATATTCTATTAAAAAAATTTTTCTTCAAAATCTTTGGATTCGGCATTAAATAACCCGAAAAGGGTTGATATGCCGTAAAACAAAAACAACCAACCAACCAATCGATTAGTTCGAAGCCAGTCACTTTTGAAAGAGTTATGGAAACTTTTTTAAAGGACAACATCTGATAAGTCGAAGAAGTAGAAGAATTCGTGAGCAAGATCTTGTTACAAAACCAAGATCCGTTCATCTTGCGTGTCTCTGAAATGATCTCAAAACATAGTAACCCCGTAATAATGGGTTAGACAACAACAAAAACAAACAATATAACGGCAAATGTATGCAATATTTTATATTCCGCTCAAAGGAGATTTTAATTAGGGATTTGGCAATTTGTCAGCGGAGTTAAACATTTCGAGTTCAAGAGAAAACAAAGAAAAAACTACGAAAATTTGTTTGCCTCGGTTAAGGAATTACTGAATAACGACCATGTAATTTAGCAGACATCGCTTCTTTGTAAGTGAAACACAATACCCGTCCTAATGTACATCACCCGACACAGAAAATAAAAAAAAAACGCTCGTTAGTTTTGCAATGTTTATAGGTTTTGTTAGTAGTTACAACGACATGTTTTGAAAAGTATTTTCTCTAAAGAATACTAACAATATCTTAAAAATGTTTAGGACACTGCTTTGAAAACTATTTTTTGCGCTTCTACTATATTATAACGAAATTTTGGAAATCATAAAACTGAATTTCACATGAAAACAATGGAAGCTACATATTTCTCGTATTTTTAAGATGATTATATCCAAAATTACGTAGAAAATTATTTATTAAAGAAATAAAAAAGATAGAATTTCAAGAAAACGGTCGTAAGACACAGGAGTTCAACAGGGAGGTAATTTCCCATTTCGATTTATACAAGATGGCGAAAAAATTTCACCTGCTAATACGATTAAAGTTGTTTTGTTTAATAAGTCAGTAATATTCAGGTAATTTCGAATGCATAATTTGGGAGCTACTATTGTAACTTAAGAAGTGTAAAAAATCATGGAAACCATTGTTTTTTTTATCTGAAAACTCCATTTATCGACTATAAAAATTTTGTCCCAATTCTGTAGAAGCGCTCTATTTTTTCTAAGAATACTAACAATACCTTACGAAAGTTAAGTCACTGTTTTAAAATTAATGAACAAACAAATGATGTCAGAGCTATATTAAACCTCTCATAACGCATTAAATATAAAATACTAACATTTCATCCCGGCGTTGCCCGGGTGTTTGGATGTGTGTGGAAGTAGTAGTAGGAAGGCCGGCTCGAACCCGTACCGCGAAGGAGGAAAAGAACAGGGGAAAAACCTGATGTCTTTACTGTTACGACTACCGCCAAACCGGAAGTAACGCAGGTTTTAATTAAGGCTAGACAATCGAAAGGAGAGGATGACTTTCAAAAATATCGGCGAAAAAGCGACCCCCCTGTAGAAAAGTGCTCAGTTGAAGGTGAAGATATTAATGTTTTTAGCCAATCTTTCGATATTTGTCGTTTGAACGGTCGGGCTTCAAAACGATACTGATCTTGTAAAAATTCGTCGCCTCTGTCGAAAGTTTTAGCAGACAAGCCAACATACATACATACATTTATATATTGGTAACTAAAATTCTTCGACCCAAACCGATTAAAAAGCTTGTCCTATCTCTGAATACCCTTTATGTAAAATTTCAAATTTTTAGACCAGAAATTGTCTGAGTAATTTGGTAGAGACCGCAGAGGTAAATTTTTTTTTAAAAATTGACCCCTATTATGACCCCATAACATTTATTGTCTTGTGCTCAAATCAAGTTATTTAGTTAGATCCATGTCCAAGGAACATATATCTGAAATTTCAAGTGTTTAGACCCAAAATTGTCAGAGGGGTTTGGTAGAGTTCTCAAAGGTGAAATAGTTGAACTTTGACCTCTTAACAGCCAAATTTGTGGCCGAAAACGGATTAGACAGATTTTCCCAAATCTCAGTACCCTGTATATCAAATTTCGAGTTTGTAGACTGAAAATTGACAGAGTTATTGCGTAGAAAAATGTACACAGACAGACACACGGACACACACAGATACGCGTTCATTTTTATAGATATACTAGCAGGGGTGCCCGGCGTTGCTCGGGTGTTTGGAGGTGTATGCTGTGTAAAAAAAAGCAAAAAAAAAACAAAAAAAAAATGGTTAATTTTTTAAAACTTTGACCCATATTATGACCCCTTAAAATTTATAGTTTCGGGCTCAAATCACTTTATTAAGTTAGATCCAGGTTCAAGGAACCTATATCTAAAATTTCAAGTGTCTAGACCCAAAATTGTCGGAGGAGTTTGGTAGAGTTCTTAAAGGTCAAATCGTTGAAATTTGACCCCTTAACAGCCAAATTTCTGGCTGACACCCGTCACATCGATTTTCCCAAATCTCAGTACCCGGTATTTCAAATTTCGAGTCTATAGACTAAAAATTGACAGAGTTATTGCGTAGGGAAATGTACACAGACAGACAGACACACAGACAGACAGACAGACACGTTCACTTTTATAAATATATAGATTGATTATTCAGTAATATTTAGGGCTTCTAGAATATATTAATTTGTAATGCAACCTGCAATAAGAGGTGCGTACATGGAATAGTTTCTAATAAGATACCACAGCGACAAGATTCTATAAAATTGAAAAAAAACAAAACAATAAACTGGAGTAAATACATTATAATCGTTCTCCTTCGATGCACGCATAAAAAACAATCAAGAAGAAAACCCTCTGGTTAAATGTTGAACACTATTGAGATCAGCTTTTACGATATGTATCCTTTATTTAAGCTGGGCCCTTTGTTAGTGGCGTTCAGAGAAACGGTAAAATGTTGTCTTAGGTCTGCGACTTTGGAATCATGTGACCAGCGAAACATTTCTGATGATTCCGGGGAAAAAATGAAGTCATATTTATCATAATATTGTCTATCTATACTCCTATATATATTTTTTGTATATTGATATTTATTATAAAATCTCCTTTTTCTATTTATTTAAAAAGAAAATACAACTTTTTGATATATGGATCGTGGAATTGCATTCATTTGCAAAAGTTCTAGCTAATTTGAATCTTTTTTAAACATTCATTTTATTGATTCCCTATTAGTTTTTTTCAGTTTTATTATCAGATGATGGTTTTTAGTTAACTATTATGTGTAATTATATTAATGTAGATATTCTACATGATTTATACTTGCGTAATATTTGTGTAAAAAGGCTATAGTAAACACAAAAATTTCTATATATATTTATGTATGCGTATATATATTTGTTTAAAAAATGCCTACCAAACTCTTCTGTCAGTGTTTGGTCCACAGACATGAAATTTTATATATATATATATATATATATATATATATATATATATATATATATATATATATATATATATACACTCATGAACAAAAAAAGAAAGAAATTGCCTACCAAACTCTTCTGTTAGTTTTTTTTTACATGGGGGTCACCACTTATCAAGGGTTATTGCGTGTACAGTAATCAATGAGATAGTATTGTAGTAATCATTAGTATTGGGGGTTTTGATAGAGTGTTTTGCTTAAGGGGCGGTTTGTCAGGAGTTTGTTTATGTTGGACTTAAAGACGTCTAAGTTGTAGTCAGGTGGGAAACAAGCTAGCGGCAGAGAGTTCCACTGGCGTGCAGTTCTAAGAAAGAAGCTTTGCTCATCTACGTTTTGGTCAACCACAGACATGAAATTTATATATATATATATATATATATATATATATATATATATATATATATATATACTCATGAACAAAAAAAAAAAATGGGCCAAGAGTAAAAAAAGGAAGAAATCAATTTTTTAATATTTTTCCATGAATTTTTGTTAATTTTAACTGAATGTTACTATTTTATAACATATAATAATAAGTGGAAAAATGAATCCTAAAAATTGTAAGACCGCATCTCTTGGCGAGGATATAAAAAACCGAATTGCAGGATTAAGAGAGTCCAAAATTATTTACAAGCAGATTTTTGATATTTAAAAAAAAGAAAATGTGAAAACATCTCTTTCTGTAGGAAAGCGAATTGGTGAAAGGTTCGAAGTCGGACTCTTGGTAAATGGGAAATCTGGATCTGGTCGCCCTAGAGCATCCGCTTTGAAGGACGATCACAGGCTTAAATAAACTGTTTCGAAGGATCGAAAGAAAACTTATGTTGATCATACCACAGAATTAAAACAGGGGCTGGAAATTCTCTTTCTTGATATACAATATCTAGACGAATGAAAGAAATAGGATTTTCCCCTAGAAGGCGTGAAAAGAAGCCATTTTTATCTAAGAGCTACATCAATGATAAAAAGACATTTTTCTCGTGTCATGGCAAGAAAGATACAGACTGGTTCAGGAATGTTTCCCGGTTAGATAGAATCAAGATTTTGTCTTGTTAGTGATGCTTCTAAACGATGCAATCGAAGAACTGGAGCATGATTTTCGCCAAGTTGTATAAAAACGAGAGTTAAATACGGGAATGGAGAGATAATGGTGTAAGGAACTTTTACTTTTTATTGGGGAACTTATTAGATGTGAGAAATCAATCAATGCAAAGGAATACATTCGAATGTTAGAAACAGAACTGTTACTAAGTATCCAGAAGCTGGAAATATCCCAGAACATTATTTTTCAACATGATAATGCCTCTGCACACACTGCCAAAGTCACAAAAAATGTTTTTCTGATAATTCAATTGATGTGATATTTTGGTCAGGTCAAAGCCGCGATTTAAACCCAATTGGTCCATAATATCTCGTGCATTGGTCGGAAGAACTTTTAAGAACAATGATAAACTGTAGGAAGCTGTGCAAAGCGAATGGAATAGCATCTCCTCTTCATAGTGTTTCACTTTGGTTGAGAGCATGTC
The DNA here is from genome assembly GCF_053919585.1 of Euprymna scolopes. Taxonomy (NCBI): domain Eukaryota; kingdom Metazoa; phylum Mollusca; class Cephalopoda; order Sepiida; family Sepiolidae; genus Euprymna; species Euprymna scolopes. The sequence continues at coordinate 152,849,258 of NC_136489.1, forward strand.
TAAAAGGATTGATCTTATGACGAAATCAAAAGGGAATGCGATTCCATCCTAAACATTTATTTAAGTAAATGTTTGTTCTGTGTTATTAGTCTCGTTTAAGTTTCCATGTTCAATTATTCTTTGTTTAATATAGTTTTACTGTAATAAAATGTATAAAATCTGTTTGGCCCATTTTTTGCTCACGAGGATATATATATATATATATATATATATATATATATATATATATATATTCGAATCCACAAGAAACTTAATATTTTGATTTTAGCTGGAAAATCGGTGCAAAAGTGTTAAAATTAAAACAAATTGAATTTGCTAGGTGAAGGTCGAACGACGTCATTAAGAACATGCATACGCAAACATATCGTTATAGCTCAGGCATTGACGTCAAAGGAAAAAGTTAATCGTAAGCTAAAGGTTTTTGGTTTCGATTCTTGGTGGTAGCGCACTGTTAATTTTTTTAAACTTTTAAAAGTATTGCTATATATTGCGTCCAATATAATATAATAATAAATACGAAATCTGAATTAATTCAAATATCATATTGAAGCGTATTTTACGACTGGACAATACCGGGCAGTCTGCTAGTATATATATATATATATATATATATATATATATATATATATATATATATATATATATATATATATATATATATATCACAATCCCAAGTTAGGCCCGATCCCAAACAGTTCCAAGTGGCAATATGCCTGGTTAGGAGTAAAAAAGAGCTTTGAAAATGTGTGGAAAAAAAAGACAGGGAACCAAATTTAATGGACTTTTTTTTTTCTTTTTGACGCAAGACGGGTAAAAAAAAATCCTAAGTCCGTATTACCTGCCCACATACCGACGAAGACGGACTAATTTTAAGTTCATTAGTGTTCGAATTTTCTATGTTATATTTCTCTTAGTTGTCTGTCTGCTCCTTCTAATTTTTTCTAAGAAACTACTTGGCCGATCTGTCGGAAATTTTGTATGAATTTATTTATTACAAGGGTCAGCGAACTGATAACACTTTTCCATTCTCCGAGGAATTACTTCCTCCACTTCGGAAGGTAGTATATTATTTATTACGATTTCATGATGTCATCGTCACAAGCGGATGGTCGTTATGACCATCCTCTTTTTCTTTATCATAGTGTAGTGTCTGTTCGATTTTCAAGAGGTCATCCTCACTGGCATAGAACTATTTTTTATATTTAACACGAAATTGTCATAATTGGCTGTTTATCAACATACCACACACACACACACACACACACACGCACACACACACACACACATATATATATATATATATATATATATATATATATATATATATATATATATACGAAGTTCCTAAAATAAGTTTCCAAACGTTTTTGTACAAACATTTAAAATTATCATAGACTCTTGAAAATTCAGTTTGTTATTGCTATAAATCTGATGAGGACTGACCAATTTTTATGGCTTCAGGTTCAAATGAAAAGCTACAGAAGGAATTGGAATACACCTTACTAAAGCCTGATAAGCTACAGCTGGTGAATTTCAAAATTGACATCTGGATATCAGGATATTTAAAAAAGAACGATATGCAATAAAATTATGTGTTAAACTTGAAAAAAAATGTCGCAACAACGTATGGAATGTTCAGTCTGCTTTTTCACCATTTTTCATTAATCGAGCATCAGATTTTGAGTGGCATAAAAGATTAAAGGAAGGCAGGGAGTATGTGAGGATCGATGAGAGATGTGGGTGGAATAAAAATGTTAGGAAACCAGAGTTGATTCTTCAAATAAAGAATTTCATGCGTAAGGACTATCGTTTGTATCTGAAGACAATTTGCGCGGTTTGATGTCAGTGTGGGGACTGTCACATAATTATTCGCGAGAAACTGAAGATTCGGAAGACTTGCGCGAAGTTTGTCCCAAGGATGCTCAAGGAAAATCAGAAAAATTATCTTTTTATGACAGCAAAGAAATGGTCGAGCTGATCAATCCAGATTGTGAAGTTCTTGATGCTCTGGTGATCAGCAATGGGAGTTGGATTTAATGCTATATATATATATATATATATATATATATATATATATATATATATATATATGTGTGTGTGGGTGTGTGTGTGTGTGTGTGTGTGTGTGTTATATAATGGTATACAAAAAATGGCACCAAAATGAGTCATGTTACGTTATCTAACATGAACGGCACCCATTTAAACGGATATATACGTTTCGTGTTTTCTTGTGACGTGTCCTAAATGTGTCACTTAATATCTATAAGTGGTTCTTCATTTTATGAACCGATTGTTCTGTTTCGTGATCGTCTAATGTGCATATACGTGTGTGTGTGTGTGTGTCCCATGTGTATCTTCGACATACCTTTATCTTCTCTGCTTACGTAACCTGGTTCATCCTGACTTCATCTTGTTCTTGGAGGGGGCTGGAACCTTTTTGGACGAAACACATTGACTCCAAGACGATGACTGGTTTTCATATTTAATTTTTATTTCACTTTCCTGGATGTCGCGCAGAAGAATAGAAAGTGAGTTTCTTTGCTTGCAGTCTTAACAATCTACATTAAGAGACACGTCAATTTCTCCCAAGAGGAGAGGAGAGACAACCATAAAGCACAACCGCTCTGCTTCAAATCCAACTCTTCGATGATCTCCAGCTAACCTCATCATGTGACTCACACGTAGCATACAC
>NC_136489.1:152856949-152916949 GCF_053919585.1 Euprymna scolopes
CTTGACAGTCGTACAGGTGGTCGGGTTTCAATCCTGGCTTGAGGTAGTTGCCTGTCTAGCCGTACTGATGAGTTGCGAAACAGTACTGTATGTGGATGACTACACTAGTAGGGAGACTCGACGTTGACCAGGATTGCATGTGGATCAACAAACGTTCAACGTCCCATACTTTTATTTTCATCGAAATCAGTGAAATTTCTCACTTCCCTGCTCCAGTTAGGGAGCCCCCCCCCCGGCAGTGTACTGTGAGGAAGCTTCACATTCCTTCTCGCACTGACTTAGTCCGCGATACATTGTAATCTAAATTGCACTGTAGAGAATCCACTGTTAATTTTATAAAATTATGTAATTTCCGGCGTCGCTTAAAGTTTGAAATACAAAAGTCAAGTATCATGGTTCAATTGTGCTCTAAACAGCAACATTCATTTCGAAAACGCGCCCCTGTCGTATAAAAGAACCAACTGTTGATTTTATGGAATTGTTTTTACATAATCGCTTATATTAAGTTAAATCTACAAAAGTCAAGTATGACGGGTTAATTCATTTCGATACGGCCCTGTCTTCTAAAGTAATCTATTTTTGATTTTATAGGCCCTTTCTGCTTGTTGTGCGGTGGGAAAACTTCTTAAATGCATGCGTGATGTTAGGTTTTATAAAAGTATTTACTTTGTTCCTTCTTTAATCGGAATATTTCAAACATTGATTTTCGATACGTATTAGAATCATTCCAATACAAAACTTACGTAAGAATACTCACAGATATACCTTCTTCTTAAATTGCAAAAAAAAAAAGCCTAGCCGTTACTGAGTCCATGGGGAACGAACACACACACATATATAGAGAACGTTCCTTTTACATTATGACGTCATCAAGCCCTTTAAAAACTCAGTTCTTATTGTTGCGCACTTTATAGTTGGAATAATAGACGCAGATCATGATGTTATAACCATTAAATCACTTTTGACGCATGTTACGACATTTAAAAATAAATGTTTAAATTGCAACGATATTTCTCGCGGTAGAGGTTGGCCGTGAGGTTTGTTCCCTGCTAATGAATTCAGCTGTAACTTCCTGTCGGGCTCGAATCTCCCGATATAATCGTGTCACTTTGCACTGATGATTTCTCGAAAGGATGAAACACTAGTGCCTCTAGGTACTTAAAAATTATTATAGTAATAATAATGCCAGACCCTTTAAGAACTCTGTTCTTCTTGTTGAGCAAAATTACCGAAAGTATTAAACACTAGTATCTGTAGGTATTTAAAAATTATCCTGACTTGAGGTAATTGCCTGACTAGCCGCACTGATGAGCTGTGATACAGCGAAACAGTAATGTATGTGGATGACTATAATGCTCATTATCTTGAGTTGAGCATATTGGGAAGTGATACACGAATTACCATTAGCGAATTAAGCGATGCTCTTTGTGTATACAAATCGAGCTTAGGTATTTGGACGATGTAAAAAGATCGTTAATTCACTCCCCGCACAGTAGCAGCCTTTTAGCGTAATGGTAAGAGGCATTGACTGTCGTACGGATGGTCATGTTTCGATCCTGAATTGAGGTAGTTGCCTTTCTAGTCTCACTGATGAGTTGTGATACAGCGAAACAGTACTGTATGTGGATGACTATATATATATAGAATATATATGTATGTATATAGAATATATATGTATATGTATGTATATGTATGTATATAGAATATATATATGTATGTATGTATATGTATGTATATAGAATATATGTATGTATATATATGTATATGTACGTATATAGAATATATATGTATGTATATAGAATATATATGTATGTGGATGACTATATATATATATATATATTGAATAATAGATAAAGCTGTTTGTAGAACACGTTAAAATGCAAACTATCTTATTAAGAAAGGAAGAAAAACTCGATTAAATTTTTTTTTTTTACGTTTTAAAAGTTGAAATACTTCAACTTAAAAAAAAGAAGTAAAACATTAAATCGAGTTTTTCTTTCTTTTGTAATAAAATATTTTGCATTTCTAACGTGTTCTACAAACAGTTTAATCAATGCTTTTAAATTCTTTGTAATGCTCTCATATGGAAGTAAATGCAAGGAAATGTCTATCATACTTTTATACAGAACATATCTACATGTGACACTGTAAACCTATATTGTTCATATATATATTATATATATATATATATATATATATATATACAGATAAATAGATAGATAGAGAGAGAGAGATAGATAGATAGAGAGAGAGAGATTTCATGGTTATGAGGGGTTTTAAGCATGAAAACAGTGTTACTTTTTGTATTTAATATTTAATTCTTTATATTTCAAGCGGTCTTTTGCTCTTGGTCACAAAAAAGTATCAAAATAGAAATGATAAACGTTGAAAAACTGGAAATCACTATTATAGAAGCATACGTGGACTTTTAACTATATATATATATATATATATATATATATATAAATATATATATATATATATATATAAGAAAAATTAAACACAAAGCTAACTGTAATTGTAATAACAAACATTTTGCCCACTCAATAATGATTGCATCCATAAAGATGTTATATATTCATGAACATTTACAGAGCTCCCACGCAATCCTCCCATAACAGACACTAATATTTTGTCTTCTAGTTATCACTCCTCCCATCCGCCATCTGATATAGTTACTAATCCAATATACCACACGAGCAGCCCCCCATCTATAATCATACAACTAGCAATAACAATAATGATAATAATAATGAGAAGAATAATGTTTCTCCTAACAGCCATCCTAACACTAACAACACTCACTATCCTTTCCAAAACAGTCGTCATACAATCATTGTCCCGCCCTTTGTTCAACACAATGAACAAAATTCAAACTATTTCCCTAATAAAAATCAGCAAATTAATATTAATTTCAGACCTCGAGCTTTTAATAAAGTACATACATATATCGTAGCTACTTCAACATTAATTAAGAAAAGAATATCAAACCACATTTCTTCTTTTAACAACCATAATTCTAATAATAACCAAGGAACTTCTCTAACCACTTTAATAAAAAAAACTTAACTCTAACAATACCCCCTTTTCAATCAAATGGACTATCCTAAAAATCGTTAAGTCTTATACTCCAGGCTCTAAGTCATGTCGCTTCTGCACAACCGAAGCTATGACTATAATTACTTCCCCTCAAAGTAGCAATATAATAAACTCTAAAAACGAACGGATCTCTTTCTGCAAACATAAGTCAAAATTTAATTATGGTAAATTTGAAATTACGAAGCCATTAATTTAACCTTTCATATATATATATATATATATATATATATATATATATATATATATATATATATATATATATATATACTTTTCTATAACATAATCGTTTTTTCTACATACTTTCTAAATATTTTATAACTTCATATTTTTTTATTGTAATTCTTTATTTCTTCAAAAATTTTTCACTAATTTTCCTTAATTAAGCCTTGCCTCGACAGTCGAGCTGTATATTTCTTCAATTCCTTTTTTTTGCCGCACATTTTTTCTTTATTTTAATAATATATTGGAATCATTTCCCTTTTCCTTGTACCTATTTGTGAATTATTCCACGGATTTCTGCCTTTTGGATTACTTTGGGTCATCTTCCAATTACGCGATTTCCTGGGATTTTACTTGTGCGAATGGAAATTTAATTAACTTTCTGTGATTCTGCATCTTTGGATTTTACCGTCATTGGATACTTTACCCTTCATCAGACTGTCCATTCACGTGAAATCACTTTTTTATTCACCCTATCCCCTCTGCTTCACTTTTTGTTATCAAGTAAGATCTATAACTTACTTGTAGTTTCATTTTATTCATTTTCAAGCAAAATCCGATCCCGCATTTTGCTAAATCCTTCCCTCTGATGAAAAGGAAAGTAATTCTTCGAAACTCCGCGGATTAAGAACTAGCCACTTATTTAGTGTTTCCTTTTTTTTAAATCAAATATGTTTTTAACTCTTTTTAAAGTGTTTTTTAACATGTTTTATTAATTACTGTCATCTAGGCTTCAACCTCTGTCCCATCAACGAGATGTTGAATCCCTCTGCCTGTTCTACAAATACTTTAATGGTGAATGCTCTGACGAACTGCAAAAACTTGTACCTCCCCGACGTAACTACCCCCGACAAACCCGACAAGCTACTAAGTCTCATCCCTTTACAGTAGAGATTCCTAGGTGCAAGAAAGCCTTTTACTCCAATAGTTTCTTCCCCAGAACTGCGGGTCTTTGGAACTCCCTTCCGGGATTCTGCTTTCCCAACTGCAATGATATGCAGAAGTTCAAGTGTAATGTTAACAAACATCTTTCTACTCTTCTCCCTTCATAATGACCCCGCTAATTAATTCCCTAATAGTAGCCCCCTGCTTCAAAGTGGCACTGTGCCTTGTTTGGGGTGAAAATTGAAAAAAAAAAAACTACTTGTTCTTATTATAAGCTCTATCCCCTATTTGGTTTTATTGAGCTTTTGCATCTGGTGTAGATTACTTTATAAATATTAATTCCTTAATATTTATAATTTACTTTAGTTTTGCCATCTTGGATCATTTTGTTAAACTTAACTGTAATTCTCATAAATATATATATGTATATATATATATATATATATATATATATATATATATATATATAAGTGAAAGTGTCTCTGTGTGTGTCTGTGTACATTTTCCTACGCAATAACTCTGTCAATTTTTAGTCCACATACTCGAAATTTGATATAAAGGGTACTGAGATTTGGAAAAATCTACGTGATCGGTTTTCGGCCAGAAATTTGGCGATTAAGGGGTCAAAGTACAACAATTTGACCTTTGAGAACTTGAAAAATGAAATTTTAGATATAGGTTCCTTGGACATGGATCTAACTTAATAACCTGATTATAGCCCAAAACAATAAATGGTAAGGGGGTCATAATAGGGGTCAAATTTAAAAAAAAAATACCGTTTTTTTTTTGGCTATGCATACACCTCCAAACACCCGGGAAACGCCGGGCACCCATGCTAGTATATATATATATATATATATATATATATATATATATATATATATATATATATATATACAAGCAATATACGTATGTTAAATATGATTGACATTTACTTGCATTTTGTTCTATATAAATGTACGAGATGCTCTTTTTTATTTAAATCAGTCATATATTAGGAGATGGGCTTATTTGAAATAGTCAGAATTAAGTAACAGTTAGTATAAGGTAGTAGTGCAGAAACAATGTTTTCTAAAAATATTTCTCCGTTATGAACCTAGAAGAGAATTGTATATGAAAATTTTGTCGGGATCTATTCTCTTATTAAAAAGCTACCACCATGAAAATTATAATGAGGAGAGTTAAAATGACATTGTACATGCTTTGCGTGTCTTTGTTGTTCTAAGTCCTTTTAAGTAAACTTTATGACTAGCAGAATAAATTTATCGGTTTTTTACACTCACGTATAGTTGTAGAGTTAATCAGGAGAATTTGATTGGACGATTACAAACAAGGGGCTAACTACCTGCACGCTTTCATTTGGAATTTTCTCGGTTTATAGTAGATGAACATGCGGGCAACTTTCACGTGACTTATCCTCTAAGTATCTGATCTTAAAAAAAAAAAAAACGCTGAACAAATGTATGGCAATAATGAAATCTAATCAATCAAACGGTAATATAGTGCATATGATAATGTAGGAAAATGTCTGCAGCAGCGAATGATTGCTGGCTTGCAATGAGATTAGCAGCAGCAGTAGCCGAAATATGCGCATATGCAAATTTGGAAGTGTACGCGAAAAAAAAAGGAAACAGAGGAAAAATGCGTCATGTGGTCGGAAAAAAGCAAAGTGGGCGAAGAGAAGTTTGAAGTCGAGGACGAGAATGGACCCGTGGTACCCAGCATGCGGTTGAAAGGAAGAGAAACGCGAGCCAGGCTAAAATGGACAGTTGACAGCGAGAGAGTTTTTAAGTGGTTCCGAAATAACGTTAATAAAACATTTTGTTAATAAGAAAAAAAATGCCGACCCGGATTTTTATTTATTTATTTATTTTCCTTTGTTTATTATAACGGCTACGTTACAAAACATCATATGTTCATTTCTATAAATTTACGAAAATACATTAAAACGTTACGGTTACCCGTTACAGCGTATTATGGAATCGGATTAGTTAGTTTAATTATGTGATATGGAAAGGATTTGAAGTTGGATAAGAGTTGCAGATTATATTTTCCTGAAGATAAAAGTAACAGTGTAGGATTCTATCCCCAGACGCAAATAATATTTATAGTAACATGAGTTTCATAACTTAATTGAATATGCGTACATGTAAAGTTAAAATGCCTGTATAATTCATGAACATCTAAAAGTTATCAGGTCCGAAGAAAAGGATCAAGTAAATAATTACAGCGTTTTGAATATGGATTATCTCCTCTTTGATGATCCAAGCTGTAAAAGTTGACGAGCAGTAGAATCCTTAATTGAATAAAAAGATTACTGGACGGAATATTTCGTCCTGTTTTTATTACATACACTATGCGGAAAACATCACGTTCTTCATGTATTGGATAGCGTAGTGTTTATATTTTATCTGTATATTTATATACGTATATATACAGTGATGATCATATTTATTGGCACGGTAAAATAAAAGTTAAATTTTGTCTAATAAATTCTAAAAAAGGGATTAAATTAAAGAAAATAACAAAGTATATTATGTATTTTTAACTGGCCTTTCCGATGCAGCAATCGGATTTTAGAAAAAATAAATAACAAAGGAACAACAAACATAATTGCAAAAAACCCTTGTTCAAAATTTAACTTTTATTTTACCGTGCCAATAAATATGATCATCACTGTATATATATATATATATATATATATATAGTAAGTTATAAAATATATATGGCGATTAAGCTACACTGAAATTCCGCGTTTTATCCACTCTAGGACTCTTCAGGCTTAGGGCATAAGCCTGAAGAGTCCTAGAGTGGATGAAACGTGGAATATTCAGTGTAGCTTAATCGCCATATATATTTTATAACTTACTAACTAGCTCTACCTACGTATTGAGCACTTTTGAAGTAAATACTTAAAGTTTACGCATACATTTATACTTTCGTATATTAATTTTATGTGAGTTAATGAAATAGTTATATATATATATATAGTACCGTTTTATCTGCTTAGTTACACATGTTTCGGTTACCGAATCGTATCAATGACCCAGTAACTTTATCAAACTTCAACAGAAATGGTTATTACATATATATTTGCTCTGCAATAATATTGAGCACTTTTTCAGGTTTTGACTATATATATATATATATATATATATATATATATATATATATATATATATATATATATGTATACACATCGCGGTTATATTATATGTAAGTGTATATATATATTCTTTCTGGAACTTTGTTTACCTTTATTTCCCAAGTTAGCATCCCTTTGTAGTCTTTTATTTCAACTGTCACTAATATTTTTCCAATCTAATTGTTTTTCTTTTTCTAATCATAATAATTTATCCAGCGACCGCCGTCGCTCAAATCAATTATTATTATTATTATTATTATTATTATTATTATTATTATTATTATTATTATTAATAATAATAATAATAATAATAATAATAATGTTTTGACCTTAGGGATTGCCTGTCACAGTTAACACAGATACTACGCTGTGATCATAGCCAAAATATTACAACATTACATATAAAAAGAAACACTTAAAATTTATCAAGCCCGAGAAAAGATATAAAAAAAACTCTAGAGTACGCAGAACACCATAGTTTTCTTCAAAAAATATCATACTGAGAAATATTTCAGGTCTGAGAAAAAGAATCAAAAGAAAACGTAGTCATTATCCAGAGTTGGCGAAGAACACGGTAGTATCCATCGAGTTGGACATAAGATTATTATCGATTTTTTATTATTAGGATTCTTTGGACTACTGTTGTCACTGTTATTTTTACAACATTTCTGTAGATCTAAACTCCAATCTTCTTTAGATATCTATTGTCAAACTCGGGAATCTATCCGTCAAACTTCAAAATCTGCATGAGATTTCGAACAGAATCCTTTATTTAATCCATGTTCCTATATTGTCAGCCATGACTGGGTATAATCTTAGGTAATACGCAATTATATTCTGCGTCCAGCCCGCAATAAGCATATGACTTTCAACCCCCAGAAGAATGTCACGTACTATTGAATTTACCAAGTATTTTATCCGTTACGCATCGGGACGAAGCAAAATATCGAATTATACACAAAAGTCTTCAAGTTCAACAAGAAATCCTTGTAGAAGGATGGAGATTACGTCGGAAACATTGCGGAACTAATACTAAAAGTCAGAACAGTAGTCTGAATAATCCAAAACAATACATATTACTAATCTCCATCTAAAATGAAAAAAAAAAAACTATTATCAGGAAGAAACCTAATATTATTATTTACATTCTTTATGTCAAATAAGACCAAGGTTTTATATGACGAGTCTGAACACGGTGAAAACCAGTGCGCTTAAAATGTAAAATTCTATGTTTTTCCAATCGATATCTTCAGTTTTGTTTTACTTGAACTAAATGAATATTTAATAAATTCCTTTCACGCTATTTTGCAAGAAATAATAAGTTACGTTGTCGTATTGTAATGGCGGCAATGAAAATCGATTCATTGAATTTCTATAGCGTTACAGAGTTATTAAATATTCAGACTGTCAATATCAATCGACGAAAAAAAAATCGGACAAATTCTGTTTTCTTTTTCGGACTATTGTCATTGTTAGTTTTCATATTTGTTGTTTAGTCGATTAATATTCCATGTATCATGTTGTCTTTCCCGTGTTTAATTACTACGCAATTTCACCTGATGCCACTCATGGCGTCTAAAATATAAACTCAGATTCAAATAGAATTTCTATACGTAATTTGGCATGAATATAATTTATTTTGTTTTAGGTTTAAAATAAAGATATTTATTCCGTCTGTTTTCAAACTTAAAAAGTCATCCATCTTCATCTGACTAAAAATGTGATTGTAAGTCTTTAAGTAAACAAATGTTCTGTTGTTTTCACTGTTTCCCTAATAGGACGCAGAAGATAAAAGCAAACAAATAAATTCATAAACAATAATTATGTTGAAAACACAAATTATTTATAAGTGCAGGTACAAATAAATAAAAATACGCTGGATTTACGAATGTGCTTCACTAACAAAATCTAATTATATTAAAGTAAAATAAAATACTAAATAATACGTTTCAGGCCTGTTTGAGATTGTTCGACTGGACATGGAAACAATTGTAACGTAAAATAAAATACACTTTTTGTTGCCATCAACACCTTTTTGAAGTCTTGATTGTGCATCTCCCTTTAGCTGTTATAGGTAATAAAAATCGACCCAGTTTCAAACAGATTTAACTAGTAGCAATTAACAACGTAACTGGATTATCCCCCTTCATAATTGTCTTTAGAAACGATATGAAAACATTCAAGTAGACTGAAAATAAATATTAAAATATTAAATAATAATAAATAGATTAGAAAACTTCACTCGAAATGTTGTACAAGGATTTATATATATAATACAGCCTTTTTATTTATTCTCATATTCAATTAAACTTTAAACCTAAAATGGTCATTATCTAAGTACCACAATAACGATAATCTGTAAACATTACTTGCCACTAATACGAAATTAAATTAACCGTAACGTTGTTGCAAGGTTGTTACGGCCATACTATAAATATAGAAATAAAAATTAAAAAAAACTCTTTTTATATAAAAAAAATAATTATTGGGAAATAATGAAACAACGAGATCTTATTTAGGAACTCAACGAATGGGATATATGCATTTTTTTAAATAAAAATAGTACTTTTATATAATCAATTTTGTAACTGGATACATATAAAGAATTATTTGCAAGAACTTTATAGGAAAAGGTGTGAACACTTACAAGATGCAAATCTCTACTAAACTGTTATCAGTCGTAAACTAAAACAACAGAAGGTCACGTCTTTTGGAAATTGTCCATCAAAAACAGGAAGTTGCAGTTTTCAGATATTATGCTAAAAAGCTACTTGGAGGGTTCAGGTTAAAAAATGCCGGAATTCCACATAGTATTTATTTTTATCGTTAGGACGAAATGTATATTCTTATGTTTTTCTATCCATGTTTTGGTAAGAAACGACTTTTACCGAGCGGAACCTCTATAGGTTACAAATAATGGATGCTTTATCTAATTAGATATACAGACTTGTAGCTGCTTATTACAAGTATTTCGTCGTTAGCTGTAGATTAACTCAAAAATGGCTGAATCAATTCTTCTGCTGCGGTAACCATTTGAATCGGAAAAGTCTGAGTCGCACGACGATGTTCACTCTACACTGCCCGCCTATGAACCACTGTTCCTGTTCTGCTGGCTTGCTTTTTTGACCGACTGCAATATCGTTTCCTTCAAGTCCAATGTAAACAAATTCGGGAATGTCTGACGATGTTCACTCTACACAGGTCTGGACGTTTCTTTCTTAGAACTACACGCCTATGGAACACTGTTCTGCTAGCTTGCTTTTTGACCGACTACAATATCGCTGCCTTCAAGTCCAATGTAAACAAGTTCGGAAAAATCTGACGATGTTCATTCTACACAGGTCCGAACGCTACCCCCCCCCAGCAACCTGCTTTTATGGTGCCCGGTAACACCTCGATTTCACGTGCTAGACGCGATTTTTCGATAACTGTTCGAGACCGTGGTCACCATCTTGGATCTTTTCGTTTTTCTTTCTCACCCCGTACAACAGACAGACACAACTATTTTAGTTAATAAACAATTCACTTACAAAACTTAGTGCCATGTTAGCTATTTATCTGGTCGGGCTTCTTGCCCAGACTAATATACTCTCTCTCTCTCTCTCTCACTCTCTTTCTAGATTCCCTCGTCTTCTATCAGCTGCAACAAATCTTCAGGATCGCTGTTGGCGTCATGTGTAATTTGTTGGATGTACGTGGATCTAGGTGTATGCTCGTGCTCGCGGCGCTTGCCGTGAAGTCCACAGCAATACCTTTCTCATCAGCTTTTCTTTACTTCTCTGGCAGTGACAAGCAAACCGTAGACATCACTCCCTGATGATAGTAGATATGGTCTGTAGGTTGCTGCTTAGTGGCATTATCTTGCCAAGATAAACATGTAAACAAGGATATTAGTTCAATAAAAGAGTTTAATTCCATCTGTATTTTATGTTAGACACAATCTGACAAATCAGTAATGACAATAATGAAATCGCAAACAAAACCGAAATATGTTAAGGTTGATTTGTTGTATCTAGAAAAAAGGTAATTTGGATTAAAAAATAAGAAAAACCCAAATAACATGGTATATATATAACACGGAATATACAACCGTTTATATATATATATATATATATATATATATATATATATATATATATATATAATATAAATTCCAATTAAATTAACCAAAATGATCCAAGATGGTAAAACTAAAGTATATTATAAATATTAAAGAATTAATATTTATAAAGTTATCTCAACCTGATGTAAAAGCTCGATAAAACCAAGTAGGAGATAAGAGCAAATAGTTAATAAAACATGTTAAAAAACACTTCGAAATGAGTTAAAAACATATTTAATCTGAAAAGGAAACACTTAGTAAGTGGATAGTCCTTAATCCCCGGAGTTTCGAAGGAACACTTTCCTTCTCATCAGAGCGTAGGAAGTAGCAAAATGCGGGATCGGATTTTGCATACAAAAGTATTTGATGAAACTGCAAGTAAGTCAATGATCTTACTTGATAACAAAAAGTCAAGCAGGGGGAATATGCTGAAGAAAAAGGTGATTTCACCTGAATGGATAGTCAGGTGAAAGGTAAGGTATCCAATGACGGTAAAATCCAAAAATGTAAGTCCAAGAAAGTTAATTTAATTTTCCATTCGCACAAGTAAAATACAAGGAAATCGCGTAATTGGAAGATGGTCCAAAATAATCCAAAAGGCCGAAATCCGTGAAATATAATCACAAATATGTACAATGAAAGGGGGGGGGGAATTTCAATAATAATAAAAGAAAAATAAGATATGCTTTTAACACGGCTGCCGAGAACGAAGTGTAATTAAAAAAATCAGTAAAAAGAAGAGAGAGTGAGAGAGAGAGAGAGAGAGAGAGAAAAGATTAAATGGTGATAGAATTAAATATAAATTAGAAAAGCAAATGTCAAAATAACCCAGACAAGATAACGTTAAAAGGTGCGAATAATATAGGGCAAAAAAGGAGGTCAACTGAAATGTACAGGTTATTACTTAAGAAAATGTCAGCGAGAGAAAATGTCAGCAAGAGACACTGAATGGAAAAATAAATAAATAAATTAATAAATAAATAAAAAATTTAAAAAAATCAAGGGGGAGGATGGCCGGTATCTGCAAATACCGGATAAAGCAAGTAAGTATGTAAGTAAATGCATATAGTAAAATACAAGTAAATATACATACAGGATATGAATGTGTAAGTAGATTGATATAATTGATAGATAGGAATATTTAAAGACAAAAACGGAAATTGCAGATAAACCTAACTTCTATGACACCCCCTCCATCAGATTGATCTGCCCATCTAACTCTGACTTAGGTGTTATAAGCAAAAATATCTTAGATAGAATCATCCCTTCTATTAAAGAAAAAGTAAGTTTCCCCCTTACGCTTAATTCAGATTCCGTAATTAATTGGTTTGTCTCCCTTAAAAATAAACACCTCCTTAACTTCATAACCTTTGACATCCAAAATTATTGTCAATCAATTCTCCGATCCTTTTAAATAAAGCTCTTATATTTGCTAAATTCTGACTTAACTAATTTGGAAATTAAATTAATTCTTCTAGCGAGAAAGTCCCTTATACAATTTAACAATAAGTTCTGGACCAGAAAGAACACCCCTGATAATTTTGACATATTGATGGGCGCTTCTGACTCTGCAAAAATTACCGATTTAGTGGGACTCTTCTTACTGAAAGCACTTAAATAGCACTTTAAACATATCGAAGGGGGCCTTTATAGAGATGATGCCCTTTTTTACTACAACAGCCAGGCCAAGACAGTACAACAAAACAATTAAAAAATTACATAACTTCTTTAATAACTTTGGCCTTTCTATAGTTATCGAACCAAACAAAAAAGCTTCAAATTTTCTAGAGGTTACACTTAATCTTAACACCGAAACTCTTAGACCCTATCATAAACCTGATCTTACGTTTTATATGTCCATAAATCTTCTAACCACCCCAAATAAATTAAAAAATCTATAGTACCATCTGTCTCTAGATGAATTTCTACTCTTTCTGCTGATAAAAAAACTTTTAATCAAAATGCTACTTTCTTCAATAATTCCTTAAGGAACCCAGGACACAAGAAAAAGATTAAATACAACGATTATGCTCCTCCTGCTGGCCACCTTAAATATGTAAATATTCAAATAACAAGATCCGCCGCTATCAATAACAATGAACCAGTCTATATATATAATCCAAACCAAAATACTAATCGTAATACCTCTCACCCACCCAGTCTCATTAGGAGAAAGAAAAATATTTGGTTTAATCCTCTATTTAGTATAAATGTCAAAACTAATATACCTAAGGTATTCTTCAACATTGTACAAAACTCTTGCAATACCCACACAGATATAGTTCTATTTTCAATAAAAACTCAATAAGAATTTCTTATTCAACAATGCCTAATTAAGCACAAAGAATCTTAACATCTAATAACAACAAAAAAAATAAATCAGCCCAAAAAATCCTTTTTCCAATTAAACCTAAAACTAACTGTAATTGTAATAACAAATATTAATGCCCACTCAATAATGATTGCATCCATATAAAGATATATCTAAGATATTAATGCACAATTACTGAGCTCCCACGCAATCCTACCATAACAGACACTAATATTTCGTCTCCAAGTTATCCTTCTTCCCATCCTCCATCTGATATAGTTACTAATCCAGTATACGACTCGAGCAGTCCCTCTACCTACAATCATACAACTAGCAATAATAATAATAATAATAATAATAATAATAATAATAATAATAATAATAATGAGAATAATAATATTGCTCCTAACATCCATCCTAACACTAACAACACTCATTATCACCTCTAAAACAGTCGTCGTACTATCATTGTCCCACCCTTTGTTGAACACAATGAACAAAATTTAAACTATTTAAATAATACAAATCAGCAAATTAATATTGATATCAGCCCTCGAGCTTTTAATAAAGTACATACATATATCGGCGCTACTTCAACATTAATAAAGAAAAGAATTTATCTCTTTGTCAGAAACATCACTCATGGAATGTGAGAACTAGTAGTCTTTCAAACAAGCACTATTTGCACCTTATATATTAACTTTAAAAAAGCATAAAAAATTCGGAGACTTCATTTATTTTAGATATTTTCCTTCTAAATTAGAATATATCTGTTATATTTATATTGTTGTTCTTCTTCTTCATCTTCTTCTTCTTCTTCTTTTTCTTCTTATCCTCCTCCTCTTCCTCCCCCTCCTCCCCCTCCTCCCCCTTCTTTTTATTCTTCTTCATCATCACTTTGGTCCTGGATATGACCTTAAACTATATCCAGTGGTGAGGCCCTAGCTTGTGGGCTTTGGGGAGTGTGGAGCAACGCTTTAATTGCCATTGCTCCTAGGTCCACTCTGATTCGGAGGGGTAGTACCTGTTAGGGTCCTAACTATGGGTTAAATAGAAACCGATTGAAAACAACAAATATATTCTATTAAAAAATGTTTCTTCAAAATCTTTGGTTTCGGCATTAAATAACCTGAAATGGTTTGATATGCCGTAAAACAAAAACAACCAACCATCATCATCACTTTCTCTTTTTTTTTTCTTTTTATGGTAATGTCTTTTAGAAACTGTATTAATAAAAAAAGATTGACAAAAAGAACAAAAAATTCTTAACGGTTTGATCCTTAATAAATCGCTAAAATTTATACGCATAAAACACCTAATATCCTTCCTATGGTATAAATACGCTGTACCCTCCTTCTCTCGTGATTGTTTCAACGATCTCACATGCTTCCTCTTTCTGCGACGTTACTTACGGAACACGTAACCTTACTAGAAGTATAATTTGAAAACTACATAATGTTTAATCGTTCAGGAAAATATAGCATAGCAGTTCTATCGTTAAACACTTGAAATTATTACACAAATAAAAATTAAAGCAAAATAACGTCGTTGCATCCCAGGCAACGCCGGGTTGATGCAGTCAGTATTAAATGCAACGTAAACGGCTTTTTGGGCTCTCGTCTTGGGAAAGCTTGGCCTCCCGACAAGCCTTTTTTTTACATGGAGGTCATCACTTATCAAGTCCCGGAGTCCACTCGAGGATAAGGGTTATTGCGTGTACAGTAATCAATGGGATAGTATCGTAGTAATCGTTAATATTGGAGATTTGATAAAGTGTCTTACTTAAGGTGGCGGTTCATCAGGAATTTGTTTATGTTGGACTTGAAGACATCCAAGTTATAGTCAGGAGGGAACAGGCAAACGGAAGAGAGTTCCACAGTCGTGCACTTCTAAGAAAGAAGCTTTGTTCATGGAATATACGTTTTGATTTAGGCACAGATAAAGAGTGGGGAAAATTATTGACAGTGATTTCAGCTAGACGGGTGTTTTTCGTGAAAGATTGGCGAGGGGGGACGAGAGATTGGAGTTCAGACGAGCACTGGCCATGGAAATAACGATAAAACAAAAACAAGCTCGCAACGGCTCTTCTGCGGGAGAGAGCTTGCAGGGAAGAGAAAAGGGCATCCCCCACTAGGCTTCGAAGGCTACTTTGTACTCTATCAAGGCAGGATAGGCTGTTTTAGCAGTTCCTGCCCAGATATGGCAGAAGTACTCCATCCTTGGACGTACTTGGCTTTTATATAGATAGAGAATTGCATCAGTAGTGAGATATCTTCTGGTACTGACCTCCACTCCTGATCTGAAATGGGACTGCTACATCAAACATGTTGCCAAGACCGCTAGAAAAACGTTTGGATCATTCTGTCGCTCCAGTAGGTACTACTGCCGATGCAATCGTCTATCTGTAAGAGCTAAATGGAGTACTGTTGCCACACCAGGGCAGGAACTGTTTTGCGATCCCTATCTTGACGAGTTCTAAACCTGTTTCGAAACCTAGTATAGGCTTCCCTTTTCTCTTCACTGCAACTTTTTTTCGGCAAAAGAAACCTTGCGAGCCTGTCTCTGCTCTATCGTTATTTTCATGGCAAGTACTCGTCTGAGCTCCACTCTATGTCCCTCTTGCCAAACTTTCACAAAACACTCGACAACATACAACCACTATCAACAATTTCCCTTACTCTTCATTTGTGCCTAAATTTAAACGCAGATTCCATGAACAAAGCTTATTTTCTAGAACTGCCCGCCCCGTCGAACATTGTTCCGCTGGTCTGCTTCTCGGCCGACTACAATATGGTCATCATCAAGTCCTCTGTAATTAAGTTCTTGTTGACCCGTCCTCTTAAATAATCAAATTCCACCCAATTTACACTATTTACGATTATTGCACTACCACCTTACAGTCATTAAGTCTTATCGTCGAGTGGCCTTTGAGCCTTGATAAATGGTGATACCAGTGTAAAATAAACCCATACGCATGGAGTTAAAATGCATATTTCTGTTTGTCTATTAGGTGATTTCATTTATTTTATCAATTGTAAGGAGTTTGTTGAATATCTGCCTCAGATTTAATTCCGGCTTGTGCTGACATTAAAAAAAAAATCAAAAAAGATGTCGTATAATAGTAAACGACACCATCTTTACCTATGACGTGTGTGACTCAAGAGCCCGCTGCGAGAGCCTAAACATTGCCACACAAAACATGTATCGGTGGCGTCATAAAGGCGCTAGAAATCCCCCCACACTCCACATCAAGCGCCTTCAACCCTTTTGCTCAACTCCCGCCGCTCGCAGCTCCAAATGGTAAATAGTACACTCGTCACCATCCTTTTTTATTTACATTCAATTTTAAAAACTGACTTCACGTGTCTTTCTTTTTTACTTCTTCCTTTCTACTTTTGTCCTTCTGGCGTTTGTGCGTGGGTGAGAATGCACGTGTACATGTATATTTATTGTCGGGCTTGCACTTTTAGGGGGTTGTATGTTGCACATGATGGTTGTATGTCGGACATGTTGGCTGCTCACCGTATACGCCCAAAGGCCACCTCGTTCTAGTATAGGTGCTTAACACACAACAGAAAAAGCAATGTCGCATACTGGCTGGTCTAACTTTTACTACTACTACTACTACTACTACTACTACTACTACTACTACTACTAATAATAATAATAATTTATGAAGACGTGTTATTTAACCCTCTTTCCTTCTCACATACACATATGCACAAACACAAATATTTATAAATAATATAAAATAAATTAAAGATAACCATTACTTTAAATAAAATCTTTCGCCAGAAAGAAAAAAACTTGCATAAGAATAGAAGGGGGCTATATATATATATATATATATATATATATATATATATATATATATATATATATATGTGATTTTCAGAATGTGAGAGATTATATATAATAAATTCCACAGCCAAACAACGTCGCAGCCCACAAGAGCCATGACAGTCAACGAACCGAAAGTTGTTTGATGTGGAATTTATTATATATAATCTCTCACATTCTGAAAATCCTATCAGAAGTTATTCGCTTGGTCAGCATTGCTGGATGGCATCGTCCTTTCGCGTTAAAACTCCTACTTGTGAGACATCGGCTTAAGGTTATTAGATGGTTGGATGACCGCGTCTCTTGTCGAGACAAAGTAGGTCCATTTCACAGTCGGATTTCGGCGCGGTTTGCTTGATTGTGTTGGTTAATAGAATTTCTTGTGTACGGGGCGTTTGCTCAGTTGGTAGAGTGCTTGCAAGAGGCTCGGGTTTCGAATCCTGAGTTCGGATGTGTCTAAGTGATGAGCCCAAATGAGGGAGTAACTCGAGTCTTAGACTTCCGCTTCGTTGACTGTCATGGTTCTGACTGTCGTTGTTTGGCTGTGGAATTTATTATATATATATATATATATATATATATATATATATATATATATATATATATGTGTGTGTGTGTGTGTGTGTGTGTGTGTGTGTTTGTGACTGTGTGTGTATATATATATAGTCATCCACATACAGTACTGTTTCGCAGCTCATCAGTGCGGCTAGACAAGCAACTACCTCAAGCCAGGATCGAAACCCGATCGCCCAAACGACAGTCGAACCTTCTAACCGTTGCGCTATACGAGTGCTGCTATGCGGGCAGTAAATTAACAATGTTTTGACATTGTTCAAATACCTACGCTCAATTTGTTAACACAAAGCATCGCTTCATACGCTAATCGTAATGTATATATATATATATATATATATATATATATATATATATATATATATATATATATGTGTGTGTGTGTGTGTATGTGTGGGGGGTATTGTGTATGTAGGTAGCGTTTTTTATTCAGACAGATATTGTTAAATAGCACGGAGTGTTTTAGCTTAATGATCTGTTCTTGTAAATTTTCCAGTTTTGAAATAGTCATTTTTATGTCTCGGTAGGATTAGTATAGGAAAGGTCCGTTGTCGTTTTCGTCCATCTGTTTTTTAGCAAGTATTTTAACTGATTTTCTTTCGTTGTATTCAGGCAGGTTTTGATTACTGCCTCGTTTTGAATTGGGATCCTTTTATATGCTTCATTTCAAATTAGATTTAAATTGCTTGAAATAGTAAAGCCGCTCATGTATAAAAAAAAAGTACGTTTTAATATGTTAATAACATGGCTAAAAGATTGAATTTACATTTTTTTAAGATTATTAATTTATACATTTACATTGCGACAACACACATACACGCACACATATATATACATATATATATATATAGAGAGAGAGATACATATGTAACTAAATATATAAATAAATATATATATATATGCGATTTTGTATTTTTAAATAAACAGATATTTACTTTAATAATTATTAAATAAATAAATAAATAAATAAATAAATATCTGTTTATTTAAAAATACAAATTCGCACGTGATCGTTCTGTCTAACCTCACATTTTAAATTCCATTGTCCCCGTGCTTCTTAAAAGTGGATCATACTTATACTATATATATATATATATATATATATATATATATATATATATATATATATATATATATATATATATATATATATTGGATGGTTATGTATCCATGCACTTTAAAATGTTATGACTATTTTCAAAATTCACATTGGTAATTTTTGGCTGTTTGGCTTTTATATACAGTGATTCCAGTATTTTTAGTCTTTTTATATTTGGATCCATGTGAATGATTTTCGTACATTTTACTAAATTGGGATGTTGCTTTAAGTGTTCGCAAATCGAGTTTTTATCTGAAACGTGTAGGGTTAATCTTCTTGACAATGTGTTGGTCGTGTGTCCAATGTAGCTATTGGTGTTTCTATTGTTGGAGAGGTATTCTCCCAAGTGGTATTTGAATATATATATATATATATATATATATATATATATATATATATATTTGGACAAATCTGTATTTACATAGAATCGAGTATATTTATATATATATATATATATATATATATATATGTCATCACAAATAAAAAATAATATAACTAAAACATAATTTTGATGGGTGTAGGAGATTTATAGATGACCTTATATGTATAAACGATAACGATGAATTCGAAAAAAAAAATAAACGTCTTATATATCCAAAGGAGTTAGCATTAAATTGTGAATACAGAGGACAACAGGCTACATTTCTGGATTTAGATGAAAACATTGAGGATGGGATTTTTCTTTATAAAATATTTGATATAAAAAACTCTTTCCCCTTTCAAATAGTGCGTATGCCGCATAAAGATAGTACCTTCCCTGTTTTTATGTTTTATGGAGCCATTATATCAGAGTTTTTTTAGAATAGCTCGCGTTATTTTAAAATTAACAGATTTTATACCACCAGTTTCTAGCTTAGTAATAAGGATGATAAAATAAGGTGGGGATAAAACAAAAATATTTAAACAGTTAAATAAAGCATTTGTTCGTTATCCTGATGTTTTTGAATCGTATAAAATTAACCAGAATATATTAATAAAGGGAATCCAAAACGTTGTCATTAATTTATAAAATGTATTCATATAAAAAAATAAATAAAATTTTTAACCTTTATATATATTAAATTTCCAATAAATAAGAATGGAAATATACAAAATACTAATCATAGTTCGGGTGATATCTAGTCAAATTATAAATACAAGACTGGTAAATTAAAAAATATATCCATTTTGAATTTGGAAACAGATGAATCTCAAAGGTAAGAAATTCATTTTTATAACTTAAATAAGTTAGATAAAGTAATTAGGAATAGGAAACTAGATCTAATATGTGTAACATATTTTTCTCCTAGGATTAAGGGAGGTGGTGTTTGATCACCACTGCTGAGGAGCCAGGATGTAATATAATGTTTTGTTTTCAAATCCCCGAAACAGTATTTCATGGTAGAAACAGATGATCCCTTAAAAAAAAAATTATTACTGGTACTATAGTGAATTCGAGAGAGCAAGTTGATGCAATGATTGCAGGTGGTTGAATAACTTACTGACTTAATGGTTTTCTAACGAATGACAAAAATATTTTTTTATAATTTTAAAGGTTAAAAACTTCAAAGACTATATATATATATATATATATATATATATATATATATATATATATATATATATATATATATATATATATATATATATACATACTGTATTAACAACACCAAGACTTCAAAAAAGGAATTGGTAGCAACAAAAAGTGTATTTCATTGTAAGTTACAATTGTTTAAAAACCGGTTGGACAATTTCAAGCATTAAGGCGTTTGAAAATTTTCACATTACCAGCTTTTCTTCAGTCTTCTCGAATAAAAAACACTTAACAATAGAACATTATTTAAAGAAATTTCCCTTAAAGGAAATGAAGCATTTATCCTGGACGTATCCTTTGCCAAGAGCTTATTTAAATATTAATATCTCACCTAATTTTTGTATCCTTATTTTAAAACCTGTCAGAAGTTTCCACAAAATCCCGTAGCCTTTAATATATTTTTATAATAATATTCATTGATATATATATATATATATATATATATATATATATATATATATATATATATACTAGCAAAAGTACCCGTCGTTGACTGGGTTCAAAAACAGCCTACAGAAAATGGACTTTTGATTTATGAAAGTATGATAGGTTATTAAAAGGAAGGGTTGTAAAGAGATAGCTTCGAATTTGGGGGTATCAAAACCAAAGCAAA
This sequence comes from Euprymna scolopes, assembly GCF_053919585.1. Lineage (NCBI taxonomy): Eukaryota > Metazoa > Mollusca > Cephalopoda > Sepiida > Sepiolidae > Euprymna > Euprymna scolopes. The sequence continues at coordinate 152,878,409 of NC_136489.1, forward strand.
ATATGATGAAAGTAAAAATAAAATAGATAAACACCATAATTTATTATACCATACCTGTTCAAACTGAAACACTTGTCACAATATTCTGTAGATCTATATTAAAAAACCTTGTTAAACTTTGTGACATATTTCCATTCTATGAAGATCAGGTGCGAACGAACACCCCATAATTTTATTATACCATATTTCTTCAAACTGACACATAATTATCAAAGTATACTTACGCAGATAGATATGAAAAGTCTTTATTAAAGTTTGTGCCTATTTCCATTCTATGGAGGCCAGGCCCCACAATTTTATTATATCATCCCTATTTAAGTGAAAACATACTTATCAAAGTATTCTTATGTACATCTATATCAAAAACACTTGTAAACATTTTTTTTAAAATTTTTTATTTCCATACTTTGTGGACCAGGCGCGTAGGCAGACCCCACAATTTTAATGAACCACCGTTCTGCCAGATCAAACATACCCATTCCTGTGTCTCGATACATCTTCTATCATTATATATGATCAGTTTTGTAAAATAGTCAGCCATATAGGAGCATATTCGTGACCAGACACACGCACATACACACATACACACACACATTCAGCTTTATATTATATATATATATATATATATATATATATATATATATATATATATATACAACCTTTTAGAACGTTTTTAAAATAATTATTTCTCATTTAACTCTTCTCTTACACAGTGACCCTTTTCTTCGGTGTTTTCTGATACTCCTATCTCTGTTCTCCTTTATATGACTCCCCCCTTTTAGTATTTAAAATAGGTATTGTCTATTTTGCCCATACTTTTGTTTAAAGCGGATTTTCCCTCCTCATCTGATGAGAAACATTTCGCTTTGAAATGCCATGACTTAAAATGTCCTCTCACTATTTTCCGCTTAAACCAGTTTATCTTTATTAAACTGTAATAAAGTTCTAATGCAACTTTAATCCTTATATTCTTATCTTGATATAGAATCTATTTTAAATAAATCTTTATAATTATTTTTATATCTATAGAAATATGTGTGTCGGACTTCAGTTTTTATCAGTGTAGGAAATGCTAATTAATGAATGCCGGGGTAATCTTAGTCAACCTTGGCCCCGTGGGTTTTTATGCAGCATACATTTTACTAGTCATTGGTACAAAAAGTAAGAGAAATAAAGCTCTATAAATACCGATTACGCGGATATTTATATGTAAACAGTCAGATAGTATTCAATGACTAACATCAGACTAATGCGTTGCGTTAAATTTTACCGGTTTTTTAATTCCCTAAATAATCCTCAACTTAATCATGTTCGAATAACTATCATATGGCAGAAACACTAGAGGATGACCTCCAATCTGTAGTGGAATGGGGACAAAAATGGATGGTCACATTCAATGCTGCTAAGACTAAGCTTGTTTCCTTCAATAACTACAAGAAACCTTCTCTACCACCAATAGCAATGGCGAAGAACACATTGCCTGAAAGTACTTCTTTTAAACTCCTCGGCCTAACGTTTACAGGGAATATGAACTGGAATAGATACATTGAGCTGCTGCAAGGAAGGTTGGCTCCCTCTACCCTGCTAGAAAACTACTTACGCCTGACAGTATCCTATACCTCTATAAGGCCACCATTCGCCCATGTATGGAGTACTGGTGCATCTGCTGCTTGTGTCTCGCTCCTGGACAGGGTTCAAAAGAGATCGCCAACCTGATAGGTCCTGAACTGTCATCTAGTTCTAATGCAACTTTGTCCTATCGACGAGATATTGCATCCCTCTACCTGTTCTACAAATACTTTAATGGTGGCTGCTCTGACAAACTGCAAGCACTTGTACCTCCTCAACGTGACTACCCCCGACAAACCCGACAAGCTACTAAATCTCATCCCTTTACAGTAGAGATCCCTAGGTGCAAGAAAGCCTTTTACTCCAATAGTTTCTTCACCAGAACTGCGGGTCTTTGGAACTCCCTTCCGGGATTCTGCTTTCCTAACTGTACTGATATGCAGAAGTTCAAGTGTAATATTAACAAACATCTTTCTACTCATCTCCCTTCATATATATATATATATATATATATATATATATATATATATAAGGGTAAATGCTAGTGTCTGTAAGTATTTGATTATTATTAGTGTCGATTTAATAATTATTATAGTAAATATTAATGTAAGCCCCTTTAAGAAACTTGTTTCTTATCGTTGAGCACTTTTAGTTGTAATAAAGTCGATCAACTTTCTTCATACGTACACATCGTCATATAATGATTAGATCACTCTGACTGACGTTAAAAGCATTTAGTAAGAATATATGTTTAAATTTCAACTGTTTCCCTCGAAGTTTACGGTAGTCGAATGATTCCTTGCTAATGACTTCTATTGCCGGGGTTCGAATCTCTCGACTTGATTTAATCGTGACACCCTGCACCGAAGATTCCCGAAAGGATGAAACATTAAGGTCTGTATGTATTTAATAAGTATTATAGTAAATTACACGCACACACACACACACACACACACACACACACACACACACATACACACACACACACACACACATATATATATATATATATAGTGGGTAGAAAAAGTATTCAGTACATTGGCTTTTTCGTATTTCTCAAATAATATCAAGTTCATTTAAATGAAATTTACGCTCAATCTTTGAACCGATATTATCAATCCAAAAATAAAACGGAAAATAATATATACTTAGTTGACAAATATTTAAAAAAAGGCCTACAATCTGATGGATATATCTCATATAATACCTCTCAGTCTAAAAAGAAAGGCATTAATTTTTAATTATTTAAAATTATCTCTGTTATAACACTGCACTTTGTCTGAAATATATTAAAACAAGGCGTTTACCGTAAGCAAGAAATGGCTATCCAGAATCCAATATCGATTTGTGAGATTCATTGCTATTCAGGTCTAACATAAATATCAGAAAAAATTCCTTTATATGTTCGATTATGTCGACTAGTCATGGCAAATGTAGCGTCGTTTAAAATCTTTTGATAACCGGAAGTATTTTTAAATAATAATTTTCATATTTCCCCGACAACGTATACTATATGTAAACATCCTAACGTTCCAGCGTGCAAATTAAATAAACTTTACGCTTTCGTGAGGTTGTCAGTAATTTTCTCAACTGATAAAGTTACAACGATATTTCAATGCCTACCGATACTACTAATCTGCAACCGGATACGCGAATTTAAGCTTGTAATTTAATCACCCATTTCATAAATCGCTCAAAAGTGTGGATGAACTAATGACCAAATCAAAATAAATAAATGAATAAATAAATAAATAAATAAACGCCCCCCCCCTAAAACTACTAAAACTTTTACGCTCATTTTTTAGCGTTCCTGTCATCTAAACGTACGATCATAAATTAAATGTGTAAAATAATATGCCAAGAGAAGAAATATTGGGTTGGTGCAAAAATAATGTCGTTTATATATATATATATATATATATATATATATATATATATATATATGTGTGTGTGTGTGTGTGTATCTGTGTGTGCGTGTGTGTATATATATATATATATACTAGCAAAAGTACCCGTCGTTGACTGGGTTCAAAAGCAGCCTACAGAAAATGGACTCTGATTTATGAAAGTATGATAGGTTATGAAAAGGAAGGGTTGTAAAGAGATAGCTTCGAATTTGGGGGTATCAAAACCAAAGCAAAATATGATGAAAGTAAAAATAAAATAGATAAACCCCATAATTTATTATACCATACCTGTTCACACTGAAACACTTATCACAATATTCTGTGGATCTATATTAAAAAAACTTGTTAAACTTTGTGACATATTTCCATTCTATGGAGGTCAGGCGCGAACGCACACCTCATTATTTTATTATACCATATTTCTTCAAACTGAAACAATTATCAAGGTATACGTACGCAGACAGATATGAAAAGTCTTTATTCAAGTGTGTGCCTATTTCCATTCTATGGAGGCCATGCGCGAACGCAGATCCCGCAATTTTATTATATCATCCCTATTTAAGTTAAAACATACTTATGTACATCTATATCAAAAACACTTGTAAACGTTTTTTTTTAAAATTTTAGAATTTTTTATTTCCATACTTTGTTGACCAGTCGCGAACGCAGACCCCACAATTTTGATTAATCATCATTATGCCAGATCAACCATACCCATTCCTGTGTCTCGATACATCTTCTATCATTATATGTAATCAGTTTTCTATAATAGTCAACCATATAGGAGCTTATTTGTGACCAGACATCCATACAGACGTTCAGCTTTATATTATAGATATATATAGTTGAATGTCAAAAAACAGCATTAGTTTTTTTGCACTATCCTAAGAATGCATATTTATTGTTCGCTACTGAGTGGCTCGTTCTATTTGGATAAATCCGAAGAATGCGTAAACACGCCAGAATATGAAGACTCATGAGTATCTTAAAGTACACTGAGATTACAAGGAGACTATTGGAAAGCCAAAATTTATGATTTATATATTCAGAATATGCGAGATTATATACATATATCCACAGCTAAACAACGTCGCAGCTGACAAGAGCCATGACAGTCAACACACCGGAAGTCCGACATTCGAGTCTTGGACTTCCGGTTTGTGGCCTGTCATGGCTCTTGTGAGCTGTGACGTTGTTTGGCTGTGGGAAAGTATATATATATATATATATATATATATATTATTATTATTATTATTATTATTAAAACGTTATGTAACCTTATGATATATTAGCAGGTCGCCCGGCGTTGCCCGTTCGTAAGATATGCTTAAATATGTTATTTTAATTCATTCAGATTATGTATGTATTATTAAAAAAAAACCTCTGATATATAGAAGTTTAAAAAATACAAATGATTTTGGGTGCCATAAGCTAGATTCAAAACCAACACATACAACACTCCATCCGCATACCTTATCCTCTGCGCCACCCCATACGCATCTAATCGATATAATTATAAAACTCAAATGATCTTATACCGATGTATGTAACCCACTTTCCAGTTTACGACATCCGGCTGCGCATGCGCGCATGACCTGCCCACTGAAATATTAACCTTATTGCTAGAAATTATTATTTTACATGAGAGAGTGAGGTTTAAAATAATGTAATACAGTAATGAACGATGTAAAAAAAAAGCAGACAGTATTAACAATTGTTTATTTGGATAATTTAAACGCGAAAAAACAAAACAAAAGAACAATAGTGACACTGAAATATTAACGTTATTATTTCGAAATTATTATTTAACATGGGAAGAGTGCGGTTTAAAATAAAAAACAAACAAAATAACAATTGGGACACTGAAATATCAACGTTATTATTTCGAAATTATTATTAACATGGGAAGAGTCGGGTTTAAAATAAACAAAAAACAAAAGAACAATTGGGACACTGAAATATTAACGTTATTATTTCGAAATTATTATTTAACATGGGAAGAGTCGGGTTTAAAATAAACAAAAAACAAAAGAACAATTGGGACACTGAAATATTAACGTTATTATTTCGAAATTATTATTTAACATGGAAAGAGTGGGGTTTAAAATAAACAAAAAACAAAAGAACAATTGGGACACTGAAATATTAACGTTATTATTTCGAAATTATTATTTAACATGGGAAGAATCGGGTTTAAAATAAATAAAAAACAAAAGAACAATTGGGACGCTGAAATATTAACGTTATTATTTCGAAATTATTATTTAACATGGGAAGAGTGGATTCAAAATAACTTAAACATAATACAGAAATGAACGATGTAAAAAAAAAAGCAGATATATCAAAATTTGTTTTTAACTATAATAAGTATTATCGTATCTGTTCAGTGTACATTTACCTATAAGTATAGCCAACCAATTATAATTCAGTTTGGTCTTGGATATGACCTTAAACTATATCCGATGATGAGCCCCCAGTTTGCAGGCTTTGAGGAGTGTAGAGCCACCCCTTAATTGCTATTGCTCCCAGGTCCACTCTGACCCGGAGTGGTAGTACTTGTTATGGTCCCAAATATGGGTTTAATAGAAACCGATAAAAAAACAACATATTCTTTTTAAAAAAATACTTCAAAATAACTGGATTCGGCATTAAATGACCTGAAAAAGGTTGATATGCCGTAAAACAAAAACAATCAACCAATAAACTTATAATTCAGTAATTGTAATTTTTTTTTTAAATAATCAATTATAATAAACAGAACGACTCATAGAAATCTATCTATACTCTTTTTTCATTTTAATATACTTTCATAGAAATGTTTGTTATGTAGAAAAAAAACTATTTTCTGTACGTCACAAGTGTCACGCTCATACATGAATTTCATAGCTAATATAACATACTGACCCAACGGGTCACGGGTAGGTTACTCTAGTATATATATATATATATATATATATATATATATATATATATATATATATATTCGCCTGTCATCCTTTTTTTACAGATAGAATCTGTCGATCGTCAAAGACAGGATGTAAGCAAGCAAGGTCCACAGAGTTTTATGATTATATATATTCAGATATTCAATATAATATAATTAATTTAGTTATTGGATTACTTTCTCATACATGCATATATATACTCACAGACCCCCCCATATATATATATATATATATATATATATGTATATATATATGTATATATATATATATATATATACATATATATATATATATATATAGTGAATGAATGACAAAAGTCTATATTCTAAAGTTCGTGATGTTGACCACCTTACAATTTATTCCTTTAATTCAGTTAGCATTACAGAACAATTGTAAATGTAAACCGAATTTTAAAAAAAGCTGGTCCAGATCATGAATCTTAGAATATAGACTTTTCTCATTCATTATATATATATATATATATATATATATATATATATATATATATATATATATATATATATAGTTTTCTTTCATGTATATATTCTCATTTTTTATAGTAATGAGGCATTTATCAGTGCTAAATATTTCAATAGGGTATATATATATATATATATATATATATATATACAAGGCGCATTGCCACTTTGGTGTAGGGGGCTACTATCAGGGGCAGCAACTACTGGGGCACTATGTTGGGATTTGGGCAGCAAGATATCGGTTCACGTTGCACTTGAACTTCTGCATGTCAGTACAGTTAGGGAAGCAGTAACCTGGAATGGAATTCCAGAGTCTAGCGGTTCTGGGGAAGAAACTAATGGAGTAGAAAGATCTATATATATAAAGAAAGATATATATATATATATATATATATATATATATATACATATATATATATATATATATATATATGTAGAGAGAGAGAGAGACAGAGAGACAGAGGAGAGAGAGACAGAGATGAAGAGACGGAGAGAGAGAGAGAGAGAGAGAGAGAGAGAGGGGGTAGAAGGAGAAAGCCAGGAAAAGAGAGGAAGCTAGAGATAAAGTTAAATAATTTTCCAACTAGTAAAGCAATACCTGATTATTATTAATTTTCTCTGAATAAAGAATAACTGGTTTTAGATTGTTCGATTTTTGTGTCGCCATTAAACAACACTCTAATCATAGCAATCATAATAAATAAATGTTCTACCATTAAACCAAAATATAGCTAATTTCTTGCTCATTAGATTAATAAGATTATTTGTTACCCTTTCGACCCGATATGAACAAACTATGGAAAAACGGTTGTACGTTTATGAGTTTTTTTTGTTTTTCATACAATTTTCTGTTTTCTATTTCTGTCTTTATAGGAATCATATATAAGATATCCAATAGCCATTTCGCAAGTAAATTCCTCGTAACCTCATCTGTTTGAGTCTCAGCAAAATTACAAAGCGTAATTCCTGTTCCGCCAGACTTATCTTCAGATTACTATAAATTATTGCATGAATATATCGAATCAAATTTCAATTAATCTCGGTTTTCATAGTTGCGCCAGATCTCAAAACAAGGAATATACAGTAGTGTAAATCGCTGTTTAGTGATACTAATTTGTGGGATTTGGTAGGAATTTGGAATCACACCTTCGTTAACATCCCTCCCAAAACCAATTCCGTTGTTATGATTATACGCCTGCTAGTGATAGAACGATTCCAATATTTTTCCCGATGCCGATACAATACCGATCCCATGTTAAATTCCCGATTCCGATACAATTCCCGATTGCGATTCCGATTCTTTATAAATCTATAAATATTTAACTATAAGATTTTTATTTTTCCTGATTTCTGTAAAAAGTACACGTTATATATGCAGATATTTTCCTAAACGTCAAATTACACTTGTGAAGAATAATCTATAGATTTTAGCTGTATTGTTTTTTTTTAATCGATAAATATTTATTATTTCATCATTATTATTAGCAATGAAAGATTTTGGTTTAAACAAAATCAAATAAAAAAGATAATAAAAAAGGAATCGTTTTGGCATCGGAAAATAGGCGACAATTTTTCTGATTCTGACACCAATTCCGATACCCACAAATCTTCCGGTTTTTCCAGTTCCCGATTTACGCATACAAATGATAATTAAACGTCTATAAATTATAATTACACGCTTATAAATTATAATTTTACGCCTACAAATTATAATTTTACGCCTATAAATGATAATTTTTTATATTATAAATTATAATTTTACGACTACGAATTATAATTTTACGCCGATAAATTTTAATTTTACACCTATAAATTATAATTTTACGCATTAATTATAATTTTACGCATAAATTATAATTTTACGACTACAAATTATAATTTTACGACTACAAATTATAATTTTACGCCTACAAATTATAATTTAACGACAAAGAAAACTTTTATGCACACAGATTATAATTACAGAACTACAGATTTTAATTTTATAAATTATAATTTTACGCCTATAAATTATAATTTTACGCCTATAAATTTTTATTTTATGCCAATAAATTATAATTTTACGCCTACAAATTATAATTTTACGCCAATAAATTATAAGTTTACGCCTATAAATTATAATTTTACGCCTATAAATTATAATTTTACACCTATAATTTATAATTTTGCGCCAAGCAATTATAATTTTACGCCTATAAATTTTAATTTTACACCTATAAATTATAATTTCATGGCTATAAATTATAATTTTACGCCTATAAATTATTATTTTACACCTATAATTTATAATTTTGCGCCAAGCAATTATAATTTTACGCCTATAAATTTTAATTTTACACCTATAAATTATAATTTCACGGCTATAAATTATAATTTTACGACTATAAATTTTAATTTTACACCTACAAATTATAATTAAACGTTTAAAAATTATAATTATACGTCTTCAAATTATAAGTTTACGTCTTCTAATTATAATTTTCCGTCTACAAATTATACTTTTACATGTACAAATTAGTCTTTTACGTTTGCAAATAATATTTTTGCGTCTACAAATTATAATTTTACGTCTATAAATTATCATTTAATAATTACAAATTATAATTTTACGTCTGCAAATTATAATTTTGTCTGCTAATTATAATTTTACGTCTATAAATTATAATTTTACGATTACAAATTTCAAATTTACGTCTACAAATTATAATTTTACGCCTATAAATCATATTTATGCGTCTGCAAATTATAATTTTAGGTCTGCAAATTATAATTTTAGGTCTGCAAATTATAATTTTACGTCTACAAACTATAATTTTACGACTACAAATTTCAATTTTACGTCTACAAATTAAATTATACGTCTATAAATTATAGTTTTACGTATACAAATTATAATTAGACGTTTATAATAATAATTAATTGACAATCATATAAGAGTTAAATTTATTTGTAGGAAATATGTTTGAAGTGTCTACCCTATCGAGAATAATAAACATATTATACTATATATGTATATATTACCTCTATAAGGCCACCATTCGCCCATGTATGGAGTATTGTTGTCACATTTGGGCTGGTGCATCTGCTACTAGTCTTTCGCTTCTAGGCAAGGTTACAAAAAGAGTCGCCAATCTGATAGGCCCTGAACTGGCATCTAAGCTTCAGCCTCTGTCCCATCGACGAAACGTTGCATCCCTCTGCCTGTTCTACAAGTGTTTTAATGGTGAATGCTCTGACGAACTGCAAACACTTGTGCCTCCACGACGTCGACACCCTCGACAAACCCAACAGGCAGCTAAATCCCACCTCCACACAATAGAGATCCCTAGATGTAAAAGATCTTTCTACTCCAGTAGTTTCTTCCCCAGAACCGCTAGACTCTGGAATTCCATTCCAGGTTCCTGCTTTCCTAACTGTACTGACATGCAGAAGTTCAAGTGCAACGTGAACCGACATCTTGCAGCCCAAATCCCAACATAGTGCCCCAGTAGTTGCTGCCCCTGATAGTAGCCCCCTACACCAAAGTGGCAATGCGCCTTGTTTGGGGTGAAAATGTATATACATATATATATATATATATATATATATATATATATATATATATAAAACATACTATATAGAATCATACTATACCATACTATATAGAATATGCTTCTTGATTTTAGCACACAGCCTATGTACTAAGTGGGGGGTTATGAAGGAAGATACTTAAGCATGATACATTTAGATTTCTGTTTATAACTACAGCTAGAAGACAGGGAGCATTGAGGGAATTCCAAATAAAAGCGGTTCGGGGAAATAACCTTTTAGAGTAGATAGCTTTTCGATATCGAGAAATCTAAACAGAATTGGTAAGTGATTTTGTATACAAATTAGATTGTCATAGTTCGAGTTTTAGAAAGATATGAACCAAGCGTTATGCGTAAAAATCAACGTCCATTAATAACTGTACATATTTAATCGTTTAAAGTATAAATACTGTACTTAGATATTAAGATCCTAAGATCGTAAATGAAACCAAGGCTCATGATTAGGGCTGTAACAACAGTATGTTCTTTTCATTGTTTTGACTTTTAAGTATAAATCCGTTGATATCTTATATGTTTATTTATAAACATATAAGATATCAACGAATAGACTGATGTATTCCTCGGTTGATTGACTACGTTTTACTTTCTGAATTACTTTCCACGTTACAAGATATATGGCGTAAACTCTCCTTCAAAAATGAAAGAAGCACTAAAACACATATAAAATCATAAAGCGTTTCTGAATTTTTGAGATGAGGATTGGTTATTCGTATTATTTGGACTACTGTTCTCATATTGAGTATTATTTTCATATCCTTTCCGTCCTCAAGGGCCCGTGTCGCAGTGGTTAGAGAACTTGGAAAAATCAATTGTAAAAGTGATGTTCCCCTGAAGGTTAAAGGTTCAATTCTCAGTGTCATTATGATGATTAGGATGGGCTCCTTTTCCAGACCAATGTGACTCTTTCTCTCCAGAGTTTCCTGTCTTCCATCAGATGCTTCAGATCTTCAGGTTCACAGTTGGCGTCGTGTGCTATTTGCTGGATTACCTGGATCTAGGTCATCCTTTACTTGCGCGTCCGTGTCGTGGAGTCCATAGCAATACATCACTCACCAATTCATGCTTGCTTCTCAGACAGTGACCGGCAAATCGTAGCCGTCTCTCCCTGATTGTATTAGATATGGCAGGTAGGTTGCCATAAAGTTGCAACCTCAAAAATTATCAGTATAGGCGACCAAAAAATACAATTGCGAATTACTTAGGACCTCTATCAAGTCATGGCTGACGGAACCAGAACATGCAACCGCCGTGAAGTAAAAAAAAAGAAAAAAGTGTTCCATTCGAAATTCGGTCCAAATTCCTGAGTTCGACAGGAATACTCTCGAGTTCACCTCAATAACGTCGAAGGTCCTAACGTTCACAGGAAACATGAGTTGGAATCTCTTGACAGGGGCAACCTTTCTAGGGCAACTGCTCTTGACATATCAAAGGTATGGCATAACGGTTTACTTCACAAGATCTCCAGCTACGGTATCACTGGAAATGTCTTCTCAATTATTAAATCATTTCTCTCTGATAGGTTCATAAGAGTAGTAGTTGATGGGCAAAAATCAGAAGCTCACAGTATAAATGCTGGAGTCCCTCAGGGGTCCATCCTGGGCCCAACTCTTTTCCTGATCTACATTAATGATCTTCCAAACCACATCCTTACATCATTCGTAGACATTTTTGCTGACGACACTACCATCTATGGTAGCACATATAAGACAGAAAACGACCAAGTTCTCTCCGATTCTCTCTCCTCTGATGCTGATGGCGTTGTACAAAGGTGAAAGGAGTGGCTGGTTACTTTTAATGCATCTAAAACCAAGCTTCTATCTTTACATCATCAACGTTCTGATCCCCATCTGGCATCAATTAAAATGAGTGGCTCTCGTCTTGGGGAGGCCTCAAGTTTTGACAGACTTCTGGGCTTGACCTTTACTCCTGATCTTAAATGGAATACGTACATCAAATCTGTTGCCAAGGCCGCTGGAAAAATGGTCGGATCCTTCTATCGATCCAGTAGATATCTCACTACTGATGCAATTCTCTATCTATATAAGAGCCAGATACGACCAAGGATGGAATACTGTTGCCACATATGGGCAGGAGCTGCTAGAAAAGACTTGTCCTGCCTTTATAAGGTTCAAAATAGATTTCGTGGCCTGGTGGGAGATGTCCTTTTCTCTTCGCTGCAACCTCTATCTCACAGAAGAGATGTTGCGGGTTTGTCTTTGCTTTATCGTTATTTTCATGGAAAGTGTTCGGCTGAGCATCAATCTATGGTCCCCCCTCGCCAAACTTTCACAAGAAACACTAGACTAGCTGAAAACATTATCAATAATTTTCCCCACTCTTTATCTGTGCCTAAACCTAAACATAGATTCCATGATCAAAGCTTCTTTCTTAGAACTGCACGCCTGTGGAATTGTCTTCTGTTTTCCTGCTTTCCAGCTGTCTATAATATGGTTGTCTTCAAGTCCAACGTGAACAAGTTTCTGATGAGCCGTTCCACTTAAGTTAACAAATTTACCGAACTTCCATTACTATCGATTACTATATTGTCCTTTTGACTACTCTACACTCTTTAACCCTTATCCTTGAGTGGCCTATCGGCCTTGATAAAGGGTGACGCCTATGTAAAAAAAAAAACAAACAAACAAAAAAAAAACAATTACATCGAGGGCATTGCCAGGGCCGCTGCAAGGAAGCTGGGATCTCTCTACCGTGCTAGAAAACTACTGACACCCGAAAGTATCCTGTACCTCTATAAGGCAACCATTCGCCCATGTATGGAGTATTGCTGCCATATTTGGGATGGTGCATCGGCTACTAGTCTCTCGCTCCTTGACAAGGTTAAAAAGAGAGTCGCAAATCTGATAGGCCCTGAACTGGCATCTAAGCTTCAGCCTCTGTCCCATCGACGAAACGTTGCATCCCTCTGCCTGTTCTACAAGTATTATAATGGTGAATGCTCTGACGAACTGCAAGCACTTGTGCCCCCACGACGAGAACACCCTCGACAAAATCCCACCCCCCACACTGTAGAAATCCATAGATGTAAAAGATCTGTCTACTCCAGTAGTTTCTTCCCCAGAACCGCTAGACTTTGGAATTCCATTCCAGGCCCCTGCTTCCCCAAGTGTACTGACGTGCAGAAGTTCAAGTGCAACGTGAACTAACATCTTGCTGCCCAAAACCCTACATAGTACCCCAGTAGTTGTTGCCCCTGTTAGTAGCCCCCTACACCAAAGTGGCAATGTGCCTTGTATGGGGTGAAAATGTAATAAAAAAAAGAAGGTTACTTCGACCGCAAAATAGTTGTGAAACTGGTGCCAAAAAATGAAAACCGATGAATCCAAATAATACGAAATTAGGTAAGTTATTTAATTTTGCAAATATGAATTATTATTATTATTATTATTATTATTATTATTATTATTATTATTATTATTGTTATTGTTGTTGTTGTTGTTGTTGTTTGTGGTGACCTAAAGATAAAACACCACTGACCGTTGGCGTTTGTTTAGACTGGAGATTGTTTCATTATTTAATTTCAGGAGGCACGGACTGTTATTTTCTCACTTTCTCTCAACACGTGAAATCGTTTTTTTCGGAAGCTAGCAAAAAGCACGTGTTTTACTCACTAAGTTTTCCGTGACGTGACGGATTTATATTTATTTATGTCAACTAAACAAAATACACATTAATCCTTAGTAGAGTGCGGGGAATGTTATAGCTTCTAAAGATGTTACGTTTGTGTTTAAACTCAACCATTGGTTTTTGTTTTGTTTTTGTTTTTTAAATGAAGAAATTCACATAATTAAACTTTATGTTATCCATTATATTAACACGTTTTATCATTAATACATTACAAAATATATTTGTTGTTTCTGTAATGTTATTTTTTTTTATTTAGTATCGCTGCATGCCAAAGTTGGTTGAAGTTGGACCAGTAGTTTATAATTTTAGAACAGACCCACAGATTCAATAATGATGTCCATCCTGACAAACATTTTTCAAAACCAAATAGGGTTTCACAAAGATAGCAGGTGACATGTTTAGTGTTATCCATGACTATTGCATCACTTTTTAAGTAAATAGATATATAAATAAATACACATAACGCCCGACCCGTCCCGGTTACCGCCTGTGAGATGCGTTAGCAGGTGCGGTAGCCGGCAGCTGCGAACAATGTACCCCGAAAAGCAAGGGGTGGGACTTTACACGGCAACCGCGGCCAAGTTCAAGATTTCACTTTTTTTTAAAACTGCTCTTTTGTTATCCAATTCAGTATTTATTTTTTTAAACACATTTTTGTCACGTACAGAGTTCCCTCCCTTCTTTTTTTAACTGACTAAGATGTAAAGTGGTGTGCTTTTGAAAGGGAATAAAAGATTACTATAGCGGCATGAGATCCATTAACTGCAGTGATGCAAACCCCAACAATGACCCTATCATTGATAATAATACTCATTCATCTTCTTCAGTAACACCTGCTCCAATTCCTGATGAGAGTCAATCACGTCTCTTTGCCTTTTTAAGAATTGACTTGAATTCTATTATAAAGTTATTTACAACGTTTTGTCACAGTTTAATTATTTCCAATTCGTTTCTTTGCAAAAGAGATTCACCTCGGCGATCCACACAGTCAGCCAGCTTTATTACGCTAGCTCCGAAATAAGGGAAATTACAAACTTAGAGGGTGTCCCAATAAAATGTATACACTCTTTAAATGTCTATAAAATCAAATTTAATCTGATAAAGAAAAGTTTCATGCGTCCAAATACTGTGAAAAAATGTAGAAACCAGCTAATTCTCGAAAGTGTTAGTGGCCATCGTGGTCCAGAAACTGCTGACAACGCTCATTGATCGAATCTAAAACGTTCCTTATCAGTTCAGTTGGAATGCTGGCACATCCTCTGTCAATGGCTGCTTTCAACTCAGTCATGGAAGCTGAATTTTGATGCCACCTCACCCCTCTAAAAATCCATGGGACTTAAATGGTATTTGATACTTACTCTTCGTCCCACCCATCTGTTTGGCAGGTGACCATAAGGATAGGCTCTTATGTCATGATCATAGTGGCGATGTGGTCAATCCTACTGGTAATACCATTCTTTATTCCTAAACATCCCTTTGAAACGTTGGATGGCATATTCATGTAGAAAGTTGAGATAATTTAAAGAGTCTAAATACATTTTATTGGGACATTCTGTATATATGTTTTAATGTATGTATGTGGCCAACTTTTAACAATTCTAAATTAGTGTAAAAGAAAACATGTTTCACGCTCATAAACCTGCATGATTACATAATCATATCAGCCGATTCTCAAATATTTAACTTCCAGTAGAATCACTCCTGTCGGCCATCAATCGGTCTATACTGCACTGGATAATAACCACTACAGTTTGATTGACATAACCAGCTTGTTGCCTTTGCATTTCATTTGATTCCGTTGTACGTTGTTTTACGGCATATCAACACTCTTAAGAGGAGTAAACAATATATATATATATATATATATATATATATATATATATATATATATATATATATATATATATATATATATATGGAGAATATACACATATATGAAGAACAAAATACTTATTAAATAATTTTGAAGCCAAAACTGCAACGCAAATTTTTTTATAAAATAAACGAGTGTTTATTTATTAAGAAATATATTTCGGAGTAAAACTCCTTTGTCAATTCAATCTTTTTTTTCTCTTTTTCTTCGCCATGATGTCGAGTAGAAGGTAGTTCTATGAAGAGTCCACGTGATGTTGTTAACTGCTTGGTTTTTATGAAGCCGGATGGGTCGGATAGGTGACGCGTGGTCGCGCGGTTTACCCATATATATATATATATATATATATATATATATATATATATATATATATATATATATATATATATATATTTAACGTCGCAGGTGCAAATAAATACAAATAAATCTGACTCGGCTTTTCTTTCTTTTTTAACACAAATCGTTTATTCCCTTTTTCTTTATCCCCGTTTAGACACAATCTCTCTCTCTCTTTCTCCCTCTCTCTCTCTCTCTCTCTCTCTCACTGCGGGGTCCACACGTTCATCTACCCCTGTCTCACGTTTTTCTTTTTACTTCACTACATGCTGGCCATAGACAGCCATTTCTAGACTTTTTCAACCGCGTTTTTTCTTCTTTCGACCACGTGGTGCCCTTTTTCCTTTTTCTTGCCGTGCCTACTCGCGCACACTTTCTAATTTGCATATGTGCTCTTTTTTCTGCTACTGATGCTAATATCTTCACAGACAAGCTATCTTATAGCTGCTGCTGCTGCTGCTGCTGCTATTTTCTCACTCTGTTACATCTGCTTGTCTGAAGTCTAACGATACTATTAGTCGTACTAATTTTACTTTTATTAATAACCGAAATTTGGTACCAGTCAGGTTTTAAGCCGAAACTATTACTTTTTATTAATGCACCTTTGTGCTTTCTTTTACTAATAGAGATTTAGTCAAATGCGTATTCTTCATATTAAAAAGAAGTCGTGAATTGTTGCAGAATATGCTTAATGTTAAACATTAAAAGTAGTTTGACAAACGGAAATATTGTGTAGAAGATTTCAAGAGTTGTTTAAAACAATCAGAGACTAACATTGCGAAACCAAGTATGTCTGTGATAAACCAGACATTAACTTGAAACGCATTCTTTGTCGCTGTTATAAATTTAACATGCGTGTTTAATTTTTTTATGCATTCTGATAAAATAGCTTCCGTTTGTTTCACGAAAACAGGTTTAATAAATTCAAGATGGGCATTTTGTGAGAAGCCTGGAATCCTACCACTTCTGAATGTACTTAGATTCTAAGCGTTTATCACTATTGTATAGCTGACTCTTAAATTTGACCCATTTGCAAATTATTATGAAGAATTTTGCTTAATGTTAACATTTTTTATTCTTATAACAATTATACTACTTTCTTTTATAATTTAACTAGCTGGACACCTGGCTGTGCCCGGTCTCAGAATATGCTTAAATATGATATTTTAATTTATTGTATATGTAGTATTATAGAATCGATCCCCTATTGAATATTTTATATTACGAAGACTAATTCGCAAAAACAATAAATAAATAAAAAAATGATAAGGATAATGACATTCATCAAATTATATATATATATATATATATATATATATATAATATAAAACGTATATATATTTATATATATATATTTATACATAAATATATATATATATATATTATATATAATATAAAACGTATATATATACATATATATATATATATATATATATATATATATATATATATATATATATATATATATATATACGTTTTATTTTTTATTACCGTATCTTTCTGTTAAGTTACATTATTGTTTCAGCTACCCGACCGTTTTTTTTGTAATTTTTGTCCGTCTGTAACTTCAGACTTTTACAGAATTTTCTGTAAAATTTTTCTGTAACTAAATATGACTTCCAACTCAAGATATATATATATATATATATATATATATATATATATATATATATATATATATGTGTGTGTGCGTGTTTTATTTTTTATTACCGTATCTTTCTGTTAAGTTACATCATTTTTTCTGGCCGTCTGTAGCTTAAATTAAAAGTCTGAGGAAGCTACAGACGGCCAGAAAAACGGCCGGGTAGCTGAAACAATAATGTAACTTAACAGAAACATACGGTAATACAAAATAAAACGCATATTTGCTCTACAACGGTATTGAGCATTTTTTTCAGTTTTTCTTAATTAGCATTTGTACTAAATATGTAGATGGGATAGCTTCCGTACATTCATATCTGATTTACCTCTGCACTCCATGTTTAAAAAGGAAGTGTCCTCTATAGTATCAGATCTGACCGAATGGTTAATTGTAGGCATAGACCAATTCATACCATCTAAAAAATTTCAACAAAAATCTAACAGCCAGCCATGGTTCTCCCCAGAATATGCTGCTGCTATCGCGCACAGAAATCACTTTTTCCATAGCTACCAACGTAATAGATGCACTGAGACTAAAGCTGCTTTCAGGACTGCCAGCAACCACTGTAAAAGAGTAATAAAACATGCAAGACAGCTATATGCCCAGTCTGTTAAATCCAAGGTAGCTGATCAGCGGCTTGGATTCCACCAGTTTTGGCAAATAACAAATAGGATCCTGAACAGAAGTATTCGTTCTATCCCAACCATTATCAATGGACCAGAGGTCATCTCGTCAGCGTCAGACAAGGCCAAACTATTTGCAAAGAACTTTGCAGCTAATTCTACCCTATGCGACGAAGGCCATCAACTCCCCATATTTCCTCCTGTAACACAGAACATACAAATATCCGTTCATGAGGTCGCCAAGCTAATCAAGAACCTAGATTCCAGTAAAGCAACTGGCCCTGATGGCATCCCAATTATAGTGTTAAAAAAGCTTCAACCAGAACTTGCTCCCATACTTACGAAACTATTTAATCGCTGTCTTAAGGAGAAGTGCTTTCCGACTCCCTGGAAGACCTCATCAGTTTGCCCTGTATTTAAGAATTCAGGTGATAAGTCATCTCCCTCTCAGTACAGACCAATAAGTCTCCTGTGTGTTATGAGTAAGTTGCTGGAATCCATATTAAATAGAGAAATAGTCAACCACCTCAGCAGGAATAACCTTCTTAGTGACACACAATATGGTTTCCACTCTGCAAGATCTACCGCAGATGTGCTGACGGTTATATCCCACAGGATTAGTGAATCTCTTGACAAAGGCTTCCTTTCTAGGGCAATTGCTCTTGACATATCAAAGGCCTTCGACAAGGTATGGCATAAAGGCCTACTTCACAAGATTTCCAGCTACGGTATAACTGGAAATGTTTTCTCAATAATTAAATCATTTCTCTCCGATAGGCTCATAAGAGTAGTGGTAGATGGACAAAAATCGGAGGCCTTCAATATAAATGCTGGAGTCCCTCAGGGGTCAATCCTGGGTCCAACTCTCTTCCTGATCTACATCAATGACCTCCCTAAACACATACTTAAATCATTCGTTGACATCTATGCTGATGACACGACCATCTACGGCAACACATCAAAGGCTGTAAATGACAAAGTTCTCTCTGATTCTCTCTCCTCTGATCTCGAGCGCGTGGTTCAGTGGAGGGAAGATGTGGCTGGTTACCTTTAATGCATCCAAAACCAAACTCCTATCCTTACATCATCAACGCTCTTATCCCCAGCTGGCATCAATTGTGATGGATGGCTCTCGTCTGGGTGAGGCCCCGTGTTTTGACAAGCTTCTGGGCTTGACCTTTACTCCTGATCTGAAATGGAACACGTACATCAAGTCTGTTGCCAAGGTCGCTGGAAAGATGGTGAGATCCTTCTACCGCTCCAGAAGATATTTCACTACTTATGCAATTCTCTATCTATATGAAAGCCAAGTACGTCCAAGGATGGAATACTGTTGCCATATCTGGGCAGGAGCTGCTAAAAAAAGCCTATCCTGCCTTGACAGAGTATAAAATAGACTTCGTGGCTTATTGGGGATGCCCTTTTCTCTACCCTGCAACCTCTCTCCCACAGAACAGACGTTGCGAGCCTATCCTTGTTTTATCGTTATTTCCATGGCAGATGCTCGTCTGAACTCCAATCTCTGGTCCCCCCTCGCCAATCTTTCACGAAAAACACCCGTCTAGCTGAATCCACTGTGAAAAATTTCCCCCACTCTTTATCTGTGCCTAAATCAAAACGCGGATTCCATGAACAAAGCTTCTTTCTTAGAACTGCACGCCTGTGGAACTCTGTTCCGTCTGCCTGCTTCCCACCGGACTACAACTTGGATGTCTTCAAGTCCAACATTAACAAATTCCTAATGAACCGCCCCCTTAAGTAAACACACACTTCATCAAATCTCCACACTAACATAATGTACTTGCAATAACCCTTATCCCTGAGTGGCTTCCGGGCCTTGATAAGTGGTGATCACTGTGTAAATATATATATATATATATATATATATATATATATATATATATATATATATGATTAGTTTTCTTTTAGAAAAAGAAATCCATCAGAGTGCTCAATTAAAATGAAAATCCGAAAATAAGAGCGTATTTATATTTTGTATTTTGTGTACGGAAAGTTGTTAGATAAGACAAGTCATTGGTACCGTCGGTTTCCAATGACTTGTCTCATCTAACAACTTTCTGTACACAAAATACAATATATATATATATATATATATATATATATTTCATAATTTTTTACTTCGGTTTCGAGTCAACCTAATGCTCTCAAGTCATATATATATATATATATATATATATATATATATATATATATATATATATAAAATACATATAAATAATATATATATATAAGGATCTAAATTGCACCTCCAGAAATGTAGTATATGCACTAAGATTCACAGCATGCAACAAATCCTACATAGGCGCCACCAAAAACTTCAGCAATAGAGTGGCCTTACATAAGAGCAACGTCAAAATTGCAGATAACAGACACCTCTATGTTTCAAAACACGTACACACATGCAGTGGAAACAGCTTCAAAATAATGCCAATCTTCCAAACAGACAATTATTTTTATTCAGGAAAAAAAACTTCATAATAAGATTCACTCCTGAACTAAACAGAGCCCAATATCAACACACAAAACATGAAATGCAAGGCACACTCGCATGCACGTCAATATACATATACACATACACACCCACGCATAAATCAGAACCGACACATTAAAACACACACACACACACGCGCGCGCATACAACCACACACAGACATAACACGCCTATCTCTAATACGACACACTGAACAATACCAACCCTATTTAACCTCGAAACCTACAACACTAGGAAACACATAGAACCATAGTATAATATCTGTTCCAACACCGCGCTCTCCCTTCAGTCAGTGGAGGAGAAATCTCTCATGACTGAGACAACTATCATCCCTTCTATCATCCATGCTCCCATACCTATACCCCTCCAATTGGCCCCTTCCCTCCGGGGAACGAGATCTTCCCCACACTAGGAACCGATCCTGGGTCTGGCCATACCCACATGGGGAGACAACTAAATAGAAACATTAAAAAATCCCCTATACATATTTTTAATACACCCCTCTATCTAAACAAACATAATATAAAGTAACCCGAACAGTCTAAGACTGAAACGAAAAATCACAATACTAAAACTAAGAATCCAAAAAATAAATATCAAAATAGAATGAAAGCACCCCTACCCTTATTTTAGAAGAGCTGGTCCTCCCCCCCCCCCTTCTCACACATACACATTAGTAACGACATTGGATCACAGTTACCTTCCTAGGGAAGCAAATAACTTCATAATAATATAAAACAGTACACACATTCTTCAAACCAATAAAAGAAAACACACACACATCCTACCCTAAAGGAAAAGAGAAAACATAAGCAGAAAGAGAGAGTGAGAGAGAAACACAAGACGAGTGACTACAGCCCAATAAAACAGTAATAAAAATTGAACATTCCAATGAATAGTAGACATTTACACGTTTCCATCTCTTGGAAACATTTCAAATGAACTACGAAAATGCTATTTTTACATCTCCAACACATTTTGAAAATAATTTCTGACGAAGACGCTTCACAGAACGTCTGAAACGCGTTAAAAACGATTTCAATGATTTGAAAACATTATTACAATGATCTAAACATAATTCTCAATGAAAAACCAAGACACGGAATAATAAAATAATGTTAAAAAATACACATTGTTGGTGACCACCCACTTATATATATATATATATTTATATATATATATATATATATATATATATATATATATATATATATACATACATATATATACATATATATATATATATATATATATATATATATGTGTGTGTGTGTATTTTTAATCGCAACTTTATAATTTAGGCAAATCGGTAGAACATTCACTCTATAATAATATATATGAAATCTGAAAGAATTAAAATATCATATTTAAGCGTA
Organism: Euprymna scolopes; assembly: GCF_053919585.1. Lineage (NCBI taxonomy): Eukaryota > Metazoa > Mollusca > Cephalopoda > Sepiida > Sepiolidae > Euprymna > Euprymna scolopes. The sequence goes on from NC_136489.1 coordinate 152,900,906, forward strand.
CTTCTCGGCCGGGCATTGCTACAATAATATAAGAGCGTCTCCATATACACCGAACATCTACAGAATGCCAACATTACTATATTACATATGAATGAGTCCTCTGTGGAATTTCCACAGGTTCCGCTGGTTAAAAATAAGTTTCGCATTAAAAACTACATACACAACTTTTAGATTTAACCATTGTAAACATGATCTTATACAATAAATATTAACTATTTATAAAATATAAATTTTAAAAATGTATTATATAAGCGATGTTTAGTGTTGATTCAAACAATATGATCACTCCACATAAATACGTTGATTAAGTGTAAATAACTCTGCCATTAAAATCAAAGATAGCGTAAGTAATATGGTTGTCTTCAAGTCTAACGTAAACAAGTTTTTGATGAGCCGTTCCATATAAGTTAACAAATTTACCGAATCTCCATTACTAACGGTTACTATATTATCCAACTTCTACTGTACACTCTTTAACCCTTATCCTCGAGTGGCCTCTTGGCCTTGATAAGTGGTGATGCCTATGTAAAAAAAGAAGAAGAAAAAAGTATCATTAAATAGAATTGCAACTACTGTTTTGATTTGTTCGGATTTATGTAACCCTGGCCATTTTTTTTTTTTTTTAAAGTTAATGAGTTCTTATCCTTTTAAGGTGTCAGGGTAGAAATATTTAGGTATTGACATAATAATTTTATGATTGTTGTTGCGCTACGAAACAGGTTCTGCCAAGAATTAAACATTTTAACGGTGACAGAAATAAACATGATAACATCATCTTAGAATTTTGCTTATAGAACCTTTGTCATTTATATATATATATATATATACATATATATATATATATATATATATATATATATATATATATATATATATATATATATATATATATATATATATAGCAGAACTCGTAAATATTGAAAACTTGAAGAAAGTGCTCAATGCTATTGCAGAGCAAATATATATTTTTTAATTTTATTACCGTTTTATTTGTTTAGTTACACATGTTTCCGCTACGAAATCGTATGAACGATCCTGTAAGAATCATAATAACCACTTCTGTCCAAGTTTGACGAAGTTACTGGATCGTTGATACGATTCGGTAGCGGAAACATGTGTAACTAAACAGATAAAACGGTAATAAAATAATATATATATATATATATATATATATATTGTCATGACCGTGTGTCAGAAGCAGAGCTGCGTCATTGAATTCCTTCATGCATAAAAATTGAATCAATCAACATTCACGTCGCCTGTTAAACATTTATTAAGCTGATGCAGTTGATCTCAGCAGCGTAAGGAGATCCATCCATCAATCAATCCGTCCACCCATAGGCCATCCATAATTTTTTGTGGATGCTTTTGTTAGCGAGGAGGTCTTTTTTCGAGGTGAGGGTATTGGTCCCACGCGCAACCTTCCCAGAAGGTACATACAGCGCATAGCCTTCTCAAATGGTCATCTATCTGGTGTGTTGCTTAAGTTCGGCGATCTGGAGAGAAGCGGTGTGTACAACGTGATTGTGCTGTACAGCGTGAGGAGATAAGTTCGTCGATTTCAGAGTGGCGAAAGAGATGTGAGAGACAAAACACGCCCACGAACTTTACGACAGACACATCAAAAGAGGCTGTCGGAAGTGCATAGAGAATGATGGCGACTATGTAGAAAAGGATATTCTGGAACACAAATGGTCACTAGTTTCAATGGTATTCGTAGTTATTGAAGTTTTAGTTTTAATTAAAAATAGGAGGCATTACTTTTGTAACGACGGTCTTAGTAATAAAGCTTAAATAGACGCGCTATGGTGCGGTTATAATTGCTGTATGCAATAATGTTTTACTATAACTCGGAAGATTGAACAGTAGTTTCCTGTTGATAAGTAATCTTAAAAAAGATTAAACATGAGGATTTGTTAAGAAAAATATAAGTTTTGTTAAGAAAATATAAGTTTTGTTAAGAAAAATATAAGTTTTGTTAAGAAAAATATAAGTTTTGTTAAGAAAATATAAGTTTTGTTAAGAAAATATAAGTTTTGTTAAGAAAAATATAAGTTTTGTTAAGAAAAATATAAGTTTTGTTAAGAAAAATATAAGCTTTGTTAAGAAAAATATAAGTTTTGTTAAGAAAAATATAAGTTTTGTTAAGAAAAATATAAGCTTTGTTAAGAAAAATATAAGTTTTGTTAAGAAAAAGATAAGTTTTGTTAAGAAAATATATTTTGTAAGTTATACAGTTTTTGTCGTGGAACTATATCTTAGTGCTGCGATTCCGGTGTTTTTTTTTTACACAGGAATCACCACTTATCAAGGCTCGGAGGCCACTCGAGGATAAAGATTAATTGGTATATATTAGTAAATGTTATTATAGCGTAGTAAAGATAAGTAGTGGGAATTTTGTAAATTGGATTACTTAGGTGGACGGTTCATCAAGAACTTGTTTACGTTGGACTTGAAGACAATCAGATTGTAGTCAGTTGGAAAGCAGGCAATCGGAAGAGAGTTCCAAAGGCGTGCAGTTCTAAGAAAGAAGCTTTATTCATGGAATCTACATTTAGGTCTAGGCACAGATAAAGAGTGTGGGAAATTATTGATAGTGGTTTTGGCTAGACGAGTGTTTTTCGGGAAAGTTTGACAGTGGGGGGGACCATAGATTGAAGTTCAGCTGAGCACTTTACCATGAAAATAACGATAAAGCAGAAATAGAATCGCAAAGTCTCTTCAGTGGGAAAGAGGTTGTAGGGAAGAGAAAAAGCTTCCCCCATTAAGCTACGAAGTCTATTTTGAACTCTATGAAGGCAGGATAAGCTGCTTCTAGCAGCTCATGCCATGATGTGGCAACAGTACTGCATTGGCTGTTACCCCCTCCCCCTTTCATGGCTAGGAGGTGATTTGGCCATAAGCGGTGGGATAGATAAGCAACCAGAATGCAATCCCACAATTCCCTTTCTTTTCCCGATTTCGGATAGCCATGAAGTTAGCACGTATTTTTGTCTCACCGTAAATGAGATGAGGAGGCCACCTCGCCCTCTCTCAGCATTAGTTAAGGTAAGCTACTTTTAATTGTGAAAATTAAATTATCACTTGTAAATTGTTTTCGTAAAAATATTGTAATATTTTCTCGTAAAAAAATAAATCGTTAATTATATTTCTCATATATTACCATTGTGTGGGGCGGCATTTTTTTGTGTTTGCCTTAAATGTCTGCATTAAAGAACGAAGGGTCAAACCATGTCGAACCCTCAAAGAACAAGACGTCTTCTGGGAGAAAAACGAGCCAGCTAGACTCAACATCTCCGGTATGCTGTTCTCTTCTGACAAAAAAAGTCTAATCGACAGATCTTCCTAGGCGGACCGTTTCCAAGACATTTAGTGGGTTGGTCACACACCAATTACCGGCATTAGGTGTACAGCGGCAGTTTTTAACAGAACCGCCATCGCCAAACTTATGAACTGCCATTATAATGGCTGCTTTTCCACGCCAGTTTGATATCGTTTCTTTGTAGTTTTCGTTATTTCGTCTATTACTTCTTCTATTGAGTGTTTAATTGTGTCGTCCCAACCGGAAATGATAACAACTGTCATTCATTTATATATATATAAGAGAGAGAGAGAGAGAGAGAGAGAGAGAGAGAGAGAGAGAGAGAGAGTTAATATCTCATTTACACTTGAGGTTTCACAAGAAATCTTACGTATTCAGTCACCATTCTTTTCTGCATATTATTACATCCACGTGTTACGCATTAATTTTTTTCTCACATATGGAACGACTTAAAAGAAATTGGTGTCGTAAAAAACTTAAAAGAGTGGAAGCTGAAGGGATATTAATAGGAATATGCAATACAAATTGAATACTTGATAATAACAGAATGCCTAATAATGTTACAGACATAAGGTTGTCAGTTATCTTGACTCAAACTGTGTTTGAAAGATATACAACAAAGTGTAGCTTTATCATTACAAAATGTTTTCTAAATTGTTAGATATTTCCAACGGGTATATATATATATATATATATATATATATATATATATATATATATATATATATATATATATATATATATATATATATATATATATATATATATATATATATATATATATGATGGACTCTCCCGTCGATTTCGACGTATGAGGTTCGGACAACCCATATTTCTAAACTCATTTATGCTTTTGCCTCTGATGACTTTTTAGTCCAGCAAGGGACTTGCAAACAAGGCCACAAATAGAACATGAATGTGGATTTAACGCTGCAGATATTGGTGCGGCTGCTAGTCGTTTTGCTCTTACTCTGTTTTCTTTCAGTTGCCTTAAGCTTTCAGATTGAAACCTCTGGAGACCTTCAAAACACCTTGATCTCCATCCTTTTCGGTCATTCACCTCATCTTCAAGACTCCTGTATGGTATGTTCACTGCAGACAAGTTACTCTTCAACTTGTCCTTGTACCTAAGCCAAGCACGTCCGACAATTCTTTTACCACCTTCAAATTGACTGTACATCGAAATTTTTGGAATTCTGTCGTCTGGCATCCTCAATACATGACCAGCCCACCGCAATTGCGATTGAATAAGGAATGATTCAATGCCAGATATTTTGAATTTTGTGAATAATTCGGCTATATATATATATATATATATATATATATATATATATATATATATATATATATATATAGAGAGAGAGAGAGAGAGAGAGAGAGAGAGAGAGAGAAAGAGAGAGAGAGAAACAAACAGATAGAGACAGAGAGAAAAAGGGAATATCCAGAAATAATAAAACATAACATATAAAAATATATACTAAATCCTGAATCAATTAGAGGTGTAGAATGCCTAAATTTTTTATACCATGATATTTCGAAGCCTAATGCTTCTCATCAGAAGAGGAGAGAAGCTGCGTATAATTTGGATTCATCGGCTTACTGTTCTCATCTTGAGTGTGATTTTTCCCAACGTTGCACCCCTCTGCCTGTTCTACAAGTATTTTAATGGTGAATGCTCTCACGAACTGCAGACACTTGTGCCCCCACGACGTGAGCACCCTCGACAAACCCGACAGGCAGCTAAATCTCACCCCCACACAGTAGAGATCCCTAGATATAAAAGATCTTTTTACTCCAGTAGTTTCTGCCCCAGAACCGCTAGAATCTGGAATTCTATTCCAGGTCCCTGCTTCCCTAACTGTACTGACATACAGAAGTTCAAGCGTAACGTGAACCTATATCTTACTGCCTAAATCCCAACATAATGCCCCAGTAGTTGCTGCCCCTTCACCAAAGTGGCAATGTGTCTTGTTTGGGGTGAAAATATAATTAAAAAAAAGACCTTTCTTTTATGGGCCTTTAGCAAGTTAACATAGTTTTTAAGGGGTCAAAAATAATTCAAAACTGAAAAAAAAAGCATTATACATTTTGTATATTTATTTTAGTTTATCTTTGATTTATAATTTTTAATCAGTTCATATGCGTGTAACGTTGGTACAGTGGTAACGTCACCAGCGTTGAATGCTACAGTTTTGGTTTCAATTGTAGCTGATGGCCCCTAAATACTCTTATTTTCTTTTAGAAATCACGACTCTATAATAATATATACGAAACCTAGACAAATTAAAATATCATATTTAAGCGTATTTTACGACCGGGCGAAGCTAGACGCCTCACCCCTGCTAGTCTAAAATAACTACAAATGTAATAGATAATATCATAGAATTTCACGGTGTATGCTGAGCAAGCTTCAGGATAAACAGGACCCTTCTATCCTTGTGGTGTAATGGAGGTGCTTCTTCAAAAATAGAATGCCCAAAACAACAAGCACGATATGCGTCTACTGTTGTTAGTCTAACGGTGACATTTATTGCTGTTCGGCTGATGTATATTCTGTTTAGTCGTAGAAGGTTCGTCCCTCCAAGACTTACTTCCTCTCTGAGAAAAGTTTAGGTCATTTTAAATCGCTTGACGTGAGGATTGACGACGGGACCCTCAGGCATTATTGTGGATCATTTTGTGCTCATTCTAGTGTGCTATTTTCTCAAATTCACACCTGACCTTGTCGAACCTCTCGGTAACGAAGTAAATCATATGAATCTACTGATTGTAGCACATTTCATCACGACCGGGGGAGACAAGAGATAAGGTATGTCAGAAGATGGCTTTCAGAAACGATCAAATGAACCGTTACACGTGGGCGTATTCCACCTGCCTGGGCGCGCCTCCTTTTGTTGGACGTACACGCGACCATTTTACGGTTCTGAGAGCAGATGAGCGCAAAGGTGCATTACAAGTCAAGACACGTGTCTAATTCTAAAGAGTGACTCAATTGATACGAGAACGGGACATTTTTATATTTACGAAACAATGCCAGTTACTACTATTTACTAATTTGTTTTTTTTTACTTAATTGAAATTATATATATATATATATATATATATATATATATATATATATATACTAGCATAGGTGCCCGGCCTTGCCCGAGTATTTGGAAGTGTATGTTGAGCAAAAAAAAAAAAAGCGGTCAATTTTTTAAAATTTGACCCCAATTATGACCCCTTAAAATTTATTCTTTTGGGCTCAAATACAGGTATTTAGTTGAATCCATGTCCAAGGAACCTATATCTAAAATTTCAAGTGTTTGAACCCAAAATTGTCGGAGAAGTTTGGTAGAGTTCTCAAAGGTCAAATCGTTGAACTTTGACCCCTTACTCGCCAAATTTCTGTCCGAAAACGGATCACATCGATTTTCCCAAATCTCAGTACCCGGTATATCAAATTTCGAGTCTGTAGACTAAAAATTGACAGAATTATTGCGTTGGGAAATGTACACACACACAGATAGACAGACACGTTCACTTTATATATATATATATATATATATATATATATATATATATATATATATATATATATATATATATATATATATATATATATATATATATGCAACTTGGTTTGTGCGTCTGAGTTCGTTCCGTATAGACTCCAAAACGGCTAAATAGATTATTTTTTAAATTTACAGAACTTAAGTGTGGGAGTGATTTTAGTAAAGTTTTGTCTCAGAATACCACCGATAATTACTGATAATCGATAATGGAAAACGTTATTTTAATTTATCGATTATCGATGAAACCATTTTTTCTATGTCGTCGCATAGCAACAATGATAGAACAACGGGCTGTGAAAATTCTACTGTGGGTAAGTTGATAGCGTGTTTTTTAAGTTTTTTTTTTGCATGACGTTGTCTGTAGGTTCAAACTCTATATTAATATATTGTTTGTTTAATTTCATTAAATTAAAAAAAGACTATAAATTGCATTTGCCTTTTCAAGTATATTCAGCTATTCCTTTTTTGGCTGGGATTGTCTTGTATAATATTACCCCCCGAAATATTCTGTATTCGATACGAAACGATTACTTAATCTGTGTTTGTATTTACCCCAGCATTCTCACATTACGCTATACGGCTGCTGTTGCGTGGGTAATGAAGTAACGATGTTTTGATATATATATATATATATATATATATATATAATACATAGATGCACATATATATATATATATATATATATATATATATATATATTTATACAGCAAGTTTTAAAAAAATATATGGCAGTTAATGTACACAGCATGGCTAATCCTCACAAGGATGAGACGAAAAATAGTATGTGTAGCTTAATTATCATATATATTTTCAACTTACTACTTAGCTCTACGCACCTATTAAATGCATATATATATATATATATATATATATATATATATATATATATATATCTATATATATATATATATTTAAGAGGACACATAATTTAATTTAAATACAAAAAAAAAAAAAAACAAGAAACGGGCAGGTGAAATTATTTAAATATCCTTAAGGCCTTATCGTCTGACCCTCTAAGAGGAAACGTCAGAATGATAAATTAAAAACTAAGAAACGAATGAGGGAAGAAGGGAATTTGGTTTCAGTTGGAAGAACAGTGAAAAAAAAAATCTCACTGTTCAGGTGGTTTTAAATCAATAAATATCTCCAACTGATGTTTCAAAATCTTTTGTCTACACAGGCTAGGTCGAGAGTTGTTAATGACTAACGCCTCAATGATATTGAGATGATAGTTCGACCTCGCACTGTATAAAACAGAAAACCACCCATCGGAATATTGATCAGAACACCTATTTATACTCATCAGGTGATTACCAATGGCGGACTCATGAGCTTGGGAGTGCCCGGATGTTCTCGAAACCTGGTGTAGTCGAATATCCCGAGGGACATGTTGGGATATTCTCATTTCTAATCTTTGGGATGTTTTGCCAACGTAGTCAGCTCCACACTGACAAACAAATTTGTAAACAACAGAATTCTTTTGAATGGTTGGCAAAACATCTTTACGAAAAGAAGAGAAAAAGGTTCGAGTTGTGTAAACTACTCTAAGCATAGTAGCTGGAAAACAACGTTGAGTAGCAGAAGAAATCCTTTTAACAATATGAAGGCCAACAGGACCTAACCATGGTAATTTTAAATAAATGGGACAACGTGATGGACCAATACGTTTACCACCATTAAATGTAGTAATTTTACGTTCAATAGTAGATTTTATTATATTAATGGGATATCCATTGCTAAGAAAAATATTTGTGATTTCACCAAGTTCCGTATCAAGACGGTTTGGTGAACAAATCATAAGTGCACGATGCGTAAGAGCGCTAATGAGGTTTATTTTTCTAGACTGAGGGGCAAAGGAAAACCAATTAAGATAGAGCCCTGTAAATGTAGGTTTTCTATATACAGAGGTCTCAAACGTAGTACCAACTTTAGAAACACGAACGTCGAGGAATGGGAGAGAGCCACAGTCCTCAACCTCCATAGTAAATTGTAACGATGGATGCAGGTTGCAAAGAAGACGAAGAAACTGTTCAGCTTCACTCCGTGAGGGAAAGCATGCGAAAGTATCATCAACGTAGCGTGTATAGAATGCTGGCTTAGTAATTTTGGAAAATAATTCGTTTTCCAAAAATCCAACGAAAATGTTGGCTAGCGAAGGACCAAGAGAGCTACCCATAGATATCCCGTCAATTTGCCGGTACATAATGTTGTTGAAACTAAAGGAGACTGATTTAGTTGCAAGTTCCATCAGTTCAACGAAAATTCGTTCAGGAAATTGTGGAGGTTTTGAGGGGCCACGGTATAGATAGTCAGCACAAATACCAATGGTTTCATCCAAAGGTATATTAGTAAAAAGACTATTAATGTCAAAGGAAGCCAAGAACTCGGTATTTTTAGATAAAGATAATTTTTGTATCTGAGACACGAATTGAAAAGAATCCGAGATACAATGGACCGAATAAAAAGAAAGCACAGGTTTAAGAAGATCAACCAACCATTTCCCAAGTTCGTGTTGTGCAGAACCCAACATAGATAGAATGGGTCGCAGAGGAATGTTAGGTTTATGAACCTTGGGTAAACCGTACATTCTAGGCCTTTGAGAGCCAATGGGTCGGATTCTATCATAAATCTCCTTAGAAATAAACCCGCTTTTATGAAGTTGAAGAAATCTTTTCTGGATTTTTATTTCCATACGAAAAGTGTCATCATGACTTAAATCACCAAATTGGAGAAATTTATTTTTATCGTCCAAGATTTGTAACATTTTGGAGATATAATCCGTTTTGTTAAGTATAACAACACCCGATCCTTTATCCGGGCGAGAAAGATAAATGTCGGGATTAGACCTAATTAATTTTGCCGCATCAAAATGATTTTTCTGCCAAACAAAATCACTAGATTTAGTATTTATGGCAGAAAACCTCCGACCTAATTCGCCCAACTGAATTTTAACACTAGTTAATTCATCAGTAGAGATAGGCGAATGGTGTTTTAATTGAGTATATAATAATTCAATTTCACTAAATATTGAAATTTTATCAACATAAGGGGGAGGAATGCAAAATTGTAAGCCAGCAGATAAAACAAATTCTTCCGTATTGGACAAAACATGAGAAGAATAATTAAATATATGTTTATCCAAATTTGTTATAATCCCAAACTTCTTAGTAATTAATTTTTTTAAAATATTTATCATAAGAAGAAGTACATTTATTACGGGTAAAATTATCACCAATGGATAAAAGGATACAATATACAGTAACACAATATAGAATAAATATATGCATATTAATAAACAATACAAAATGAATAAATTAAATATAATTTTTTAAAATGCATAAGAACAAATTTATTATAAATAAATTTAAATAAAATCAAAACAAAATAAAATACAAGCTAAAGATGTATTATATCTGGCCGTATTTTAAAAGATACTTGATATCAAAATACTAACAGTGTAAGTTAAATACAAAAATAGTCATAAAAAATAACGTGATATATGACAAAACTGAATAAATGAATCTAAAATAAAGATAAAATGAGAAACGAAAAGATAACAATAAAAATGAATAAAATAAAACAATAATATATAAACAACAAAATAATATAAGAAAATTAATTACATAAGAAAACGTTATAAAGATAGATAAATAAATCTTATAAATTTAAATATATATATATATTATAAATATAAACAAGCAGATTTAATAACAATAATATAAGAAAATTAATTACATAAGAAAACGTTATAAATATAGATAAATAAATCTTATAAATTTATATATATATATATATATTATAAATATAAAACAAGCAGATGTAATAACAATAATATAAGAAAATTTATTACATAAGAAAACATTATCAATATATATATATATATATATATATATATATATATATATATATATATATATATATATATATATATACTAGTCTGGGTGCCCAGGTTTGCCCGCATGTGTCAAAGTGTGGGTAAGGAGTTTGGTTGAGCAACCAAAAACCTAAATTAAAACAACTCTACAACTATAAATAAATAAATACAAGTAGTTGGCAGGCTCGAATCCGTAACATCCAAGAGGAAAAGGAGGTAAAGAAAAAGCAAGCGGTCTTATGGATCCGATCACTGAGAATGTGGCGTCACGTGCGTTCGAAATGACCTATATTATACGACCTCGCTCACGCCAGGCTTGAATCACTTGCAAAAATGTTGACGAAAAAAACGGCCCCTCCTTGTAAAAAACGGTCCAGTTCACGGTCAAAGAATTAATTATTGGGGCCAATTTTTGGATATTTTTCGTGAGAGATACTGAGCTTTAAAACAATACAAATTTTGTCCTTCGTATCTGTCGAAAGCTTATAGGCAACATAAACACACACACACACACATTTTTTATATGAAAAAAAACCTACAGTACCCATCCTATTTCATTTCTTACGCAAAGAAAAAAGCGACGAAAATACACTATAATATAAACAGACAGAAAAATAAAACAAATAGCTCACTATAAAACAGACATCTTTTCATTCCCACCCACACCAAAAATACAAAAATCTACGACACTCTTAATAGACTTGGTTTTCACTTGATGCAAAAAACATCCACAAAAATAAAACAGACATTAAAAACTACCAAGCACTCTCCCAAAACCCTCACATCCGACGCCGGTATATATTCCATCCCATGTAACAAATGTCAACAAGCATACATAGGTGAGACACAGCGTAAATTGAAACTAAGACTTTACGAACACGGAAGAGATATAAGGAATAGTAACGCCCTAAATGCACTCTTTTGCCATTGTGCAGAACACGATCATTCATTTAATTTAGATCATGCGAAAATGATAAAATACGTGATATATAGAGCTAAAAGAAGACTTTTAGAGTCAGCACTACTATAGCACACTAATACTATTACGCAAAGAAAGGGCTTCTACCATTTATCCCCTATTATAGGGAAAATAATAATCAAAGAAAATATATCAAAACAGATCCTGGTTAACCGTTTTTCCTTAATCCTCGAATAATTCAACAAAATGAACAAGTTTAGAGAGAGAGAAAAAACATAGTGTACATATTTATTTAACGTATTTTTAAAAGTGTGTATATAGACATTGAACAACCCAACCTTCCCATACACACACATAGTTTCCTTCCCGATATGGGTAGGATTCTACCACTGTTTCTTTTTCATTTTCGTATGGTCTATGATCGTTTTCTTTTTTGCATTTTCCTTTTAATATCTTGAAGATGTCCTCTGCAATAGGGACGAAACGTTGATTATTTCATAAATTCATTCGGTTTTTCTTTTTTCAAAACAACATACATAAGTATATAAATATATGTATATATATACGCATATATATATATAAATATGTATATATAAATATACGTACATACATATATGTACACACACACACATATATATTTATATACATATATATATATAAATTTATATATATATATATAGAGAGAGAGAGAGAGAGAGATGATATATTTTCCTATGCCTGTAATATTGATTTAGCAAAATATAATTATCTCCTCGTGATCGTTTAATACTCATTATGTCAGTTTCATATTATAATACGCCCAATGCGTTTACATAATTCGCATCACGATTATTTGAAAGATCAATACCATTGATATGGATGACTGTGTTCACAAACACTGAACAGTTAATCTCGTTCATTTTAATTATCTTAATTAGCTTAATTACATCGATGATTCATATCTTAAGGAGTACATATTTAATAATGCCTACGTTTGTGCACACACACACACATATATTGTGAGCTATGAAAATATATATGGCAATAAAGCTACAGAGAATATTCCGTGTTTTTGAAACCCGAGCCCCCTGCATGCGAGGCAAGCACTCTAGCAACTGAGCAAACGCCCCACACACAAGAAATTCTATTAACCAACACAGATCAAGCAAACCGCGACGAAAGCAAGCTGTTGAATTGACCTACTTCATCTATCTATGAGGATATATCTGACTGATGAGTCCAAATCAGGGCGAAACTCGAGTCTTAGACTTCCGGTTCGTTGGATAGCATGGATCTGGTGGGCTGCGGCGTTCTTTGGGCTGTGAAAATAATCATATATAATCTCTCACATTCTGAAAATTTTATAACAAAAATGGTTCGCTAGGTTAGCTCGGCTGGATGGCGTCGTCCTTTCGCGTTCGAAATCCAAACTTTTGAGACATCGGCTTGAGGGTCAGTTGGTTGGATGACCACGCCCCTTGTCGAGATGAGGTAGGTCTACTCCACAGCTTGATTTCGTCACGGTTTGCTTGATCTGTGTTGGTTAATAGAATTTCTTTTGTGCGGGGCGTTTTGCTCAGTTGGTAGAGTGCTTGCCTCGCATGCATGAGGCTCGGATTTAAAATTCCGGGTGCGGATATGTCTGACTGATGAGCCCAAATGTGGGCGAAACTCGAGTCTTAGACTTCCGGTTCGTTTGTTGGCATTGCTCTTGTTGGCTGCGGCGTTCTTTGGGGTGTGGAAATAATTAATCTTTCACATTTTGAAAAAATATTTTTTTTCAGAATGTGAGAGATTATATATACATATATATATATATATATATATATATATATATATGCTATAAGTTTGTCCAAAGTGTGCTCAGAGAATATCAGATTGAGATTGTCATGACATCAGAGAAAAGGCCGAGCTGATCAATTCAGATTACTCAGTTCTTGATGCTGTGTTGAACTACAATGAAAGCTGGATCTACTACTACAGCCACGGGCCAAGAGTTAGAGTTCCCAGTGGAGGTATGCTGGCTCTCCCAGACCCCGAAAGTCCAGACAGATATAATTCACCGAGAAACTTATGATGATCCTTTTTTTTGGACAGTATGGGTATCATCTACATGCATTGGGTTCTCACTGGGTAAACAGTCAATAAGGAATACTATGCCAAGATTTTATGTGGAATTAAAGAGGAGATTCCGCCGGAAGAGGCCAGCACTCTTCAAATCGGATCAGTAAGATTTCCCTGAGGATAATGCACCAGTCCACAACTTCATTCTGCTCATAGACTATTTGACCAAGCCGGGCATCTAAACAGTTCCTCTCCCTCTTTATAGTTCAGACTTTGTGCTCTGACTTTTGGTTATGAGCTAAGCTAAAAAAACCTTAGATGCGATAGTTATGAGACAATTGGGGAGGTGAACGAGTCTGGTACGAGGTTCATTGACACGTTCACACAAGAAAAATTCATTGAGACCTTCCAGAAGTTATTGGAATCGTACAACAAGTGCATTGCAGCAGTAAAAGTTTACTTCAGACGGGGAGTAAAGTTACATGGGTCTACTATCAATAAAAATGTCCATACGTAAAAATCTGAAAATTGATTGAAGGCACCTTTTATGATATTTTATTTACTTTGTCTTTCATTTGTAGGTCCTATCTAAAGATTCGTTCTATGTCCTTTTTTAAACTGAGCAAACTGACGAAGTTTTCTTAAGTGATAGTAAAAATTTTTCATTTAAGCAACGATTGAACAACTTTATAAGAATAGTGTCTATTTCAGTTTTCAGCTTCTTAAGTAAAATGATTGATATATAGTCAGGGGCACTTGGTTTGCTGGAATTCAGGTTATTGATAAGTTCGGCAACATCCGGGACGGATACATGGATGCCGTCTAGTGTGTGTTGCCGTGCTGGAGGAAAAGTGGAAAGAGATCCTGCTGGCAAAGAATAGTATTTGATGTAACGTTTTTTTTTGTTTTCTTTTTGCAAAACGTTTGGATTTATCAGATGCTAAAGTAATTACCGGTACTCTATTGGTGATGCTACGAATTGAGGTTATAGATCTGCTCAGAACTCCGTTTGTTATTCGGGAAAATCGTTGGAACCAAGCTTCTACAAAGCAACTCTAGATTAGACTAATTGAATAAGGCACTGCTATGTCCTTTTATCGCCATTTTGCAGTGGTTTCAATAGTAGTGTGAAGGGCGGTTTGGTTTTAATGAAATCTCTCCAGACAAGTCACGGAGCCACTTAATGTAAGAAGCTAAATATACAGCTACATGGTCGAAAACTTGCCAACTATAAGTGTTAGATGGAATTGATTCTGACCTAGAAAACAGCAATTCTTCCCTCTTTGTCAGATATCGTTCATAAAATGTGAGGACGAAAGGACAAAATAAGGGAAGCAAGAGTTTACATAGCAATAATAGAAGCACATTCAGGGATTGTATCAAAACTGTTTGACTTCGGTTGCTATCTCATTGAATTTATGAAGCTTTCTATACCAACGATTAACCAACGAATTATATCTGATGTGGCGCTGGACACATTAAAAAAAAGGTAGTGCAAAAGAATGTCTGATACGAGAAATGTGAGGCTGTTTCGGTAAGCCATCGAGTATCAACGCACTCTGCGTTGAAAAAGTGATATCAGCCGTTCTATCGTACTTTGTGTCTATATCAATTGACATAAATGAATGATCGCAACTCCCGACGGATTTGCAATATCAAATGTATATTGCTAAAATTTCGTAAAATTCAGAAGTATCTAAAATTTCAAGAAAGGTTTCAACTTACTTTTGCCTTGTTTGGTCGAAATTAAATTACCCCAAATACAGCCAACATTACTCGACTTCACGTCTAGAACCTGTGTTTAACAGTGCATAACTATTAGTTAATTAGTTAATTCCATGAATCATGTAGACGGGACGGGGAGTAAAGTTCTATAAACATATATTAAAATCCATTTAAGCACAGTTAAGTTTAAAAAATGGTTTATTTCACTTTCTCAAGTATACATAATTAGCAGGGTTGTAACATTTCCCTATTAAATGTCTACTGGGTTTGTAATACTGCACACGTAGATTTGAAAAAGTTGTCAAAAAAAAAACCCAAATATATTACAAATAAATGTTATCAAAGGCAAGATAAGTTACTTTTCTACTTATCTGGATAATTTTTTTAGTGTTTTTATGCAATGTAACATGTTTATTCTGTTCGAAAAGCATAGAGTGTTTACCGCTGTATTGGAAAATTCAAAATGGTGCCCGACTCTTTGTTAAACGCAGTAAGTTTGGGAAAAGAAGTTTAAAATAAAAAAAAATATACAAAATACTGTTAGAAACTAGCTCAATATATGTTACCGTGATATAGGCTGACATAGGGTGGGTTTTTAACAGTA
>NC_136489.1:152921949-152979449 GCF_053919585.1 Euprymna scolopes
AATATAGAATTGGCTCAAAAAGAATACATAAGAAAACTGCATGAATTAAAATATAGTAAAACGTACTTGACGACCAGGCAAAATTAACTTTTGAAATAAACACCATAGTTGTATTGAAACTATAAGTTTCTGTGATTTATGTAGATTTAAAGTTCGCCATCTCCAAAACGCACCCTTTATATGCATGTGACGAGTTCGATCCTAACCTATGCCGACGACGGCTTAAAGCTAGAAACATGCACGTCCATAGATATACTGTTATGAACGTAATAATAATATCTAATAATAAAAATAAATACATCCCATAAAGAATAAGGGCGATTAACACACACACACACACACACACACACACATACACACACACACACACACACACATATATATATATATATATAATTATATATATATATATATATGGTACACATGCAGAGAATGATCTAGATATACCTCAGCGTCCGCCCGGCTTTCCCCGGACATGACGTCAACAGCGGAAGTAAATCGTGCATCGCTGAGGAAATGAAGCCGTCTGACGTGACATAAAGCTGAGCCAATGACAATGTAGCGCGATAGTTTTCAACGCGACGCGCGTTCGCGCGAGTTGAAAATTCAATGCAGCAGACGACAATTTGGAAGAGGAAGAAAAGAAAACAAATGAGTAAAAAAAAAAAGAAGCACACCATTTCGCACTTTCACGTCAACCCCCCCCCCAAAAAAAACATGAATTTTACAGCTTTAAGTGAGCAGGTGCAAACACCAGCCGGAGTCCTCGACATTTGTCAAGAAAAAAAATTACTGGCACATACGAAAACTTGTGCATCATGTGGGCACTGGTGAAATCTTATTATAAGAGGAAAAATAAGCGATGGCTATGCTTGGAGGTGTCAGGCTACCAAACGCCGAACCTTTACATCAATCCTGACTGGTACCTTTTTTTTTTTGCCAAGTCTATGTTGACAATTGGCATCATACTTAAAATAATCTACTTGTGGGCGTTCGAGCGAGCAACACAGAAAGACCTCCGGCACGAATGCGGAATACGATCTACGGACATCATTAATAGAAAAACGGTCTGAGGAAACAACAACAAACACACCTACTTTAATATGGAAAAAAAATGATCCTACCCAGTTTTGTTTCAACTTTGCTAGTTCTCAGGTTTCTCCTTGGCAAAAAAACAACCCCCCAAAAAACAAAAATAAATTTATTTTTCAATTTTTCTTGAAAAAAAATTTTACAAAAAAATTCCTTGAAAGTATTTATTTGCCTTACCTTTTAAGCTTTTCTCGAACAAAAAAATATTTAACGTTATTTATTTAAAAATATATATGTAGCAAAAAATATTGTTATAACATTTTTCTTTACAGTTAATAAAACTTAAAATTTAAGAAAGGATTTCTTTTCTTGTCATGCTTTCGTCGACGACGCTCGGCTTACTCCGGCTGTTGACGTCATGTTCCGGAGAAAACGTCTAGATAACTCTCTGCATGCGTACCTTCAATAGTGAAAGTTTTTGCAGAACCAACCACACTTTTCGGTACAATTTCGTATATCATTTGTATGAATTATACATTATATATATATATATATATATATATATATATATATATATATATATATATATATATATATATATATACGAGGGGCGTGCAATAAGTAATGCCCCTGACACAGTTCCAGTTGTCTGATCTAGCTGAAATTTTGCATGTGCAATGATTTATATCTCTAGGGGTTATGTAGCAAATTACAGCTCTGAACTAATTGTGGTTTCTGTTTTACAGGTGCTTGAACTGAGTCACGTGTGAAATGGAGCCTGTTGAATGTCGAGCAGCGATCCGGTTTTGGGATTTGAAAGGACGCACACTACAGGAGACTTTTGATGAAATGAAAGAAACTTGTGGTGATAATGCCCATCATATTACCTTGTAAAACGTTGGCATCATGAATTCAAATAGGGCCGGAAGTCTGTGGAAACAGCTCCCAGACCTGGTCGCCCCATTTCTGCCATTGATGAGCCATCTGTCCGTAAAGTTGAGGCAGCCATTTTGGAATATCGGCACATTACTATTCGCCAATAGCCCAAGATGTCAAGATTAGTACAGGGTCTGTGGAAACTATCATTCATGACCATTTGCATATGCATAAGGTGTCTTCAGATGGATTCCCAGGTTGCTCACACCATTCCAGAAGCGAGAACGCGTCGAGTTCTCGAGGATGAATTATGAGATGCGCCAAGAACATGAGTCAAAGTTTTTCAAAAGACTGATTACACAGGTTGAAACCTGAGTCCATCACTATGATCCAGAGATCAAAGCGCAGTCAATGCAGTGGAAGATCTTGGAGTCACCACCCACAAAGAAGGCAAGGGTGCAGCCCTCCGCTGGCAAGGTCATGCTCACAGTCTTCTGGGACCAGGACGGAGTAGTGGTGACAGATTTCTAGGCAAAGAGTACCACAATTACAGAAGCCTATTATGCTTCACTTTTGAGTAAATCAAGGGAAGCTATCAAAATCATGAGGCGAGGCAAGATCAGCAAAGGTACCCTCCTCCTGCAGGACAACGCTTCGATCCACAACTCGCATGTCGCTAGATCAGAAGCACGG
The DNA here is from genome assembly GCF_053919585.1 of Euprymna scolopes. NCBI lineage: Eukaryota > Metazoa > Mollusca > Cephalopoda > Sepiida > Sepiolidae > Euprymna > Euprymna scolopes. The sequence goes on from NC_136489.1 coordinate 152,924,551, forward strand.
GCCTGTGGTTATGAAATACTTCCCCACATCCATACTCTCCTGACCTTGCACCCTCTGACTCTCACCTCTTCCCAGCCATAAAGTTGTTTTTGAAAGGAAAGCGTTTCCCAGATGATGCCGCCTTGATTTCTGAAGTCACGTCGTGGTTGGAGGATCACCTTGGGGTGTTCTACAAAAACGGTCTCCAGAGCAGTATCAAAGATTAGGAGAAATGCATAACTCTGTGTGTTTTCTATGTAGAGAAAGACTAACAACAGTGCCAAGTTTCGTTGCTCTACTTCTATGGGAAGTGGGCCAGGGGCATTACTTATTGCACGCCCCTCGTAAGTTGCTTGGATTTAGAAACGAACAAAAAAATTTTTAGAAGGTTATTTTTTAATTTGATCCATCCAGAAATTCAAGAATTTTAAAACTGGAAATGTCTGATCTTTTCCTGTGCTCATATTATTAGAGAAGGATTGCGTTTCTGAAATTTGTGTTTGGCAATTAATAATCTGTATTGTTTGGATTCTTGGAACTACTGTTCTCATCTTGAATGTGATTTTCAGTCAACGTAAACTCTGACCTTTTTCAGCTGTATCTTACCGGAATCGGGAAATTATTCTGTCGATCTCCTGGATCTGTACGGAATTTCGAAAGGAATCCTTTATTAAATATACAGTGGCAGCATTATATCATCCGTGATTGGGTAGAAGTCCTAATTAATTTGCAACCGGTCTGTAGTTGAATGGGGACAAAAATGGATGGTCACATTTAATGCTGCCACGACTAACCACTTTTCGGGTTTGTATAACCGTACACATAGATTTGAAAAAGTTGTCAAAAAACAATTATATAACAAATAAATGTTATCAAAAGCAAGATAAGTTACTTTTCTCTCTTACTGGATAATTTTCTAGTGCTTTTATTTAATGTAACATGTTTATTCAGCTCGAAAAACATACAGTGTTTACCGATGTATTGGAAAATTTAAAATGGCGTCCGGACACGGTAAGTTTGGGAAAAGAGGTCATAAATAAAAATCTAGACAAAATACTGTTAGAAACTCGCTTTATATATGTTATTGTAACATAGGCTGACATATATTCGGTGGGATTTTAACAGTATTTGGCATATTTAAAAAAAAAACTCCTTTTCCCAAACTTACCGTGTGAAAGAGAGAGTTAGGCGCCATTTTGAATTTTCCAATACATCGGTAAACACTGTATGTTTTTCGAGCTGAATAAACATGTTACATTAAATAAAAACACTAAAAACATATCCAGTTAGGTAGAAAAGTAACTTACCTTGCTTTTGATAACATTTATTTGTTATATATTTGTTTTTTGACAACTTTTTCGAATCTGTGTGTACAGTAATACAAACCCCACTTTTCTATTTAATAACTACAAGAAACCGTCTCAACCGTGAGTTGGAACGGATACATTCAGTGCATTGCCAAGGCTGCTGCAAAGAGTGTGTACTCTTTCTACCGTGCTAGAAAGCTACTTACCTCTGAGAGTATCCTGTACCTTTACAAGGCCACCATTCGCACATGTATGGAGTATTATTGTCACATTTAAGCGGTGCATCTGCTGCTCGTCTCTCCCTCTTAGATATAGTTCAAAAGAAGGTCGCCAACCAAATATGTCCCGCACTATTAGCTAGGCTTTAGCCCCTGTCCCATCGACGAAATGTTGCATCTCTCTGCTGGTTTTACAAGTACTTAATGGTAGTTGCTCCGACGAACTACAAACTCTAGTACCACCTCGACGTAAATATCTCGGGCAAACCTGATAAGCAGCAAAATCCCACCCCTACACAGTAGAAATCCTTCTGCGCTAATAGTTTCTTTCCTAGGACTGCTAGATTTTGGAATTCTCTTTCGAGTTTCTGTTTCCACGACTGTACTGACATGCGGAAGTTCAAGTGTAATGTAAACAGACACCTTGCTGCTCAGCTCCCCGCATAGTATCCCTAAAAATTATGTCCCAGACAGTAGTCCCCTACATTAAAGTGGCACTGTGCTTTGTTTGAGGTAAAATTGCAGAAAAAAAAAGCAAGTGAAGTATGCATGGTCCTCCGTGAGTGCACAGTAAACGAGGCATAAAGAAATAAGTTCAGCATTGCCCCCTTCCCGATTTAGCCCCCAAAATGTCCCCAGGGGCGTCAAATCCTGGTAAAAATGGACAAACAGTGCAGTTTCACGCCTTAAAACATAAATTTTACTTCTGCAGCATGCAAAAAAAAAAAAAAGAAATGACTAAGTCCATTATTTGCCCCCCCCCCCCCTCTCACCTATTTAGCCGCCAAAGTCCCCAGGGGCGTCAAATCTTGGTAAAAATGGACAAACGGTGCAGTTTCACGCCTTAAAACATAAATTTTACTTCTGCAGCATGCAAAAAAAAAAAAAAAAGAAATGACTAAGTCCATTATTTGCCCCCCCCCCTCACCTATTTAGCCCCCAAAGTCCCCAGGGGCGTCAAATCCTGGTAAAAATGGACAGACAGTGCAGTTTCACGCCGTAAAACATAAATTTTACTTCTGCAGCATGCAAAAAAAAAAAAAAAAGAAATGACTAAGTCCATTATTTGCCCCCCCCTCTCACCTATTTAGCCCCCAAAGTTCCCAAGGCCTTAACATATTTAAATTTGAATATAAAACTGATAAATAGGCACACACAGAAAATTTTGGACAGTCCCTCCAAAATGGAGTGTTTTTATTAGCCCTACAAGAGCCCCTGGGGCACGCCCAAGAGTTATCGCGAAGTATAGACAAACAAAATTATATAGAAATCAGTTAGGTACAACTTTTCAGAAAGTTTGTTTTTTTTTAATCTAAGGCATCAAAACATATTTTTAGTGTTTATTCTCTACGTCACTGATCCGCAAACTTTAAATTAAAAATACGAGTCTAACATAAAAAAAAAATGTCTAAATTTTCCATTAAATTAAAAGACCAATATGTTTACTTGTAAAAGTGCTTTGTTATCGTAAGTGTTTGTTTATTTCAAATAATAAATGTTTACCAAAATTGACAACGAAAAGTAAATATATCAAGAAATTATTTAATTCCATCATGTCTCGGCCCGTTCGTCTAAAATATAGAATTGTTCAATTTTACAAAGATTTTTGCGAAAAATAATATCATAAGCGTCCGTTTAAATTAAAATCGGTTCCTTCTTGTTCGTCACGTTGCTGGAATCACGTGACTAAATATCACACGAGTGAAGAACCAGTAGCAGCAATATGTCGTGCTTTAATTCTCCGCAAATAATTGGTTAAACCTCCTTTCAAAAATATCTTTTAATATAGCCGTCACACGTAATATATTGAAATCATTTCATGTATACCGGAATATTTTACTCTATCTTTGAGAAGGTTTTTATTTTATTTATTTTAGTGGCTATAATGTTTGTATATCAGGCAGCCATTACAGATTGAAAATGCACTCGCTTGATCAACTTTATATAAAAGAAAAGAAAGAAAAGGAGAAAAAAGGAAAAATTTCCCTGATCGATCAAGAATAAAAGACCTGAAAAGAAGGGGCGTTTACTCGCTTTCGTGGCCCCAAGACAAGTTTGTTTAGAATCTGCTACGCTCTGTTTAATTCTGATTGCAATAAAACCTCTAAGCCCGACCCTTTACTGACACTCCTTACATAAAAAATTCTCTCTGCTGTAAGGTATTGAGTAATGGGGTTTTCACAAATAAGGATAAGAGACGTTTAGCTTTTCAAACTTAATTACACGTGTTGTTCGGTTAATACGCTGACATATCGTTTTTAATGCATTGCAACTTAATAGACAAAATAGGCTGAAAAGCAACGGAATATCTTATTCAGCAACAGTAGAAATAGCGTCGTCGACAAAACGATTCAAGTTTGACAAGTTTTCAGAGAGCAAAGAAACTGAAACATAAAACACTTGTCAAACTTTCCAACATGGCAAGGAAGAAGAAAAAGGGGGGAAAAAGAAACAAAACAACACACTGAAGATGGAGTATACCTCTGAAATATATTTGTTATAAATTTCAAACAAATAAAATATTTGTTTATTTTCCTAATATTGCGTTGTGATTTGGCTTTCAAGCGCACTTGATGCGTATTTTATTTTATTCAAATTAAAAGAACGTTTCTATATGAACTATCATCCTTGTCTTGTCAAGTATCTTAATCGTTAGTTAACGTTTTTATATTTATTAGACTTGCTCGTAGAGGTTTTCAACCATAGTAATAGTAATAATAATAATAATAATAATAATAATAATAATAATAATAATAATAATAATAATATTAATAATAACAATAACAATAATAATAATAATGATAATAATGATAATAATAAGACTGATAATAATAACAATAATAATAACAATACTACTACTACTACTACTACTACTACTACTACTAATAATAATAATAATAATAATAATAATTCTGATTTTGTTTATCAACGTCTCTCTGGAAAGGGATGGAATTCATTTCCAGAGGATTTCCCTTAATCCCGGATCCAAACCAGGAGCTTCAAAGATCAAGGGTTTTCCTAAGAATGTTGGTGGTACCTATAATTGTAAAGGTTTGAAGGCCGCCTAAAACATCGGGAATTTGTAGTTTTTTCAATTGTCCTTCCAGATGACTTGATAATACTCCTAGTGTACCAACTACGACCGGGATTATTTGTTTTAACGCCGTGTATACGCCTAATCTCCAAGGCCAATGGAGCATAATTGCTCCACTTCTCATTCTCCTTCTCTCTCACATTCCTGTCTCAGGATACTGAAAAGTCTAAAATCTGCCAGTTTTTTGAGACCTTTCAAGCACACTTCACTTCAACCCTCTTACGCCCCTCCCAATATATCCGGAGTCCCATGCGATTGTGTCTTTTGCGGTACTCTCTCTGGGCCAGTCCATTACGCCCTGCTGCAAGGTACGTAATTGACTCTGAGGTCTTACCACAAATCCGGCATTCTGCAGCAACTTCCTCTCCTAGAACCACTTTTTTGAACAATCATGTTCCTAATGCCTGCTCTTGTGCTGCACACACACAAAAAAAGCTTCAGTACTCTTAGCCAGATACTCAGCTTTAAGCCATTGCCATGATCTTTCGTCAGCCACTTCTGCTATATCCTGGAAGAACATTCCATGCATTTTCTTCCTAGCCAGTTCCTCTGCCTTTTTATATCCATACGTTTCGCATAATCAGCCTTGGTCTCACATACCTCCATTTCATTGGCCACAACCTTAGGCATCCACTCCTCACTTCTAAACACATGCTCTCTCAACGACATCTCCTCGGTTCTAATACAATCTCTTACACTTTTCAATCCTCTCCCACCATATTTCCTCTAATAATAATAATAATAATAATAATAATAATAATGATAATGATAATGATAATGATGATAATAATAATGATGATGATGATGATGATGATGATGATGATGATAATAGTAATAATAATAATAATAATAATAATAATAGTAATAATAATAATAATAATAGTAATAATAGTAACAACAACAACAACAACAACAACAACAACAACAACAACAACAACAACAACAATAATAATAATAATAATAATAATAATAATAATAATAATAATAATTATAATAATAATAATTATAATAATAATAATAATAATAATAATAATAATAATAATAATAATAATAATAATAATAATAATAATAATAATAATAATACATTTCGAACGAGTTGGTACCGGGTTAATCCCGAGTAAAAGATTAAGATGAAGCTCTTTATTTATGTATAATTGTTATGAAGCCTAGTGTGTCTTGATTCGATTTTATTAAAAGTGACGAAATACGAGTTATTGGATTAGTGTGTTTGTAAATTATCAGACAAGGCAATATATCAAAGTTATTATTTTAGTAAGTGGGGGCAATAACGTAGGTCAAAATTATGAAAATGATCGTCGAAATTAGTAACATATCCAAGAATTATGAAAAAGGATGGAATGTGAATTAATTGAGTGGTGTGTCTGTAATGAAATAATCAGCCCATATCAAGCTTATTATTTTAGTAAGGGGTGGGGGGCGATACAGTTTTAACAAAAGGACTAGAATAATATGATGGTGTCTTATTTCATGCTGAACGCCCAGAGAATGCCCAGAGGCAATATATTACATATGAAAAATGCCGCCGTGGAATTTCCACAGGTCTCGCTAGTAGTAGTAGTTGTAGTAGTAGTAGTAGTAGTAGTAGTAGTAGTAATAATAATAATAATAATAATAATAATAATAATAATAATAATACACTTCGAACGATTTGATATCGGGTGAATCGCGCGTAAAACCTTAAGATGAAGTTTTTTATTTATATATTATTGTTGTGAAGCGTAGTGTAATGGAAATTTTTATCTGGATTTGATTCCGTTCCGGTTCCGGTTCCGGGAGTTGATTGTACATGTTAAACTGTTTTAACCTCTCTCTCTGTCTCTCTCTCTCTCTCTCTCTCTCTCTATATATATATATATATATATATATATATTATATATATATATATATATATATATATATATATATATATAAGTGAACTTGTCTGTCTGTGCGAGGAATTGTTTCTATCTTGTAGAGATTGTCAACCAATTATATAATACATGGTGAGTCACGGGAAACGGATGTTTTTACTTCACCATTTTTCACGCTAGTGTCATAAGCAAACACACGATGTTCACGACTTCACAGTAGCATGAGGGCAATGAACTGAAATGAAAAGCAATTCAAAATCAATAACTAAAACAAAATTTAACGTAAAAGATAAACAAATAACAACAAATAAACAGCATCTTAAGCAGGTTAAAAGACTTCCTTCCTTACTCCCTATCCATATTCAAGGAAAGCAAGAGGCGTTCTAAAAACATCCGTTTTCAATGACTCACGCTGTATGAGTATTCCTGGCACTTGCCCAGAATTCCTACCCTCTATGAAAAACAAAAATAAAGAAAAATATGTATGATATACGTGCTCTTGACGGAAAGAAAATATCGCACTCCAAACATCACGTAAATTGATGATGTAGATATTATGTTTATAAAAAGTCTATTTTTAAAATGAATTTTAGTTTTTCGAATGTAACCCATAGTAAGAATGACTTTCTAAAATCACGGTTTCAATTTATCCCCCGTGTTTCTTCAGACTGTTTCATCGCTCTCAGTTTAGCTGTAAAATTTGATTTTCTAGTATATATGAATAAAATGGTAGATGTATGTATGTAAGTATTTTAATTTAAAATATTTCCTTTTATCTTTATGTCTATGGCTCCAACAATAGGGAGCGTGACTGGAGCGCTATATGTTTTAGTTTCGATTCTAACTGATGACATCTAAGTAATTTTCTAAAAACCTTTTGAAATAAGTACTATATTTTAGATACAATATAATATTCAGTAGAGAATTGGCTCTGTAATTTTGATTTCAGAAATTCTTCTCTGTTCTAAAGTACCGTAGGTTTGCAAAAAGAAACGCCACATACACATCTTTATGTCTATACTATTAGTCACTATCTTATGTAACTTTAGAACGACATTATAGATACATTTACTCGTTATAATAAAATCCTAAATTACATCCTAGGAGCAACACCATCACAATCACACCATATTTAGACGAAGTAATTAATATTTTCCCCTCTAAATCTAAAGTCCACCTACCTCCCCCAGTCATCACCGGGAAGACATATACACATTATAACTATATTTATCTGGCACCCTTCATAACTTAATCATAAACTCGTAGACATACTATTATCTTTCCATTTCCCAGCACAAAAAAAATAATTTTCCCCTTCTAAAATTCCGGCAATTCCCATTGGCTGAGCTCTGAATATTCTCATATTCCGGAATTCTATTTTTCTCTATATTAACGAACAGCTATTAAAATTTAAAAAATGGCGTCACTAAGCCCGCCGATGGGCCTGATACAGAAACACAGCATCTGTTTTTATAACTGTTGTAACACAGACAAAAAATTAAATGTATATAAACATTTCACAAGATAACTTTTCCGCAGAGAAAAATAAATTTTGATCTTTAGTAAAGTTACACGTCCATTCTTGTGTTCGACCCAGTTTGCGAACGTAATTAAAATAACACAACTTCTGCTTTTACATGTTTTGCAGTGAGATATATTTAATGTAATACAAATGGCAACTTCTCCGGAGAAAATTAAATATATATAGATATTCGGTAAACATACAAAGTATTTATATTTAAAAATATATTTCTGGCTTGTTACTTTGTTTACATGTATATGTAAGCCTGTTCGCGCGTGCGCGAGTGTGTGTGTGCGCGCGTGTGTGTGTGTGTTCCAGTCAGCGTGCGTTACCAAAGGAAAACGCAACTTTTGCTTTAAAATACTTTGCAAATACATTTATTAGATGTTAATAAACATTACAAACTGCAAGTTCTTTTTACATAATTGAATATCTATGAAACCAGTAAATTTTTAGTATTTTCCCCCCTTTCTATTTTACTATTCTTTCCCCGTTACTTTCCGGTCAAATTATGTGGGATGTTCATTGTACGGGTACGCCGATACAAAAATGTGCTTCTTCGTTATTGCAACGATATCATACAGCCGAAAGGTTAATTATATTTAAAAACAATTATACCTACTTATATTTTGGTCTATTTAATATATAGGGCTATGACAACAGCATATTCTTTTCATTGTTTTGACTCTCGAGTGTGTATCCTTTGATATCTTATATACTTTTATATAGAGTGATGCGGTTTTCAGTTGATTTACTATGCCTAGCTGTGTCGGATATATGCTCAAGAGCTCAAACAATAAGAACATTCTGTTGTCATAGCTCTAGTAATATATTTCTGATTCTTCATAATTGTAAAAAGTTGTTTTTTTATTTGCAAACATCATTACAGCAAGTTACATTTTTGTTTAATCAATTTATGCATTCTATAATTCAACGAAACATTTCGAAATTTTGTCTATTATGCATTTGGTTGCCAATAATCAACAATAAAACAATAAACAAGAGACCCTATCATTCAAACACTACCGTGTTTGAATATATGATTAAATGGCAGTTTTAGTCATTTAGGACTGCTTTAATTATCACTGATCACTTATTTTTCGACCAAATTTCAAACAATTATTACAGTTTATAGATCACCTTCTCAGCTATATTGTGAAAAAACTTTTCTATTTTCGTTCAGTAAAACAAAAGTTATGATGAATTTACTAGTGTTCAAAATCGAAAAGAACACGTAAGCATGTGAGCGACGTTTTTTTATGACTGGTTTCCATAGCAACCACATCGCTTCAGCAATTACTGTTGCTACCAGTTCACCGCTCTTGCGAAAAGAGAAGTAACAAGTGAAACAGAGAGAACGAAAGAATGAAAGGGACATAATTGGGGATTTTATTGAAAGCAGACGAGTGACGTACATTGTTATGTTATTGCCTATGTTATGTTTATGGGCAAAAAGCATAAGACTGAAATTCAACAAAGGACAAGTGAATTTATTGGAAGCCTGGAAAAATCATGGACTACAATAGAAAAATGCGAGCATGAAAAGTAATATGGTTAAGCTTAAACACGGAACGTAAAAGACTAGTTGTAAAAACTGGAAAAATAAAGCACAAGTACAACATATAATAAATTTATAACTTAAAATATTGTAGCATTAAATTTTTAAAAATTCTATTTATAACATTATATAATCAATTCTTAATGCGACACGAGCTTAATGTTCATATACTTTAATTATATTTCTTTTTATTTTCATAATATTGCGTTGTGATTTGGCTTTCAATAGTACCTGATGCGTATTCTATTCTTTTCAAATTTCATCAACGCTTCTATAACGGGACTCTCAGTCAGGACATTAATTTCGTGTAGCCAACGCATGTTCCTGCATGTCAAAACACAACCGCTGAGACACAACGCGCGGATCTTTACCAACTGACTTTTCCTTCTCCAACTTTACAATAATACCAGAGAGAAGAAAAAAAGAAGAAGAAAAAGTACAACATACCGAGGATGTAGTTTGACTCCGAAATATATTTAAATTATAAATTTCAAGCAAGTAAAATATTTGTTTATTTTCGAAATATTGCGTTGTAATTTGGCTTTCAAGCGCACCTGATGCTTATTCTGTTTTTTTTTTTTTTCAGATTAAATTAACTCTTCTATAACGGAACTCACACTCTGAACAATTTTTTTAAAATGATAGCTTTTGGGCTACGTATGAAACTAAAGTATACTTTCTTTGTCTTCTGGTAAGGATCCAAGAGTAGTATCTGTTCTGTCTAAAGATGTTATAATGATCTCGTAGAGTTTCTGTTCGCGCCGGGCGTCCATACAATAGAAATATTTCACAGACTCCAATAAGGATATTGGATATAAAGTATAATAACCAGATATATTCTGATTCTATATTAACCAGATTACTTAGATAAATATTTTTACAGTTTTAACAAAAGGGCTGCAATAATATCGCGGGGTCTTATTCACACTGAAATTCCACATTATGCCCATCAGCAATATATTACGTATGAAAGATGCCACTGTGGAATTTCCACAGGTCCCGCTAGTCTGATAATAATCAGTCCATTCGCCCTCTAATTATTTGTCAAGATGACGTTAATTATCTAATCTTATTCTTTATTAAATTGTCTGTCTTTTGCCTGCTTTAGGTGAGTTATTGGCGCCACACGTTGAATAAATACACATAAATAAAATTACGAAGACTGCATTCTTCATCATTTGAAGAATTATAATAATAGATGCTTCCCTCTTCCCGCTCTTTCTTCTTTTTCTTCTTTCTGTACTAATATTTCCTATTTACTAGCGGGACCTGGGAAAATCCCCAAGCGCCATCTTTCATATGTAATATATAGGGCCAGGACAACAGCATATTCTTTTCATTGTTTTGACTCTCGAGTGTGTATCCCTTGATATCTTATATACTTTTATATAGAGTGATGCGGTTCTCAGTTGATTTACTATTCCTAGCTGTGTCGGATATATGCTCAAGAGCCCAAACAATGAGAATATTCTGTTGTCATAGCCCTAGTAATATATTTCTGCTGGGCATTCAGCATGAATGGAGACCCCGCGATATGATTGTAGCCCTTTTGTTAAAACTATAAAAGTATTTATCCAAGTAATCTGGTTTATGTAGTATCAGAATATAGCTGCTTATTACGGTTTATCTCTAATATCCTTATAGAAGTATGTGAAATATTTCCATTGTATGGACACCCGGCGCGAACAGAAACCCCATTATTCTATCTTTAGACTAAGTAGATACTACCCTTGAATCCTAGCCAGAATACCAAGAAGGTATATTTTAATTTCATGTAGGATTAAAAATCGATATCTTAAAAAAAGAACAAACAATTTTTACATTGTGTCTTCGGTAATGGGGAGATCCTATTTACTCAAAAAGAAAAATAAAATGTGAAAACATACTACGGATCAGATTATCCATGTACTAATTTAATGTTCGTAGTATGTTATCTTTTTCTATACTCCTTTTGATTAAATAGGAGTCTCTGATCGTTTAATTTTTAATTTGGAATCCGTGACACACGTACATTAAAGGTAATATAGTATACATATAAATGACACTTGAAAATGCCTTCATTAGTTAATAACTGGAAAATGATCGTTTCTTTGTTTCCTGGTGTTGTAGGTACATTTTTCAAAGTCCTTGGCCAAAGATTCACATGGAACAAATACATAATAGATATTGCCTAGATCAGGGTTTTTCAAACTTCTAGGCTTGCGGACCTCTTTATATTTCAGGCTTGACCTTACGGACCCCCTTATAAACGATTATGAAATTGACGCTCTGGCAGTAAAATATCCGATTGCTTGGTATCGCTTTCTTCCAATAACCGTGGCACGATAATGACTCGGCGAAATTTGCATTTCTCACCGGTTTTTAATCAGCCGTAGACCACGATCGATCGTCTGTGATTTTTATTCAAGTGACAACAATATTAACAGCTAGGAGCGAAAAAAGTCCATAATGCTTAAAATATTAATATTAAATGAAAACAAATAGTTTTATTATCAATAACAAACACGTAGGACTTTTTAATACACACTTAGTGAGAAGGATATGCTTGCTTGGCTTTGCACAAACTGTCAATTCTTGGCGATATTACTGACAAACATACACGTAAGTCACTTTCTGGAGCAAGTCTGGATCTGTATTTGTTTTTCAGATTGGTCAGTGTAAAAAATCCTGCTTCGCATAAGTATGTTATTGCAAACAGTAGCAAAGTCTTTACTGCTTTCGAGATAACAATGGATATTCGGAGGCTACAGTGAGCCAGAATTTCGAAACTTGTTGCTGCATAAAACTAATTTTTAAAATTCTGTCGTATGAAATTTCAGCCAGTTCTTCCAGTTCATTTGCTGTGACCATGCTATCAGCTATTTCAACATTAAACGGATTTCTGATCCAGTCAAAATTTTCAATATTATCTGGAATATCTTTCAAGAAATATTCGTCAAAATGTTCGGCTAGTGATATAAAATGTCGTTTAACATCTACAATTATCAAACCAACATTAACTGAATCATTGTTGCTGAGATATTCGTCCAGTGTAGCGAACATATCTAAAGTTTTCTTACTAACTTTTGTAGTCTATATATTCAGTTTTTTTTTGAAGGCTTGTATTTTGTCAAGACTAAATAAAATATTTGAATTTCTTCCTTGTAGAGATAACTTCAGTTCATTAAGTTTGTTGAATATATCTGCCAAATAAGGAACTTTGCAAAGCCATCGGTCATTATCGAAGCCAGTTCAGCATCATAAACACACAGAAACATCAACAATTTTTCTCTAAGTTCAAATAAACGCTGAATTACTTTACCTCGTGATAGCCATCTTACCTCTGCATGAAGCAACAGACTTGAATGTTCAGTCCCCCCATCTCACCACAGAGTATTGCAAAGAAACGACTAAACAGTGATCTGGTTTTAATGAAATTTATCACTTTAATACAAGACTTCGGACAAAGAAGAGTCCATTTTTTTTGGCAACCAAAGCTTCTCGATGGATCATGTAATGTGTTGCAGTGATATTAGGTGCTATTTTCTTAATATGCCCCACAACACATGAGTGAATACCGGTCATTGATGACGCCCCATTTGTACATATGCCAATACACTGGTTCCATAACAAGCCTGATTGAGAAAGAAAAGAGTCCAATACTTTAAAAACTTCCTCACCAGTTGTTCTTGTGGGCACAGGATGGCAAAATAGAAAATCTTCAAGCATTTCACTTTCCCAACAATATCGCACATACACCATAAGTTGAGATCCACTGGTAATATGTGTGCTTTCACTGCATTGTAATGCAAATTCACTCTGTCAATTAACTGAGTTTTTATGTCTTGTGACATATCTTCTATTCTTCAGCAATTGTGTTACCTGACAGTTGCACAGCTTTCAATTTCGCAGCACATTTTTCATCCAAAACTGCCTCGCACATGTCTATTGCACAGGACAATACAAGTTCTTCAGCAATATTATGGGCCTTCTTAGTTCTACTAAATAAGATGTCCGTAATAACTTATGATTTGATGTTATTGACATTGCAAAAGTTTTTGTTTGCTTTAAATAATCATTCCTTTTTATTTAAAAAAATCTTTTTGTTTTGTGGCAAATTGAGGATGTAGTGTTGTTAGATATCGCTGCAATTAAGCTGACTGCATTCGACAACAACTTATGACAAAGTAAACATTGTGGTCTGTTACCATTGGACACACTTTCAATGAATCCAAATCGAATATACTCCGCATCATATTTACTTAAGTTGTTTTTCTGAACAATCTCTTCTGTATCAGATTCTGAGTTGATTTCATCATGAGCTTTCCGTTTCAAAAAATTATGCACGGTTTAAGTTTGCACCCTGAAACAGCAAAATTTGATAAAAATTTTTTCGTATAAATAATGCAAGCTTAGTCATTTATGAACATAAATAAGTAAAGATCAGATATTCAGACATTAAGAATTTCTGACACGCGATCAATGCCCAAGCCCCGTTGTAATCATGTTCTGTACTACGCAGGAGATTTAATTTTGTGTTAAAAAAAACTACGCAGGAACACAACGTCGAATATATTCCAACAGCAATAACAAATAACAACTCTTTACATTTTTATAAATATTCAAAATCTTAGGAAAAAGAAAAAATACATTTCATAAAAATGAAAACTTTAGAGTGAAGGATTTGTGCCGATCAAGCACCTTGCTTACTTTTTCACTGTTGCCCTATATACACTATAAACAAATTTATCAAATGTTCAAATGAAAAAGGAATTTTGTTGTATTAAAGAGGTTTAACGTATTTCTACCAGTTATTTCTACCAGTTATTTCTACCAGTTAGAATAAAATCCCAAAACAAAATGTTTATTATTTCAAACCCTTTTGACATTTAAAATTTAAAAACTCACACGTCAGTAATTAAGTCAATGCTACAGAACATAAAACGAATAAAGAAAGTAACCAAAAAAATATTTAAAAAAATCGCATATGGATTAAGTAGCAGAAATAAACTTCACTATTTATTTAAAGAAAGTTCTTCCGTATGTCGGCCAATAAACTCACTATTTATTTAAAGAAAATTCTTCCGTATGTCGGCCAATAAATAAAATCATTACGAAAGGACAACAGATTTTTCATTTTTTTTAATTATGAAGTTGGTTAAAATAGGATGTTATAAATAATAAATAACAAGTATTTTAATATTACAAAGTATAACTACGTACTTTAAATTAAACACTATGAATAAATTTATTTTAACATTTTAAATGTTTCTACAAAAAAAATACAAAAAATGTATACCAATCACGATAATAAAAGAAACAAATTTTGTTAAAAATGCATATTTTGAAGTTTTAGTGCGTTGGTTACATGGTAATAGATAAGTAACTACCAAATAAAAAAAAGTAAGAAATGTTTAAAATAGATTTAGTTTACCACATTTATTAATTTATTATTAATAATTTATTAAATAAAAACCATCAGACGAAATTTAAAATCGCACTGCTGATTAGGGTCCCATTAAAGGGAAGAGCCTAAATTTAACTACAAAATTAAAATTTTAGGTACATTGTATGTACCTAAAATTTTAATGTTGTAGTTAAATTTAAGCTCTAACAGATTATAAGAAGAAAATTTCGATTAAAAAACATATATAAAATCAAATTACCCATAAAAAGTCTTTTCTGTCCGGCCACGGACCACCTGTCTTGTCCTTGCGGACCCCCTGTGGTCCGGGGGCCACAGTTTCAAAACCCCTGGCCTAGATCAACTGTTTGTTTTCAATTTTGACCCTTTAGCAACCATTTCTGACGCCTGAAAACCAAAACTAAAGTGTGCTACAGATTCAGATACGCTATATATCAAATTTAAACAATATAGACCAAATATTCGGAGAGGTGTTTGGCAGAGACTTTTCGCACAAACACCGCATAATAACACACACACACACACACACACACACACACACACACACACACACACACACACACACACACACACACACACACACACACACACACACACACACACACACACACACACACACACACACACACACATATATATATATTCCGTTTTTTCTTTAAATCCTACACAATTCTGCAGAATGTAAGAATCATGCATATAAACGGTATAATTGCACTTATATATACCAGTTCTCGTCAGATTAGTGAAGTTAAGCAACGTCAAGCCTGGTTAGTACCAGATGGGTGACCATTTAGGAATGCTAGGCGCAGTAAGTGCTATCCGTTATCTCGGCATTTGTTTCCAGTCGCCCGTACATACACCTCACTCGTCATTGGTATTTAACAAAGCGAGCTGCGAAGTTGTTTGGCTGTGGAAATAATTATATATATATATATATATATATATATATATATATATATATATATATATATATATATATATGTGTGTGTGTGTGTGTGTGTGTGTGTGTTAATTATATTATTTAAACAAATTACAATTATCATTGCAATTATTGTTATTATTATATTGAATATACATTTGTGGTCGCAATATGTGATATAATCATTAACAAAAAAATCTAATAAAAATGGGAGAGAGAATAACAAGAAAACTTAACACCACTAGTATATATAAAAACACGCAATAACATTAATTTCACGTTAGCCTGATGAGTTCTGACGAGGATGAAAGAGGAAAATTCTGTGAAGATTAATTGCGATATATATTTTCATAACTTACTACATAGCTGTTGAAATAAATACTGGAAATCAACATATAAAATATATAAGTATACCTAATTATCACATTTTAAATAAATAAATAATATATATATATATATTATTTATTTATTTATTTATATATTTTCAGAATAATGAAATACAATAACTACTGGCGTGCAAATCCAGTTATTATCGGTCTTACAAAATATTATTGGATGTAATATTTTATATAAGACTATCCCAGCTTAATACAATTGCTCAATATACTAGATAGAGCAAATAAATCATCATTTAAGAATTTAAAATTTGTGATTTGAAAAAGTTAAATTTCAAATATAGAAATGTTATTGTATGCAAGACAAAGAATACAGTATAGTAAACAATATTTCCTTAATCCATGAGTTTTCGATGTTTATACATCTCCTCGGAGGAAAAATATTAGCAAATATTATAAAAGGTTAGCACCTGATTTGCTAAAGGTAATAAACATAGAAAATTAAATTAAAAGTTTTTAAAGTTTTTAAATCGTTTTAGGTATTATTTTAGAAAAAGGGATATTGGGTATTGATGCAGCAAAAAAAAAAGTATGTTAAGAACAAGCAAACAGAAGTAGGGCTTTTATTTATCCTTTTTCTCCCTTACTTTCTCCCCCTTTCGTTTTTCTTTTTTAACATTACTAGGCTTTTTCTTTCTTTTTCTTTCTTTTCTTTCCCGCCTTTTAACCCGTTAGCATGAACCTTGACCCATTTTTGAACTGCGTCAAATCCTGTCTAGACATTTCATATTGAAGATTATTAAGTTAGACGCTCCCTTTCTTTTCTTTTCTTTTCCTTTTTTTTCTCCCCCTCTCTTCAAGTTAAATTCTCCTACCACTTCCTTATTTAAAAAAAAAAATAATTTAAATTTTGCGATTTTAAGAATATTATAACATTATAGTATTTTCACTTGTGCTGACTTACAAATATAATCTTGATAACAAAAATTGCATCTGATTTTTCTTTTTGGTTTGATAAGCAATTCTTTTATTTAATTATTTTCATTTTACTTTAATTTTAAATTAATTTTATTTACCCGTCTACGGATATATTTTGTCTTTTATTCAAAACTTGATTGAAAAATTGAACTTCAATTGGAAACTGATATGTGGAAAAAATTTTTACCGGATTGATATAAGCAAATATTTGCCGGATATCCAATCAAACTAATGAAAAACTGTGGAAATATATATTGAATGGTTACCAGCTTCATTGGATTTATTACAATACGCGTTGGATCTTTTTATCTGCCGAATACCAAGAACTGCCATTACAGGATTTAGCATACACTTTCGATTTGAATTTCAATATCCGTTTTTTTTTTTTTTTTTGCTGCATCAATATCCAATTTCCCTTTTTCTATGTAGCTAAAATGAATCAAAAACTTAAAAAAATATTTAATTTAATTTTCTATGTTTATTATCTTTAGCAAATTAGGTGCAAACCTTTTATAATATTTGCTAATATTTTTCCTCCGAGGAGATAAATAAACATCGAAAACACATGGGTTAAGTAAAAATATTTAATTTAATTTTCTATGTTTATTATCTTTAGCAAATTAGGTGCAAACCTTTTATAATATTTGCTAATATTTTTCCTCCGAGGAGATAAATAAACATCGAAAACACATGGGTTAAGTAAAAATATTTAATTTAATTTTCTATGTTTATTATCTTTAGCAAATTAGGTGCAAACCTTTTATAATATTTGCTAATATTTTTCCTCCGAGGAGATAAATAAACATCGAAAACACATGGGTTAAGTAAAAATATTTAATTTAATTTTCTATGTTTATTATCTTTAGCAAATTAGGTGCAAACCTTTTATAATATTTGCTAATATTTTTCCTCCGAGGAGATAAATAAACATCGAAAACACATGGGTTAAGTAAAAATATTTAATTTAATTTTCTATGTTTATTATCTTTAGCAAATTAGGTGCAAACCTTTTATAATATTTGCTAATATTTTTCCTCCGAGGAGATAAATAAACATCGAAAACACATGGGTTAAGTAAAAATATTTAATTTAATTTTCTATGTTTATTATCTTTAGCAAATTAGGTGCAAACCTTTTATGATATTTGCTAATATTTTTCCTCCGAGGAGATAAATAAACATCGAAAACACATGCGTTAAGTAAAAATATTTAATTTAATTTTCTATGTTTATTATCTTTAGCAAATTAGATGCAAACCTTTTATAATATTTGCTAATATTTTTCCTCCGAGGAGATAAATAAACATCGAAAACACATGGGTTAAGTAAAAATATTTAATTTAATTTTCTATGTTTATTATCTTTAGCAAATTAGGTGCAAACCTTTTATAATATTTGCTAATATTTTTCCTCCGACGAGATAAATAAACATCGAAAACACATGGGGTAAGTAAATATATTTTACTATACTGTATCCTTTTCCTTGCATACAATAAAATTTCTATATTTGAAATTTAATTTTTTCAAATCACAAATTTTAAATTCCGAAATTATGATATATATATATATATATATATATATATATATATATATATATATATATATATATATATATAAATATACATGCATATATATATACATACATTTATTTGAAAGTGATATATATATACATATATATGTATATATATAAATATACATTCATATATATATATATATATATATATATATATATATATATATATATATGCATTTATTTTAAAGTGATATAGGCAATCAAATAGCTGATACAAACTGCCTAAGTTTTATCGTTTTGAACAGAGCAAATTAGATGAAAACATTAAAAAAATAATCTAAATGAATCGATAGATAAATAGCTTATATGATTGCCTAATAGTAATTTCTGAAAGTAAGAACAATTTATTAGAGAACAATTCATCTTATCTTATGTTTCTCGTTCGTTATGTATTGAAATATCGATTTATTCGTAGATGTAAATCTGAATAATATTTAAAATAGCGAAAAAAAAAAAAAGATGGCGTCGAAGAGATGTTTCGTTTAACGTTGATTACCAGGTGTTTTTGCATTTTGTTTGTAAAATTGAAACGCAGAATCTAATGTTTACATTGTATCCCACTTTGCCGCGTCTTTTCAATCGCTCCTTTCCTTCCGTTTACTATCAAGGCAAGAAGATAGATTTATTTACGATTTCACCGACTTACAATTAATTGATTTTTCATGAAATTATCTAATGCCTTCAAACTGCATTTATATTCATTAGATCTGTCCTTGGATGATGAGAAAATGCGAGGAGTTCAGTGTTTGAGCTGACGAGAAATGACTGCGCGTTACGTATTTATTTTTTTATCAACTTCTTTGTTTTAAATGTATGAAAATTTGCGTTTTTTTTGTTTTTTTTAAAATCTTATTTGTATTCAAACATCTTTTATAAAGTTTCTAAATGTTTGAAACAAAAATTCATTATATTATTATTTGGATTCTGCAAACGACTGTTCTCATCCAGAGTGTTTTTTTTTCCCACAACGTTTCGGTCGATATAACCTCCGACCTTCTTCAGTTGTATCTTTTCGAACTCGGGAATCTTTCTGTCGGACTCGGAATTTCGGACAGAACGCTTCGTTTAATCCTCGATGGTAGCATGTTCTTGTTTCGTCACCCATGGCTGGGTAAGAGCGCGCTATCACCCGTGGGTTAAGTAAAGAAATGTGTGATATTCCATACAGATTTTCGAGTTCGACAGAAAACAAAATTCCAGAGTTCTACAAGATACACGTTAAGAAGGTCGCAGGTTACATCGACCGAAACGTGACAATAGATGAAAACCGCAGTCTGATGAATCAAAATAATGTATAATAAATGGATTTACATTCCTCTTTCTCTGTTATAACTAGGGCTATGACAACAGCATATTCTTATCATTATTTTGACTCTCTAGTATATATCCGACACAATTAGACACAGTTAATCAACTGAGAAGCACATCACCCTATATAAAAGCATCAAGAGATACACACTCGACAACAATGAAAAGAATATGCTGCTGTCATATCTCTAGTTATAACTTACTTTTTATATGTTTTTTTCCCTTAAAGTTTACCACAAACAAAACATATTTTAATAAAGCGGCACTATGATAGGCAACATGTTTGTAGGGAGACAGATTATTCGGGAGTTGTGAAGCAAACTGTTTGTTCACATAACATTTATATTTCTGGATGTTGGTGCGATAAAAGAGACAAAGAAATGAGTTCAAAGACTAACATCTTAAGAAGAAATCTATTAGAATAGAAATTTCATCGATATCCACCGACATGTACGTTAAAGGGGTGGGATTATGCTACTGCTCGGTGGTTTGGGAATATTTTTATTAAATAAGGCAATCGGAGCACATTCCGTGGAAGTTTTCGCCAGACCAGAACAGAGTTGCAAGACTGCAGTTGAATCAACAGAGACAGGAGTATGGTGGCAGTACAAGGCTTATCAGGTTAGACATTCTATTTTTTTTACCATGCCCAAGAATCAAAAATAGCGGTTAGTGCAGTACCCCAGGGATACTATGTAGGGAGTTGAGCAGCAAGATGTCTGTTCACATTACACTTGAACTTCGTCATGTTAATACAGTTGAGGAAGCAAGAACCTGGAAGGGAATTCCAAAGTTTAGCAGTTCTGGGGAAGAAACTAGTCATTCTTACATCTAGAGTTCTCTACTGTCTAAGGGTGACACTTTGCTGCTTTGTCGGGGGTATTTACCTCGAGGGGATGGAAGGACTTGCAGTTCGTCAGAGCATCTACCATTAAAATACTTGCAAAGCAGGCAGAGGGCTGCAACATTTCGTCGATGGGACAGAGGTTGAAACTTAGATGACAGCTCAGGACCTATCAGGTTGGCGACTCTCTTTTAAACCCTGTTCAGAAGTGAGATACTAGTATCAGACGCACCAGCCCAAATGTGACAACGATACTCCATACATGAGCGAATGGTGGCCTTGTAGAGGTACGGGATACTTTCAGGCGTCAATAATATTCTGGCACGGTAAAGAGAGCCATTCGACATCTTCTTTGAAGCAGCCTTGGCAATACTCTCGATGTATCTGTTCCAACGTATGCTCCCTGTGAACATTAAGTCGAGGAGTTTGAACGAAGTACTTCCAGTTAATGTATCTTTAGCAATAGCTATTGGTGGTTGAGAAGGTTTCTTGTAAGTATTAAAGGAAATAATCTTAGTCTTGGCAATATTTGACGTTAACATCTATTCGGGTATAGAAACAGATTCCATTCCCGAGCAGATGCTGGATTATGTTTATGTTTAGATGCTCGTTAGATCAATATTTTATTGTTAGCGTGGTTCTCTGGCCTCCTAATGGAAATCGCTTAAGACAAGGCATTACGCCACTTGACGTAAATAGCTAACAATAACGAAAGCTGACTATTGTAAAAACATGGGGTACTTCTTAAGCTTAGTCTATAAAAGACCAATGCTGTAGGTATAGAAGGAATACAGTAAGGGCTAAGAGAGTTCCACAACGTTGCAATGAAATGACGCCACTGGAGTAGGAGTCTATATCAAAATTAAGTATCAAAACAGAGAATTCGTCGCCGCCATCTTTGCTACTAAGAATTACTCAACACTCGAGATTTTGACTGCATTGATTCTTTGCCGCCATCTTTGTTACTAAGAATTACTCAACACTCGAGATTTTGACTGCATTGATTCTTTGCCGCCATCTTTGTTACTAAGAATTACTCAACACTCGAGATTTTGACTGCATTGATTCTTTGCCGCCATCTTTGCTACTAAGAATTACTCAACACTCGAGATTTTGACTGCATTGATTCTTTGCCGCCATCTTTGTTACTAAGAATTACTCAACACTCGAGATTTTGACTGCATTGATTCTTTGCCGCCATCTTTGTTACTAAGAATTACTCAACACTCGAGATTTTGACTGCATTGATTCTTTGCCGCCATCTTTGTTACTAAGAATTACTCAACACTCGAGATTTTGACTGCATTGATTCTTTGCCGCCATCTTTGTTACTAAGAATTACTCAACACTCGAGATTTTGACTGCATTGATTCTTTGCCGCCATCTTTGTTACTAAGAATTACTCAACACTCGAGATTTTGACTGCATTGATTCTTTGCCGCCATCTTTGTTACTAAGAATTACTCAACACTCGAGATTTTGACTGCATTGATTCTTTGCCGCCATCTTTGTTACTAAGAATTACTCAACACTCGAGATTTTGACTGCATTGATTCTTTGCCGCCATCTTTGTTACTAAGAATTACTCAACACTCGAGATTTTGACTGCATTGATTCTTTGCCGCCATCTTTGTTACTAAGAATTACTCAACACTCGAGATTTTGACTGCATTGATTCTTTGCCGCCATCTTTGTTACTAAGAATTACTCAACACTCGAGATTTTGACTGCATTGATTCTTTGCCGCCATCTTTGTTACTAAGAATTACTCAACACTCGAGATTTTGACTGCATTGATTCTTTGCCGCCATCTTTGTTACTAAGAATTACTCAACACTCGAGATTTTGACTGCATTGATTCTTTGCCGCCATCTTTGTTACTAAGAATTACTCAACACTCGAGATTTTGACTGCATTGATTCTTTGCCGCCATCTTTGTTACTAAGAATTACTCAACACTCGAGATTTTGACTGCATTGATTCTTTGCCGCCATCTTTGTTACTAAGAATTACTCAACACTCGAGATTTTGACTGCATTGATTCTTTGCCGCCATCTTTGTTACTAAGAATTACTCAACACTCGAGATTTTGACTGCATTGATTCTTTGCCGCCATCTTTGTTACTAAGAATTACTCAACACTCGAGATTTTGACTGCATTGATTCTTTGCCGCCATCTTTGTTACTAAGAATTACTCAACACTCGAGATTTTGACTGCATTGATTCTTTGCCGCCATCTTTGTTACTAAGAATTACTCAACACTCGAGATTTTGACTGCATTGATTCTTTGCCGCCATCTTTGTTACTAAGAATTACTCAACACTCGAGATTTTGACTGCATTGATTCTTTGCCGCCATCTTTGTTACTAAGAATTACTCAACACTCGAGATTTTGACTGCATTGATTCTTTGCCGCCATCTTTGTTACTAAGAATTACTCAACACTCGAGATTTTGACTGCATTGATTCTTTGCCGCCATCTTTGTTACTAAGAATTACTCAACACTCGAGATTTTGACTGCATTGATTCTTTGCCGCCATCTTTGTTACTAAGAATTACTCAACACTCGAGATTTTGACTGCATTGATTCTTTGCCGCCATCTTTGTTACTAAGAATTACTCAACACTCGAGATTTTGACTGCATTGATTCTTTGCCGCCATCTTTGCTACTAAGAATTACTCAACACTCGAGATTTTGACTGCATTGATTCTTTGCCGCCATCTTTGTTACTAAGAATTACTCAACACTCGAGATTTTGACTGCATTGATTCTTTGCCGCCATCTTTGCTACTAAGAATTACTCAACACTCGAGATTTTGACTGCATTGATTCTTTGCCGCCATCTTTGCTACTAAGAATTACTCAACACTCGAGATTTTGACTGCATTGATTCTTTGCCGCCATCTTTGTTACTAAGAATTACTCAACACTCGAGATTTTGACTGCATTGATTCTTTGCCGCCATCTTTGTTACTAAGAATTACTCAACACTCGAGATTTTGACTGCATTGATTCTTTGCCGCCATCTTTGTTACTAAGAATTACTCAACACTCGAGATTTTGACTGCATTGATTCTTTGCCGCCATCTTTGTTACTAAGAATTACTCAACACTCGAGATTTTGACTGCATTGATTCTTTGCCGCCATCTTTGTTACTAAGAATTACTCAACACTCGAGATTTTGACTGCATTGATTCTTTGCCGCCATCTTTGTTACTAAGAATTACTCAACACTCGAGATTTTGACTGCATTGATTCTTTGCCGCCATCTTTGTTACTAAGAATTACTCAACACTCGAGATTTTGACTGCATTGATTCTTTGCCGCCATCTTTGTTACTAAGAATTACTCAACACTCGAGATCGTGGCGGCATTGATTCTTCGCTGATTTGATTTAATGCCGCCATCTTTGTTCAACATAATGTCTCAAAACTTAACATTTTCGTTACTTATGGGAGGGATTTCTGAAACAAAAAAACATATCTAAGAACACTGCAAGAAATATAAATTACCTTTGTGTGAAATTTTCTAAAGATAGGCACAGCTGTTCCGGAACCTAAACGCATGCACACATAAATTGGCTTTTATATAAAAGGGAATAGGTAGATAGATAGATAGATAGATAGATGGTAATAATAGGATAGAGATAGAAATAGAAATGTAATTTGTTATTTTAGTTTTTCTCTAACTTAGTGATGCGTATTTGATAATCTTGTATTCTTTATTGTTTAGCCCTATTTTATTTATATATTTTTTGTTGATAACATTTTCCATTTTTTCTCTTTTCATCTTAAGCTTTTATTACATTACTTTTTAATTTATTTTTCATTTTTCATTTACATTATTTTTTTTACTCTCTTATCTATATATTAATACGTTAGCGTGAGGGTTATTTTCTGTGTCACGCTTACATCCCGGTCGTTTAATTGTTATGTACTTCCATTTCTTGTCATGAATTAATTTATAAAGAATTCTTCAGAAGTTTTGGTTTCTGTTTCGATTATAACTGATGCCACTCCAGTAATCTATATTTTTTTTTATAAATAATTTTATCAATAATTCTTCATAAGTTTTGGTTTCGGTTTCGATTAAGGCTGAAAGAACTCAAGTTATATATACATATATTTTTTTCATAACTTTTTATTTCGGTTTCTATTCAAGTTAATGCACCCAAGTCATATTGATATATATATATATATATATATATATATATATATATATATATATATATATTTTTTTTTTTGAAATCGCAATTTTATAATATACAAAATTCGATGGAACATTAACTCTATAAAAATATATATGAAATCGGCAAGAATTAAAATATCATATATAACCATACTTTACAACTGAGCTTTGCCGGGCATTCGTGTAAGCTTAGATAAATACTTTAGCAGTTTTTAAAAAAAGAGTTACAATAATATCAGAACATCTTCATTTACACTGGACATCTACAGAATCCCAACGTCAATATGTTATATATGAATGAGTCCTCTGTGGAATTTTCACAGGTCCCATTAATTATTTTTAATGTTGAAGGACGAGTCTCCTTGCTGCTTCCGTTGCTTGGGTACTAGTCAAGAATCCTTTCATGAAAATCATCCCGACTGGTGTAGGGCCAGGAACTGGCCCAATACCTGTCGGACTGAAGAACACCGCCTGGGTATTTCCTAGGAGATCCACCTTCCCAGGCCCTGCCACCTGGCTTTCGGGTGAGTCAAGTTATCGCTTGTCGCCTAAGACACCCCTACTAGGGAATGCAGAAGGGGATGCCCAGATAATTTTTGCCAAGCTAGAGTGTCCCTCCTTAAGGGGCGCTAGCTATGATTCCCTATTTTCCGACCTTGTGTCACATTTTTCTTAGGTGTGTGGCATCCGTCAGTCGAAACGACTATGGATCAGCGCCGTATTAAGATGTTGCCTGTATGCATCCTTTTGTGTGATTGTAGAGACCAATTCTTGATTTGCATAGTCTGCCACAGCCTTGACATACGAAGGTTGTTATGCAATTTGCCGCTTCGTCCGGCTGTTCCGCCTGTACACTCGCTCTTCTCCTAGCTCTCTTTGCAGCGTTTTCAACATGGAGGGTCCTCTCGCTGATGATAATCCCCTGGCGTATCATTTTCCTCCAGGCAGTTCTGTCAGCTGCAGAGGCTTCCCGTGTATTCCTGTCCACCGAGAAAGCCTTCATGTCACGCTTGCAGACATCCCTGTAGCGAAGATGGGGTCGCCCCCTCTTTCTTGAGCCTGAGGCAAGCTCGCCATAGAGAAGGTCTTTAGGGATGCGCCCATCATCCATCCTGTGCACATGGCCCAGCCAGCGAAGACGTCGCTCACGCAGTAGGGAGTAAATGGATGGGATGCCCGCTCTCTGCAGAACATCAGTATTACTCACTCTGTCCTGCCATGTGATACCAAGTATCCTACGTATACACCTCATATGGAATACCTGGAGTTTCCTCTCTTGTGTTGAGTATGTAGTCCAGGATTCACTCCCATACAGTAGAGCACTGAGGATGCACGCTCTGTAGACGGTCATCTTGGTGGAAATGGTAAGGTGCCTGTTTTCCCAGACTCTTTTAGTTAGTTTAGAGAGGGTTGTGGATGCCTTTCCAATCCTTTTGTTTAGCTCCACGTCCAATGAGAGGGAGTCTGAAGCAGTGGAGCCTAGATATTGAAACTGGCGTACGACTTCTAGTGGTGTGCCTTGGATTGTGATGCTGGGTGGGAAGGCGGTTGCTTGTCCCATGACTTGGGTTTTCTTCTGGCTGATGGTGAGACCGAACAGGCCGCAAGCATTAGCAAACCTGTCCATCAGTCTTTGAAGACCATCTTCCTGATGCGATGCTATAGCTGCATCATCGGCAAACAGCATGTCTCTTATCCGAACTGTCCTGGTCTTTGTCCTGGAGCGGAGTCTGGCGATGTTGAAGAGACCACCATCTGACCTGGAGTGCAAGCAGATACAATCCGTTGTGTTCTTGAAAGCATGCTTCAGGAGTAGGGAGAAGAAGATGCCGAAGAGTGTTGGGGCCAACACACAACCCTGTTTGACATCACTCCTCACCCCGAACTCAGCAGACATGCCACCGTTAAATTGCATAGTGCTCCTCATGCCATCATGAAAGGATCTTATGATGCTGAGGAGTTTTGGTTGGCATCCGATCAGTGGGAGAATTTTGAATAGTCCATCTCTGATCACGAGATCGAATGCCTTGGTCAGGTCTATAAAGGCAACATACAGAGGCTGGTTTTGCTCTCTGCACTTCTCTTGCAGTTGGCGTAGGGAGAAGATCATATCGATTGTTGATCTCTCTGAACGAAAGCCTCATTGAGATTCTGGGTAGATTCGATCGGCAAGAACGTGTAGTCGCAGTAATACTATATGTGCGAATAGCTTGCCAACGAAACTCAACAGTGAGATACCGCGGTAGTTATTGCAGTCACCGCGGTCCCCTTTGTGTTTGTAGAGAGTGATGATATTTGCGTCTCTCATGCCCTGAGGCACTGAGCCTTCTCTCCAACACTGTATCAGAAGACTATGGAGGGGCTCAAGTAGGCTAGCCTTTCCACTTTTTAAGACCTCTGCTGGAATATAGTCCTTTCCTGAGGCTTTTCCTGATGGCAGTCTGTCTATTGCCCAGGATAGTTCTTCTATGGAAGGCTCCTCATCGAGCTCATGCATCAGCGGTAGACGATCAATGGCATCCAGGACGGACTGATGTACCATGTTTTCCCTGGAGTAAAGCTCGGAGTAGTGTTCAACCCATCTGTCTAGCTGTTTAATTTTGTCTAGTATGGGTTTACCCGATTTAGACTTAAGTGAAGCAGTTTTGTTAATTATGGGTCCTGTAGCTCTCCTGATCCCGTTATACATATTTTTTATATTTCCTGTATCAGCTGCATGCTGGATAGACTTGGAGAGCTCCATCCAGTAGTTGTTTGCAGCTTCTCTTACAGCCTTTTGAACTGCCCTTTTGGAAAGCTTCAGTGCAGCCAGCGATGTAGGAGATGGGTTGGCCTTGTATGAGAGCAAGGACAAACGCTTTGCCTCAGAGGGTTGAGGGTAGCAGAGTTTGCATCATACCAGTCATTGCGTTTGCTACCTGTCCTCCTCCCAAAGACTTTGAGAGCTGTAGAGTGGATGGTAATTTTCAATGTTTCCCACTGTTCAGATGCAGTCCGGGTGTTATCTCCTTTGAAGGTGGAGGTTAACATCTCGTTGAATTTCGCATTGCGATCTGAGTATGTGGTCTTACTAACATCAATACGGGCAACACCCTCCTGTTTAGTGTGGTAGAAATCTTTGGGTTGAAGTTTGACTCTACTGCATATTAGGGAATGATCTGTATCACAATCAGCACTGTCGTAGGCTCTAGACATCAGAAAATGTTTGAGGTACCTTCGTCTAGTAATGATTAGATCGAGCTGGTGCCAACGCCTTGATCTGGGATGTCTCCAGGACCCTCTGTGATGCGGTCTGGCAGCAAAGAATGTGTTGGTAATGCAGAGGTCATGGTAGGCACAGAGTTCTAGAAGGCGCTGACCGTTACGATTGCATTTGCCCACTCCAAAGTTACCAAGGCAGCTCGGCCATGCATCGTTGTCGCCACCCACACGTGCATTAAAGTCCCCAAGTATAATCAGGTCTTCATTTTGTGGAAATGCCTTGATGGTGCTATCCAGCTGTGTGTAGAAGTGCTCCTTGATGTCGTCAGGCGCTGCGAGTGTTGAGGCGTACACACATAATAGATTAATTGTTCCATCTGTGGTGTTCAGTCGTAGTGAGATTAGGCGCTCAGTAGCTGAATCAGAGAGTTGTACGTTCTGAAGCAGTGAGTTTCTGACTGCGAAACCAACATCGTGTTTCCGGACCTCCTCTTCCTGTTTTCCTTGCCAGAAGAAGGTATAGTCCGATTCCTTTAGGCATCCGGTGTCAGCTAAGCGTGTTTCTTGGAGTGCAGCGATGTCTACTTTGAGTCTCGATAGCTCGTTGTTGATGATGGCAGTTTTTCGAATATCGGAGATGTTGCGTATGTCGGTAGATAGGCCAATCGTCATAGTACGAGCATTCCAGCACCCTAGCCTGAGTGTTGGGTTCTTTGTGTTCTTTTGGTTTTGTTTGGTGCAATGGTTACTGGCCACTTGTTGGAATCATCCTATACCCTACGCACCCAGTAGGGTAGGTGGCCAGTGGCGGGATAGCACCTTACTGGCTGAGGGCTGCTCAGCTTTGTGGCGGGCGGTAGCTGTCCAATGAAATTAAATAACTTCTCCCACCGTTAGAACCGGCCCCTGGCACTCAGCTGTACGCCAATTGAGCTGTAGGCTTTTAACCGGTGACTGTCGCTCCCCTGTTTAGTCCTATACAGATGCTTATGTATGTATGTATGTATGTATGTTTTTCTTAGGTAGGCAGTAAGTTAATATATACATTCTCTCTCTTTTATTTTTGCTTTTCCTTCTTTTAAGTTTTTTTGCTTCGAATTTGGAAATTGTCTTCGGGATTTTTAAAATTCTTTTTCTCATGTTTTTATTTAGTTGACAACTTATTTTTGTAATTCCTGCATTTCCAGTTAATTCTTATTTATTTTTATATCTACAATTCATACATTACCAACAGGATTACTCAGTTTTGTCCGTGTATAAATCTTTAAAAAAAGAAGATATGTTTTAATTAGGACGCTAAGGTCGAAATATAAAAAATCTCAACTATTGTTCTAACAGTTTATCATAACTTATTTTAAATAATGATAATAATACGCTCTATTCTTTGCACAAGGAGAGAACGGATGTACATAAACCTAATACAATAGCAGTATTGTTAGAAAATGAACCGCAGTCGAATAGGACAACAAATGGATGGTAATATTAATGCTGCTAAGACTAAGCTGCTTTCCTTTAACAATTACAAGACGCCTCTCCAACCACCGGTATCCATGGCAAATAAAACCCTATCTGACAATTCTTCCTTCAAACTCATCGGTCTTACATTCGCGGACAATATGAACTAAAACAAACACATTCAGGACATTGCGAAGGCTGCTGCAAAGAATGTGGCTTCCCTTTATCGAACTAGAAAACTATTCACACATGAGAGTATCCTCTACCTCTACAAAGCCACCGTTTGTTCATGCATGGAATATTATTACCACATCTGGGCTGGTGCGTCTACCACTAGTCTCTTTCTATTGGATAGGATCCAGAAAATAGTCTTCAATCTAATAGGTCCCATTTTGTCGACTAAGCTCCAGCCCCGGTCCCATCGCCGTAATGTTGCTTCTTAGTGCCTGTTTTACAAATATTTTAATGGAATGTGCCTTGATGAACTCGTTGCATATGTGCATATCCCCAACACACTCGCTTACCAACAAAATCTCACCCTTCACCCTGAATGCCAGAAAGATTTCTACTGTAATAATTTCTTCCCTCGAACAGGTAAACTTTGGAATTCCCTTCCTGCTACCTGCTTCCCTGACTGTAACATCCTGTTAATCTTTCATATACTTTGTTAGGTGTGAACGTGATAAAAAAATCACGTATTATTTGGATTCTTCAGACTACTACTCCCATCTTGAATGTTATTTGCACAGCATTTCGGTCGATGCAACCTCTG
Source organism: Euprymna scolopes (assembly GCF_053919585.1). Lineage (NCBI taxonomy): Eukaryota > Metazoa > Mollusca > Cephalopoda > Sepiida > Sepiolidae > Euprymna > Euprymna scolopes. The sequence goes on from NC_136489.1 coordinate 152,955,082, forward strand.
TCCTTCTTCATGTGTATCATGCCGAACTCAGGAATCTTTCTAACAAAATTGGGAATGTTTCTATCGGATTCAGGAATCTGCATGGAATTTCGAAGACGCCTTTTTATGAATTAACGGGGGTAGAGTTCTCTTGTTCTGTCACCCATGACTGGATAGAAGAGTGTCGTTTGTACTGAGGATTGTACCTTCAACCCATAGAAGAGTGTAACGTTACAACATTCTACCGCTCCAGTAGATATCTCACTCCTGATGCTATTCTCTACCTATATAAAAGCCAGGTTCGGCCAACGATGGAGTACTGTTGCCACATCTGGGCAGGAGCTGCTAGAAGCAGCTTATCCTGTCTTGACAGAGTTCAAAATATACTTCGTAGCTTAGTGGGGGATGCTTTTTTCTCTTCTTTGCAACCTCTTTCCCAAAGAAGAGACGTAGCGAGCCTGTCCCTGCTTTATCGTTATTTTCATGGCAGGTGCTCATCTGAACTTCAATCTATGGTCTCCCCTTCGCATGACTTTCACGAACACCAATCGTCTAGCAACAATTTCCCACACTCTTTATCTGTGCCTACATCTAAACGTACATTCCATGAACAGGGTTTCTTTCTTGAACCGTCCCCTAAGTAATCCAAGTTACAAAATTCCCACTAATGTTCACTACGCTAAAATCACAATGACTAATGTATACCCATTAACCCTTATCCTCGAGTGGCATCTGGACCTTGATAAGTGGTGAACCCCATGTAAAAAAAACAAAAAAAATGCATTTACCAAGTACTCTATCCACTACGCTACGGGCTAGATATTCCGTGCAGATTCTTTGATTCAGTGGGGTTGCTTGCTTTAGTTATATAAACCCTGACCGCGTAGAAGTCTTAATGAAATATGTATGCCATTCTTTGTGTAGCTTTCATTGCAGATTGGACTTTCAACCTCTCGCAAACTATCACTTATACGTTTTATCCATCGCCTCAATAGTTCTTGCGAATTTGAGATGAAGATTCTTCAGTTCAACAAGACACACATTAAAAACAGCGGTGGCTACATGTGTCTTAATGATCCCAAACCTCATAGCATTAAACGCCGTCCTGCATTACGACTGTGTTTTATTTTGTTTATAAAAATGCTGTTTGTTAGGTGTGTGTTTCATTGTACGATTTTGTGGAAATTAGAATGTATGATTTGGTAATCTATAATATATATCTCACCTGTCTGTTTAAATGTACGCATGTATGTTTGTATGTCTGCCAAAAACATTCGACAGATGCGACGGATTTTAACGAGATCGGTAGCGTTTTGAAGCACACCCCCTCGGACGACAAATATCGAAAACTCGGCCCGAAACATTAATTCCTTCACGCTCAACTGGGCACTGTTCTGCAGGGAGCAGTCGCTTTTTTCGTCGATATTTTCGAAAGTAATCCCCTCTTTTCGATTGTCTAGCCTTAATTTAAATCTACGTAACTTCCGGTTTGGTGATAGGCGCAACAACAAACATGTCACGTTTTTTTTCATGTATTTTTCCTCTTCACGGTACGGGTTCAAGTCTGACTGCCTGCTACCACTTTTATTTTAATTTTTTACTTTTTTTTGCTCAACACACACATCCAAACACCCGAGCAACGCCGAACACCCAGGCTACTCTGTAATATAAATCTTACCTGTCTGTTTAAATGAATGTATGTATGTATGTATGTATGTATGTATGTATGTATGTCTCGCAAAAACTTTCGAGAGAGGCGGCAGATTTTCAGGAGATTGGTAGCGTTTTAAAGTTCAATCCTTCCGACGATAAATATCCAAATATTGGCTTAAAACATTAATTCCTTCACCCTCACCTAAGCACTTTTCTACAGGGAAGGGTAGCTTTTTTCGCTGATATTTCGAAAGTTATCCCCTCTTTTCGATTAACAAGCCTTAATTTTAACGTACATCACTTCCGTTTTTGGCGATGGGCGCAACAGCAAAGACGTCACTTTTTTCATGTTTTTTTTCTTCTTCGCGGTATATCCCATTCCCTATCTCAGTTGATTACATTTCCGACACGTTTCCCAGACCAGCAAGATCAACATGCCTCACTTCTAGATCTCTTTCTGACAACGGTTCCCAATGACTGTACAACAAATGCCCACAGCCCACTCGGGAATGCTGATCACGCTGTTGTGATAATGGTAGAAATCAGCCTAAATTCTCGCCCTAAAACTGAAGACCCACTACTCAAAACAACGAGGTATTACAAAAAGGTTGTTTGGGAAGCCATCAGGGAGCTCATCAGAGATGCCCCATGGCAAAATATCTTTACTCTTCCAGCGGAACAGTGTGCAAATGAGACCACTGAATGGTTCAAAACTGCTATTGAAGCACATGTTCCCGCACGGAAATTCTATAACAAGCCCCACACTCCCCAATGGTTTACTTCTGCTACTGCAGCTGCCATTTGTCAAAGGCAGCATGCGTTCCGCAGATTCAACCGACATAAGTCCAGCTCAAATAAACAGGAGTTTATAGAAGCTAGAGAGTGATAGAGGCAGCTAAGACAGATTACTCTGAAACCACCAGAAAACGCATCGAAGCACAGAAATTAGGAACCCGGGATTTTTGGAAAATCTACAACAGCGTAGTAAATAATGGAGAGTCAACTATTCCTCCACTATCAAACAATCATGAGGTTGCTTGCTAGGCAAATGACAAGGCTCATCTGCTTGCCAGTCGGTTTGCCTCAAACTCCACACTGAACTCGGTACACCACTCACTCCCTGAACAGACGCCACACTAGACGATTTGAAAATCACCCTTTCTCAGGTACATGCTATTATAAAAAACCTAGACACCTCAAAAGCATGTGGACCAGATCTCATCCCGGCTGTGCTATTAAAAAAATCCTCTGCCGAGATTGCTTCAGTTCTGTCCAAACTTTACAATAAATGCCTTAACGAATCTTGTTTTCCCGACTGCTGGAAAACCGCCTCTGTAGTACCAGTCTTCAAGAATTCTGGTGAAAGAACTGACCCACTAAATTATCGCTCCATTAGCCTCCTCCCGCTTTTCGCCAAAATATTTGAGTCCTTAGTTAATCAAGCCCTAGTCCAGCACCTAACAGCTGCTAAACTCCTGACTGACAAACAATATGGATTCAGGCAAGCCCGTTCAACAGCAGATATCTTAACTGTAGTTTCTGAACGTATATACCGTTCATTGGATAAAACAGGGGAGGGTAGAGCGGTGGCCCTTGATATATCTAAGGCTTTTGATAGGGTATGGCACGACGGTCTTCTAAGGAAAATTAGATCATATGGAATCACTGGAAGAATTCATAATGTAATTAAATCCTTCTTAAGTAATAGAAAAATCAAAGTTGTCCTCGACAGTCGTACATCCAAACAATATGACATAAATGCGGGAGTACCTCAGGGGTCTATCCTTGGACCTCTATTATTCCTGATATTCATAAATAACCTCCCTGATAAAATTGTTTCGGAGATGGGTATATTTGCCGATGACACCACTCTCTATAACAGATATGAGGGGAAAACAAATGAACACATATCCAAGGAAATGGCAGAAACACTAGAGGATGGCCTCCAATCCGTAGTTGAATGGGGACAAAAATGGTTTGTCACATTCAATGCTGCTAAGACTAAGCTTGTTTCCTTCAATAACTACAAGAAACCTTCTCTACCACCAATAGCAATGGCCAAGAACACATTGCCTGAAAGTACTTCTTTTAAACTCCTCGGCCTAACGTTTACAGGGAATATGAACTGGAATAGATACATTGAGAGCATTGCCAAGGCTGCTGCGAGGAAGGTTGGCTCCCTCTACCGAGCTAGAAAACTACTTACGCCTGACCGTATCCTATACCTCTATAAGGCAACCATTCGCCCATGTATGGAGTACTGTTGTCACATCTGGGCTGGTGCATCTGCTGCTTGTCTCTCGCTCCTGGACAGGGTTCACAAGAGAGTCGCCAACCTGATAGGTCCTGAACTGTCATCTAGGCTTCAGCCTCTGTCCCATCGACGAGATGTTGCATCCTTCTGCCTGTTCTACAAATACTTTAATGGTGAATGCTCTGACGAACTGCAAACACTTGTACCTCCCCGACGTAACTACCCCCGACAAACCCGACAAGCTACTAAGTCTCATCCTTTTACAGTAGAGATCCCTAGGTGCAAGAAAGCCTTTTACTCCAATAGTTTCTTCCCCAGAACTGCGGGTCTTTGGAACTCCCTTCCGGGATTCTGCTTTCCCAACTGCAATGATATGCAGAAGTTCAAGTGTAATGTTAACAAACATCTTTCTACTCATCTCCCTTCATAATGACCCTGCTAATTAAGTCCCTAATAGTAGCCCCCTGCTTCAAAGTGGCACTGTCCTTGTTTGGGGTGAAAATTGAATAAAAAAAACAACAAAAAAAAACTTTATTATAGCCCAAAACAATAAGTGTTAAGGGGTTATGAGAGGGGGCAAATTTTTAAAAATTGACTGTTTTTTTTTGTTTTTGCTCAGCATACACCTCCAAACACCCGGGCAACGCCGGGCCGAAATGCAAGTATATCTATAAAAGTGAACGTGTCTGTGTGTCTCTGTGTTTGTGTGTGTGTGTGTGTCTGTCTGTGTGTCTGTGTACATTTCCCTACGCAATAACTCTGTCAATTTTTAGTCTACAGACTCGAAATTTGATATATAGGGTACTGAGATTTGGGAAAATATATGTGATCAGTTTTCGGCTAGAAATTTGGCGATTAAGGAGTCAAAGTTCAACGATTTGACCTTTGAGAACTCTACCAAACTCCTCCGACAATTTTGGGTCCAAACAGCTGAAATTTTAGATATAGGTTCCTTGGACATGGATCTAACTTAATAAGTTGATTTGAGCCCAAAACAATAAATTTTAAGGGGTCAAAAAGGGGTCAAAAAAGGGGTCAAAGTTTAAAAAAATGACCTCTGCGGTCTCTTCCAAATTACTCAGACAATTTCTGATCTAAACATTTGAAATTTTACATAAAGGGTATTCAGAGATAGGAGAAGCTTTTTCATCGATTTTGGTTGAAAATTTTTAGTTACGAATATATAAATGTATGTATGTATGTATGTTTGCATGTCTGCCTTAAACTTTCGACAGAGGCGACGGATTTTATCAAGATCAGTGTCGTTTTAAAGTTCGACCTTTCATAAGACGAATATCGAAAAATTGGCTAAAATCATTAATATCTTCATTTTCAACTCGGCACTTTTCTACAGGGGGTGGTCACTGTTTTCGCCGATGTTTTTGAAAGTTATCCTCTCCTTTAGATTGTCTAGTCTTAATTTAAAAAGACGTCGCTTCCGGTTTAGCGGTGGTTGTAACAGCATAGACGTCAGGTTTTTAACCGGTTCTTTTCCTCCTTCGCTGTACGGGTTCGAGCCTGCCTTCCTACTACCACTTTTTTTTGTTTTTTTTGTTCAACAGACACATCCAAACACCTGGGCAACGCCGGGCTGAAATGCTAGTATATATATATATATATATATATATATATATATATATATATATATATATAAGTGAAATTGTCTGTCTGTGTGTCTGTATGTCTGTGTACATTTCTCTACGCAATAACTCTGTCAATTTTCAGTCTACACGTTCGACATTTGACATACAGGGTACTTAGATTTGGGAACATTTTTGTAATCCATTTTCTGTCAGAAATTTGGCTGTTAAGGGGTCAACGTTCAACGATTTTAACTTTGAGAACTCTATCAAACTCCTCCCCCAATTTTTGGTCTAAACACTTGAAATTTTAGATATAGGTTCCTTGGACATGGATCAAACTTAATAACTTAATTTTAGTCCATAACAATAAATTGTAACGGGTCATAATAGGGATTAAAGTTTTAAAAAATTGGCGCTTTTTTTTTTTTTTTTGCTCAACATACACCTCGAAACGCCCGGGCAACGCCGGGCTGAAATGCTAGTATATATAAAACCTTTATCTTCCTAATTCTTTTGGATCTTTTTCCATTTTACTATTAGTTTCTTCACCTTTTTCTTCACAATATTAGTTTTGACATTGTATGACTCACGTGATTCGCATACTGTAATCTATTTCCCCCCACTCTCTCTTTCTCCCTCTCATTGTTTCTCCCGTTTAGTTTTCCTCTTTCTTTTTCTTTCTTCTCCTCAATTTGCCTCTTTCTCTGTAAATTTTACTTTGGTCTTTTTTATTAATCTATATCTATATATACATCACTCTCTCTCTCTCTCTCTCACTCTCTCTCTCTCTCTCTGTCTATTCAGCGATTGTCTAGCATGCTAAACTCCCCAGACGTTTGCTTCTTTACTTTTTTTTCTTTACTTTTTAACCAAGAAAAAACCGAACAAGTAAATAAAGCCCATAAAGAAAAGTGTAAACCTAAGAGAAATAGTAAGCGAGTTGCCAAAGAAAGTAAATACGAAACAATCAAATGAAAGCAAATACGAAAACAAAAATGAAAAATTAAAAAGATAAAAGTCAAGTACAACCATAAAAACGAGAAAATTTTCAAAAACAAGATTAAGACGAAAAAGAAAAAAAAACGAAACAACCCCAAATAACAATTATAAACAATAATGAAAATACCATGCTTCACCGCAACGGCAAAGCGCTAACACCATTAGCAAACACATTTCTAATATATCAGACCCACACACACACACACACACACACACACACACACACACACACACACACACACACACACACACGCGCGCGCGCGCACACACGCACATACGCACATATATATATATGCACACATGTATATATATATATGCACACACGTATACATATATATATGAACATATTTATGCATGTACATGTATATCTGTGTGTGTCTGTGTGTGCTTATATATATGCATATCTATATATACGCATTTATATTTTCACGTATGCGTACATTTATATATATATATATATATATATATATATATAAATTTTTACATATATATATAATTATATATATATATATATATATATATATATATATATATATATTCCTTTACAGAGGTAAGGTAACCAATGACGTATAACGAGGTTAATACAAGCTTTGAAGATAGAGTTGTGAGAAGCGTTGAGCTCTATCCTCAACTTGACTTTCTTAACCCCAAACCCTACTCCTTCATCCCCTCACCCCAAATAGAATCCAATCACCCTTGTTTTATGCGCAGCTGAACCCCAACCCTGACTTCTTCGTCTTAAAGACTTGCTTACTGCGAGATGACTTTCAGATTCATTATTGATTCCTTTCAATGTATGTATGATTGCCTGAAGAAGTCTCTTGTTACTAATCACTAGAAGGCCGAAACATGCTCATGACTGTGTAGCAGCACATTACTGCTAATGTAAACACAAATTAAAAGTATATATATATATATGCATATAAATGAATGCATATATATTCATATATAAATACACACGCCTAAATATACATATATGTACATACATACATACATATATATATACATTTATATATATATACGTATATGTATATATATTTATATATAATTTCCACAGCCAAAAAAGTCGCAGTCGCGAGAACCATGACAGCCAACAAACCAGAAGTCTTAGATTCGAGTTTCGCCCTCATTTCTGCTCATCAGTTAGACATATCCGAACTCAGAATTCGGATATGTCTAACTGATGAGCCCAATAATTGTTGTATGTTGCACGGGATAGAACACACACTTCCTTCTAGGTACTTGTTAGTTATTTTCCAAAATTGGTAGGAACCAAGCCGCTGCTCAGCTGCTTTGGATATGACTGACTTAGCATATAACTCTCTCGCGTTCTTTATTAGTCTTTTACAGTAAGTAGTTGCTGGCTGCCCTGAAGTTGGTATTAGTCTCAGTAGATCTATTACGTTGGTAGTTTCTTAAAAACAAATATACTTATATAATGTATATATTCAAGGAGGCTATCTTAAAACTGCAACGGTTTATGAAAATGGATTTACACCTTCAAAGCATATGTAACTTTATTAAGCATTTCCAAATCACAGGTATATACACTTAATTCACACTCAGAGTGTTTAAATTTCTGCATCTTACACGTCTTTCATTGAATGGCGTAAACCAAACAAATCCCCAGAGATTTTACATTAGTTCATTAAAAATAAAACTGCCACTTTTTTCCTTGGTTGAAAAAAAAAAAGGCAATTTTTAAACGAATTGGAAAGGTTTAAAAGACATAAACATCCGAAATCTAATAAAAACCGAAAAGTCATCAACTTGTTATAGATAAAACATTGAAGACATACCGATATACAGAAGAAAGATGGAGCTTGATTCGTAGACAACGAATGGAATGGCCCATTTTTAACGCCATATTTGAATACATACTGATAGTGTTAAAACAGAAGAATGGACCAACCATAAACGGGCAAAATACATACCGACTGAACTATCCCAAGAATATATTGATAGGGATGGTTCCCTGGACTGGCTCAAAAGAGGATCCCTCCATTACGACCAAGAGAGGTTGATATTGGCTGCACAAGACCAGGGCCTCATGACAAACGCCTTCAAAAAGATGTGTGGTCTAAGCAACAATAATAAATGCAGGTTCTGTAGCACTGAGGTTGAGAGTGTGGGCCACCTGATTTCTGGTTGCAAAGTCCTACTTGGAGACGGTTATTATACAGATCGCCATAATGGAGTTTGCAAATACCTTCACTGGAATATATGTAAGAAACTCAACATTCAGTGTAGTAAAAACTCCTGGGAACATATACCTGAACGAACAGTTGGGAATGACAACTACACTATTCACTATGACTACATAATCCCTACTGCTACATATCTTGAAAACGCAGCTGTTAAACCAGATATAGTGATTTGGGACAGAGCAAACAAAAAAGCGACCGTAATAGAGGTCAGTGTACCCAATGATACAGGGCTTAACAGAGTTGAGAGGGAAAAGATAACAAAGTATCAAGGACTTATGTATGATATGAAACGAAATTGGAAATTAAAAGACGTTTCAATTATACCAGTCATCATAGGAGCAACTGGGCTTATGAAAAAGAACTTTAAAAAGTACATAGCAAGCATACCCGGTGAACCAAGTGCAAGTGAAATACAAACGATTGCACTGAAAGGGACGGCTAGAATCCTGAAAAGATCTCTTGGTTGGACTCACTAAAATAGGGGTAAATGTCAGACATCTGGTTGGATGTCCCATCCCCTAGAAGAAAAAGTTTAAGAAAAATGAAAAAAAAAAAAAAGCTAGCAACATTTCTGGGTTTTACGTATTTATAATATTGGAAGGTGAAAAAAAAAGAAAGAAGAATAAAGATTAATAAAGAAACTATAAAAATATATGAGGATTATAACAATATATTTTGTACATTGCCCATAGCGACAATTCCTGTTTATCTAAATTATCTGCCCTTGATTTTGTGATTCCAAACTAATGATATATCACAGTATGACATAACGTTAGACTATAAATTTATTGATTTATATGCATGTTATTCATTTATAAATAGATATTAAATGTTGGAATATTGACTTTCAGGTGCAAATTCACGTGCAGAGTTAAACAGAAAGACTTTCTAGTTCGACAAGATATACCTAAAGACGGTCTGAGACTAAATTGACTAAGACCTTGTAAAAATAACTACATTGAATGAGAACAGTAATTCAAGTAGGAATAATCAATCCTCATCTCAGAAATTCAGTTTTATATTTTTATATTGATATTTTGAACTTACGTACAAATATGTACAAGTATAGGTCATTTATATATATATATATATATATATATATATATATATATATATATATATATATGTGTGTGTGTGTGTGTGTGTGTGTATGTGTGTGTATATATATATACATATAGATATATAACACGCATACATATATATATTACATATATATATACATACATATATATATATATATATATACATATATGTGTGTATATACATATTTTGTGTGTTAATGTTCCTGAATATATATATATATATATATATATATATATATATATATATATATATATATATATATATATATATTCAGCAACATTAACACACAAACTATGGATATACCCCCCCACACACACACACATATATATATATATATATATATATATATATATATATATATAGAGAGAGAGAGAGAGAGAGAGAGAGAATTATAAAATATATATGGCATTTAAGCTATACTGAATATTCCGCGTTTTCTCCACGTTTGATGAATCATAGCGCGGATGAAACGCGGAATATTCTGTGGAGCTTAATTGCCATATATATATATATATATATATATATATATATATATATATATATATATATATATATAACTTACTACCTAGCTCTACCTAGGTATTGAGCACTGTTGAAGTAAATACTTAAAGTTTACGCATAAATTTATACTTTCGTATATTAATTTATGTGATTAAATTAAGTAATCATATATATATATATATATATATATATATATATATATATATATATATATATATTACCAGGAGGACTCGATATTGCAGGGATTGGATGAGGATCAACAAATTTGTCTTCCACACTTTTATCAAAATCGAAATCAATGGAATCGCCCACATAACTAAAGGAATAGCAAAAACACTAGAGGATGACCTCCAATCTGTAGTAGAATGGGGACATAAATGGATGGTTACATTCAATGCTGCCAAGACTAAACTGGTTTCCTTCAATAATTACAAGACACCTTCTCTGCCACCAATAGCAATGGCCAGTGACTCCTTGTCTGAGAGTACATCTTTCAAACTGCTTGGCCTAACGTTCACAGGAAACATTAGTTGGAACAATTATATTGATAACATTGCCAGGGCCGCTACGAAAAAGGTAGGCTCTCTCTACCGTGCTAGAAAACTACTGACACCTGAAAGTATCCTGTACCTCTATAAGGCCACCATTCGCCCATGTATGGGGTATTGTTGTCCCATTTGGGCTGGTGCATCTGCTGCTAATCTCTCGCTCTTAGACAAGGTTCAAAAGAGAGTCGCCAATCTGATAGGCCCTGAACTGGCATCTAAGCATCAGCCTCTGTCCCATCGACGAAACGTTGCATCCTTCTGCCTGTTCTACAAGTGTTTTAATGGTGAATGCTCTGACGAACTGCAGACACTTGTGCCCCCACGACGTAGACACCCTGGACAAACCCGACAGGCAGCTAAATCCTACCCCACACAGTAGAGATCCCTAGATGCAAAAGATATTTCTACACCGGTAGTTTCTTCCCCAGAACCGCTAGACTCTGGAATTCCATTCCAGGTCCCTGCTTCCCTAACTGTAATAACATGCAGAAGTTCAAGTGTAACGTGAACCGACATCTTGCTGCCTAAATCCCAACATAGTGCCCCAGCAGTTGCTGCCCCTGATAGTAGCCCCCTACACCAAAGTGGCAATGTGCCTTGTTTGGGGTGAAAATTTAATTAAAAAAAAATTATTAATCAAATCGATTGGTTTTCTCGCTTTAGTTAGGGACCCTCTCTGCGAGAATATCGAAAGATGCTTTACATCCTTCCCTGTAGTGACTAAGACAACAATACAGTTTAGTCTACATTGCACTGTAGAGAATCCACTGTAGATCTGATAAAATAATGAAGTATTGATATTTATGAAATACTTTGTACATAATTATTTGATTAAAGTTACAAAAGTCAAGTATCATGGTTCAATTGAACTCTTAAAAATAAACAATACTTTTGAACTAGCACCTGTCTTTTAAAAGAAGCTACAGTATATTTTATAAGCTGGGCCTTTCTGCTTCTGCGGTGATAAAACTTCCCAAATGCAGATGTAATTTTAGGTTATATAAAATCGGCCACCTTTTTTTTCGATCAGATTTTTCCGATAAAAAAGAAAAAAACTATGTAAGAATATTCCCAGACACATAAATTACCTTCGTATGAAATTTCAAAAAACCAGCACAGCCGTTTCCGAGTCCATAAGGAAGAAACGTTTTCTCTCGTATAAAATTCCTTATATATATAATTAATTCCTTTATATATATATATATATATATATATATATATATATATATATATGTATATATATATATATATGTATATATATATATATATATATATATATATATATAGGTTTAATGATTAAAGGTAAATTCTGTAGATTAAAATATATACACACATATTTAAGTTAATAATTTATTGTTTGAAACAAGGAGTATATGGAGAAAAATTATATTTATTTCCTCAATCCATGGATTTTCAATAATGGATCATATCATCAGAGGAAATAGAAAGCAATTAGCAAAATGCTTAGCTATAAATAAAACATATTTTGCTTTTCAGCACATATATTTAAAATGTTATTTAAAAGTTATTTAAATGGCGTTTAAAAGTCATAGAAAAAGGATATCATACAACTTGGGCAATAAAATGCCAGCATGAGTTTAATAGTTTCCGGGATATTTCTGCCAGGTCGGATGAGTAGTGATCCAAGGGGAAAATCAGAGGTGATCGAGTAATCCGATAGATCCAGAATATATTTGGTTGTCCTATACCGTGATTTCGAAAAGCATATGAGATGGTCGTTCTCTTCGGTGATGTAAAGATCCGTTGATGTTGAAAGTATTACCTCCGTGTAATATCTGACATGATAATTCGCTTGATCTCTAATCTGTTTCTTATCTCATTATATATATATATATATATATATATATATATATATATATATATATATATATATATATATATATATATATATATATATACAGGGTGACCCAAAAAAACAGAGGACATTCAATTGTTTTTCCGAGCATTTTACAATCAATAGAGAAAAAATGTCCAAAGACCCGTTTTGATGTGATGTTTTGAATATAATAAACTAGTTATGACCAAAGTTTCATTTCATTCGGACAAAACACTATGAAATAGGCCCTAATTAGAGTTGGGGCCCGTTTTTGGGGGTCACCCTGTATAATTATGCTATTTGTGAGAAAGAACACCAGACAAAGTGTTCGATTATAAAGAAATACAATATAAGAGTACAATACTTATATTAAAAAAACTTACAGTAGGTCAGACATAATGCCGGTTTCAACTACAATAGAGGATGCAACCAGTTTATAGTCGAGAAATATAGAAGAGTCATATATTTTTCGATCATAAACTGGTTCCTCTGTATTGTATTTGGAAGCGATGTTTTCTTCCCCTGTAAATTTAAAAAAAAATATATAGATGACAATATAATGCTGCAAGAAGAAAAATATGAACAATATGGATGAAGAAAAAAATGAACAAAGATGGCTGTCGGAACAAACGCACAATGTAGTGTCTTCTATGAACTATTTTCTTCTTGTAGCATTATATTGTCATGCATTTTTTTTCTATCTAAGCAAATAATTTTTAACTTTTCCTAGGAGAATATATACGAAAACAGGCGGTATTAACATTATTATATGTATAACAAAACTCACCTGTAAAAAAAGTATCGAAATTTAAACATGCTGAAGGAGCTGGTTTGCATGAAATATGTATATCTTGAAATGTAACTGTATTGTTAGTCTTTTTAAATTTCTTTGTTATTATATTTAATATAAACTAATCGTCTATACAAAAAAGATCGCTATACATAAAGAGGGATATATATATATATATATATATATATATACATACATATTTTACCAAAGCAACAACAACAACAAAAACCACAACAACAACACACACAAATATATATATATATATATATATATATATATATACATATATATATATATATACTCGGGTTTTTTTATATTCAAAAGTAATGGACTAATGAATTCAACGAGGTTGTTAGATAGTGCTCAATAAAAAGAGCTGACTGATAATACTTGTTTATTGTTATATAAACATGCTCACATCCCGCTGCTACAAATAGCCATTGTTTCAATCAAACAACAGATATCATCAGGCAGCGACTTGACTATTCAAAAGTTCAATGAATAATGGATTTTTATTTTAGGTAGGAACTCTTTAAAAGTTGGAGTTAAAAAACTTAAAACACAGAACTTTAATTATAAAAAGAGGGAGGGGCAATTTAAATAAAGTTAAAAGATTACAATGGAGAGAGAGTGATTGAGAAGAGAAAAAAAAGGAATAGAGAAAGAAATAGAAAAAGAAAATAGAGAGAAATATATATATATCTATAATATGGAGAAGAAAAGAAAAGATATAAATGGTTATTATAAAGAGAATAAGGACTAGAAGGGAAAGGAAAGGAAAGGAAAGAATGATGATATCTAGTTAAAGAGAGAAAGAGAGAAAGTAAGAATTTGACAGTATATAGAAAAAGAAAAAGATCTGCGTGTCAACCAATTTATGAACAGTTATACAATTCAGTAATGAAACATATTATTACAAATACAAACAGAAGATACAATCCAAGCGTCAGAAATGAACATGTCAAAAAAGACAGCGAATGTATCCAGCCAGCATATTTATCAACTCACATACGTCCACGAGTAATATCAACGCAGTTCAAACATACGTCTACAATTAATTAGGCCCTTTATGCTAAATGATATAAGTTTAAAGTTTTCGCGTTTTTATTAGATAAATATATAAATAAAAGAAGAAAAAAAATAATGATAAAACAATATTAAAATGAAAAATTTAAAAATTTGACATTTCTATGGGGTCTTTGGATTCTGCTGAAATGACAGACTTTGTAGGTCTATTCATACTATACAACTTAACCAAAGACATCAATGTCATGGATATAGGCTTGTATCGTGATGATGGACTGATGATCATAAAGGAATCCAACGGCCCTAAATGTGAAAGAACCAAAAAGATTATCTTAAATGAATTCCGTAGAATTAAATTAAAAGTGGATATTATATCAGATGTTAAAACTGTAAATTTTTTGGATGTGAACTTTGATTTAAGGAAAGGCATCTACCAACCATATAGGAAGGAAAACTCAACCCCAATTTATGTACACCCTCTATCAAATCACCCAAAATCTATCATTAGGCATATCCCCAAATCCATTAGTAAAAGAATCAGTGACAATTCTTCCAATCTTGAAACATTTAATAAACATAAATATTTCTATAACAGGGCCCTTAAGGATAGTGGATGCAAAAACACCCAAATTGAGTTCATAGAACCAACACACCCAAACACAAATACAAATAGAAACCGTAAGAGAAAAATCCTTTGGTACAATCCCCCTTTTAATCTGAAACTTAAAACAAATCTAGGAATGAAATTCTTAAACTTAATTAAAAAGCACTTCCCTATGAATAACATACTACATAAAATTTTCAATAAAAATACAATAAAACTTAGTTATAGCTGTAATGAAAACCTTGAAAAAATAACTAAAAAACATAATAACAAAATATTAAACAAAAATAGCACACCCATTGCTATCGAAAGTTGTAACTGTAGAATTAAATCAAAATGCCCTCTTAAAGGAAATTGTCAAATTACTTCTGTAGTGTACCAAGCAACTATTTCTACTAAGGAAAATCCGAATGAAAAAAAATATTACATAGGAATGACAAATAACAATTTTAAAGAAAGATTTACCGGTCACAAGTGCTCTTTTGAAAATAATGAGTACAAAAATAGAACTTCCTTGTCTAAATATTACAATGAACTAGTAGAGCAAGGTTACTCCCCAATAGTAAATTGGAAAATTTTAAAGAAAGCTAAAACCTGTTCATCTTTAAACTCGCCTTGCTACCTATGTCTTTATGAGAAATTATTTATACTTACTTTTAGAGAAAGAGATAAATTATTAAATACGAAGCACGAAAATTCAATTAATTGCAAACATTATAAAAATATCTTTTAAGTAATTTAGTTTAGATATAAAATTTAAATAAATTTAAAATTGTCACTGATTTCTATAATTTATTAAAATACTATTAATATACTTTCTCCTCGCCTGATTTCATTCTTTACTTCCCCTATCTTATATACCTGTGTGTCTATGTGTATATGTATGTGTCTATGTATTTACTTTATGACCGTGTGTACTTAGATTTATATATTTTTATATTATTTGGTATACCCTCCCTTGTTTATTCATTCCATTTGTATGTTTCTATGTGTGTATGCATCTATCTGTACTCTTGCCAAATTATTTGTATTCTTATGTATTTGTATATATATAGTTTATGTAAATTATACATATTTATGTGTGCGTATATATGTGTGTGTGTGTGCGTTGTTGTATATTAGTATATGATTGTGTGCATATATTTGTGTATTTTTTGTATGTATGTGTATACATAAAATTATATATATATATATGCTTTTTTGTATGTCTGTTGGTTCTCTGTGGGTATATACATATGTATTTTATTATTTTTAATTTGGGTACTATCTATCTGTGTGTCGCTACTTTTGAGTATTTCGTTGATTTAATTACTTCTTTTGCCTGAATATATATATATATATATATTTATAGGTAAGTGTACTTGTATATGTGTCATTAGTAATCTGGTCTTGAATGTATTAATTTGTGATTTAATATGACTTTATATCTATACTTAAATAGCTTAAACTTTCAACTTAATAGTATAGTTACTCCTTTACTTATGTGCATGTATATATATATATATGTGTATATATATATATGTGTGTGTGTGTGTATGTGTATATATACATATATGTATTATATTCTTTTTATATACATAAATATTAGTAGATTTTTATTTCTAATTATTGGCCCTATTTAATTTATTTAATCCCCTCTTATGGCTAAATTTGTTATATTAAAAAGATAATAAATATTAATTTTATTCTGTTTTTATTATTATTATTATCATTATTATTATTATTATTATTATTATTATTACTATTATGTTTATTATTACTATTATTATTATTATTAATAATAATAATAATAATTTTAATATTGTTTTATCATTATTTTTTTTCTTCTTTTATTTATATATTTATCTAATAAAAACGCGAAAACTTTAAACTTATATCATTTAGCATAAAGGGCCTAATTAATTGTAGTTTGTAATAATATGTTTCATTACTGAATTGTATAACTGTTCATAAATTGGTTGACACGCAGATCTTTTTCTTTTTCTATATACTGTCAAATTCTTACTTTCTCTCTTTCTCTCTTTCTCTCTTTAACTAGATCTCATCATTCTTTCCTTTCCTTTCCTTTCCCTTCTAGTCCTTATTCTCTTTATAATAACCATTTATATCTTTTCTTTTCTTCTCCATATTATATATATATATATATATATATATATTTCTCTCTATTTTCTTTTTCTATTTCTTTCTCTATTCCTTTTTTTTCTCTTCTCAATCACTCTCTCTCCATTGTAATCTTTTAACTTTATTTAAATTGCCCCTCCCTCTTTTTATAATTAAAGTTCTGTGTTTTAAGTTTTTTAACTCCAACTTTTAAAGAGTTCCTACCTAAAATAAAAATCCATTATTCATTGAACTTTTGAATAGTCAAGTCGCTGCCTGATGATATCTGTTGTTTGATTGAAACAAGTGGCTATTTGTAGCAGCGGGATGTGAGTATGTTTATATAACAATAAACAAGTATATATATATATATATTTGTGTGTGTTGTTGTTGTGGTTTTTGTTGTTGTTGTTGCTTTGATAATATATATATATATATATATATATATATATATATATATATACAGGGTGCCCATAAAGTCTCTGTGCGCCTTAAAAATATTTATAATTTTATTTGTGATTGCAATAGAAATAACATGTAAAAAGGATTTGATTTTGGACCAATTCAATTTTTGAAATTGCACACGGACTTTATGAACACCCTGTATATATTCTATGTCTTTCGAAACTGAACGGAAGCATCGATCCATCGATTAATATATATATATATATATATATATATATATATATATATATATATATATATATAGAATAAAAATTACAATAAGTTTACCAAGGTAATCAAAATGGTAAGCTTAAAATATATTATAAATATTAAAGAGTTAATTTATTTTTCTTTTGCCTCCTGTTCCCCTTACCTCATCCTTTTTTAACCAAGTAAGATCTGTGACTTACTTGTAGTTTCATTAAATACTTTTATATGCAAAATCCGATCCTGCATTTTGCTAATTCCTGCCCTCTGATGAGAGGGAGAGTATTTCTTCTAAACTCCGCGGATTAAGGACTATCCACTTATCTTGTGTTTCCTTTTTTAAAATTAAATATGTTTTTAACTCTTTTTCAAGATGTCTTTTAACATGTTTTATTAATCATTTGTTCATATATATATATATATATATATATATATATATATATATATATATATATATAATATTTAATGTTAATTATAGGGAAATGTTAGCTTAATGAAAAAGTTTTTACCGATATAAAATTTCATGTTGAAAATGAAAAGTCCTGTATTTTGAAAAATCTTTATTAAAAAAAATTAATGATTTTCTGTATTAGTTAATTATACTGTCAACATTTTTTAAAATATCTTCCTAATAAAATTCGTTAGAAGGTATTTACATTAAATATTAATCACCCTCATCTTAAATTACATCTCGTGATGTTAATCTTAGGTCACTTAAATAATTTTTTAATTCTCGAAAGTTAGAATCCGAGAGACCTTGATTTGCAGGATAGGCAACATTTTCTAAACAAAGTCTCTTGTGATATTTTAAATCGGCAGTGCTGTCTGAGTGCGAGCATTATCATGATGGAAGATGGCTCCCTTTGTGTTAACTAAAAAGGACCGTTTCCGGGTCAACCTGGATAGAAATATTGCAGAAAAATATGAATGGTGCTTTAATAGTCATAAAGAAAATGATTTATTGGACTCTTTTGACATTAGTAATTTGCATATTATAGATCTGCCGATTTTTATCCTCATCTTCATAGTTGTTTCACCAACTTCCGGTCAACTATTCCTCTGGCCTTCTTCGGGTGGTTAACCGCGACGGGATAAGAATGCTTTGGGTATGGATTAAAACCGTTATCTTAAGACAATGCTTGATCGTCCTTCGGGGACCGTAACGCTGTAGATATAGGCGTTGAATCCTTATGGTTCAAGGTGAGCATTAGTTGAAGATAGCGGTTTTACTTCAACCCAAAGCCTCCATATCCCGTCGCAGTTTACAACCTAAAGAAGGCCGGAGGAATTGTTGGCCGAAACGTGGTGGAACAATAAGAGCAATGCAGATGAGGATAACAAATAAATAAAAAAAATGAAAGAAAAAATTTATAAGCAATCATGCTGATGAGTTTCACTAATAACAATATGCATAAAATAAATAACAATTGTTTAAAAATGGCAATTGTAAAAACCGGAAAAAAAGCCTTTGCACCCATGTGACAGTAAGAGAATTAGCAAGGTGGAAGACCAAGAAAGTCGAATGTATTTTTTAGACATCCTCCTATATTATTTAATTGGAATTCATTATTGGGATGATATTATTTATTAATTTTTATTTATTGCGGACTTTTTTTAGTTGTTTCACGAAACAACTAAGAAAATATGAGAATAATAGACCGCAATAAATTAAATTAATAAATGATACTCATCTCAATAATGAATTCCAATTAAATAATATATACAATTCGGTACGGACCCGACCATGGAAGATCAGATAATAAATAAACGTGGATTTAGAAGACCAAAAACTCCAACCTTGATCACCCTTCGGGGCCCGTGGCGCAGTTGATAGAGACGTTGATCTCTACGGTTGCAGGTGAGAATTGTCTGAAGATAGCGGTTTCATCCCTATCCAAGGTCGGCCAGAGACTTACTTTGCCAAAACGTGGTGAGGCGACAACAAATATAGAAGGCAGTAATTGCAGTGAATGCAGTCAGGAGATTCAGAGTTCCTATCTGTCGCGGTTACCACCTGACGAAGGCCAGAGGAATAGTTGGCCGAAACGTCGTGAAACAACTAAGAAAAGATGAGGATAAGTCTGCAATAAATAAAAATTAATCCTCCATCATGATTTACAGTGTTCTGCATAAATGTACTAGGTTGTTGCATAAGTTCCTGCTGTTTTTTTTGTTTGTTTATGTTTTTTTATCCAATGAATTTTATCATGAAAAGTAAAAATTTGTGTGCGATCCAAGCTCCAAGTTTTTGTATTAATCCCACTGATTATAGGTGACGTGAAATTGTCGTAAAATCGCACTTCATCTTTTCACACAATCCTCTACATCTCTGATGACCATCTTCCATCAAAAGAACCCTGAGTTGGTATTTGTCTACCTTGATTGGTTTTCCGGGACGAGGAACGTCATTGAGATGAAAATTGCCGTGTTGGAATCTGGTAAACCAATCTCGAACAGTTCTCTCAGCTATAGCGTTTTCCCCATATACGGCACAAATATCATTGGTTACTTCACTCGCTTTTGACCTCGATTAAACGCTAAAAAAAGGTGTCGAAAATGTGAGTTTTTAAAATCTACTTGACAATCCATTTGACGGTTTTGAAAAAAGAGAAAAAATTATATGAGCAAGAAAACGATAACCATTATCTTGTAGAACAGAATACGTGTTTTTTCTTTGTAATGATATGATATGCAACCATTTGCCAAAAAAAAAAGGATGCCAAAAAGTAAAAAGAGAAACACACGATCTGCTTTATATAGATCTAAAGATCTTGAAGGAGATAAAAAAAGAGAAAGAATTTAGCCATGCCATGGATCGACTACAAAAAGGCGTACGACAGGATCCCCCACGCATGGATAATAGAATGCTTAAAAATGTCTAAAATACTAAGCAGGATCATCAACGTAATAGAAAATGCAATTAGAACATGGAAACTGGAATTGACAACTGAGGGACAAAACATAACAGAAATTAACATACAAAGAGGCATCTTCCAAGGAGACTCCCTATCACCACTACTGTTCATCATAGCCATAATGCCCCTGAACAGTATCCTGAGAAAGTGCCAAGCCGGATACAAGTTCTCTAAAACAAAAGAAAAAATGAACCACCTGATGTACATGGGCGATTTGACACTTATGCAAAGACTGAAAAGGAGCTAGAGACACTAATTAACGCTACCAGGATTTTCAGCCAAGATATCCAAATAGAATTCGGAATGGAAAAGTGCGCACGACTAGTTATAAGGGAGGGAAAACTGGAAACGACAGAAGGCATGGAACTACCAAACCAAACGGAGATGAAGGCACTAAGGGAACAAGACGACTATAAATATTTAGGGATTCTGGAAGCGGACACCATCAAAGCAACAGAAATGAAAGAGAGAATTGGAAATGAATACCTCAGGAGAAGAACACTCCTGGAAACGAAATTATATAGCAGAGACCTAACAAAAGGTATAAATACATGACCAGTATCACTAGTAAGATACTCTGAACCATTTTTAGGGTGGGCAAAAGAAGAATTGAGACAGCTCGATCAGAAGACCAGGAAACTCATGACCATGCACAATGCACTACACACAAAGGATAATATTGACTACGTGAAAAGGAAAGACGGCGGCAGAGGACTGGCCTGCATAGAAGATTGTGTAACTGACACAAAAAAAGAACTAGAAAAATGCATAATGCAAAGTACTGAAAAGATAATTATGGCAGCGAGAGACACCGAAAAAATAAAAACATAAAACAGGGAGACACATGACAAAACAAGAAAAGAAAAATGGGAGTAGAAACAACTCCACGGAAGATTCATAAAAATGACAAAATATGAGAATGACGAAAACACTTGGACATGGATGCGAAAAAGACATGTAAACCGAGAAACTGAATCCCTAATAACTGCAGCACAAGATAACTCCACAAGAACCAACCATATCAAAGCAAAGATCGATAAAACACACGAAAACAGCAAATGCAGACTCCGTGGACAAAAAGACGAAACGATAAGCCATATAGTAAGTGAATGCAGCAAACTGCTCTAAAAAGAATACAAAAACAGGCACGACGAAGTGGGGAGGTCAGTATACTGGGAATTATGAAAACAACGGCACTTTGAAAGTACAGACAAATGGTAAGCCCGCTAAAGTACTCGAAAACGAGAACCACAGAATCCTATGGGACATGGACATACAGACGGACAAACCCATCCAAGCAAGAAGACCAGATGTCCTAATAATTAACAAGAAAGAAAAATCATGTCAAATCGTATACTTTGCTGTCCCAGTTAACTACAGTGTGAATATCAAAGAAAAGGAGAAGCGGAGCAAATACACAGAGCTAGCTAGATAGTTAAAAGGGATTTGGATGATGAAGAAAATCAAAATAATACCTATAATAGTAGGAGCACTAGGAACAATCCCGAAAAACTTTGAAAAAAAAATGGGAGAAATTGGAATCAGAGAAATAGCTGTAAAGATACAACGACTAACGATAAGAAAACCGGCTGAAATATTTAGGAAACCCCTAGAATGTGGAGAATAATACACATGAACCACATGCGTTAGCCAGACAACCTGCTGCAGAGGCAAAACATGAAGAAGCCTTACAGGGAATGAAGAACAATGAAGCTGCATAGCAACAAGTTCTACATCCCCATCACGCACCCCCTTCCATTATTCCACCACTTTCCTCCTCCCATAAAAAGTGTCAAACCAAATAACCGAGAAGGATTAATGAGGAGGGAAAGACCGAGGAGGGAGCGCTGACTAGACCTCCGCTGGACAAACGCAAAGAGAACTGGGAACTTGGGGAGGGTTAGTGCCACTCAAATTCCAATATAAACCAATGCCCGCTGCCAAGAAGAAATCAATGGTGAGCGGCTGTTGTGATAATGCAAATTTATTTGCAAATGCTACGGAAGGAGGTGGAGTGTGCTGGACGTCTGGGGAGACTTGCTATCACACAGCTTCCAGGGAACACCACAGGTTTTCAATCAGACCTATGATGACCAATGTGAAAGCTCCGTGTGAGCCAATAATAATAATAATAATAATAATAATAATAATAATAATAATAATAATAATAATATGTACAAGCATGTAAAAATCTTTAATCAAAAGAATATGTTTAGTTAAAGTTGATATTTTTCAGGATATTGGTACTTTTTTAATGTAACAATAACATAATAAATATCAGTTTATTTCATTTAAATATAGAACTAACCCAAATGAGGAAAGTAATATTATGCTGCATAGTTCAATACAAATGATAAAATTACATTGTAAGAGACAATTATAAATTTACTCCTTTACTCCCGTACCTCTTGGCAGAAAATGTTCTTTTTTTGTTCTGTTTCTTTCGAATGTTCCCTTTTTATGTAACGTTTCGCTACAATCTTTCTTCAGTAAAGAACCGCTGCACGTCGAAATTATCTATATATCTATAAAAGCGAAAGTGTCTGTCAGTCTGTCTGTCTGTGTGGATTTCCCTACACAATAATCTCGTCAATTTAAGTCTACAGACTCGAAATTTGATATACAGGGTACTTCGTAATCGGTTTTCGGATAGAGATTTGGCTATTAAGGGGTCAAAGCTCAATGATTTGACCTTTAAGAACTTTACCAAACTCCTCCGACAATTTTGGGTTGAAACACTTTAAATTCTACATATAGGTTTCTTGGCATGGATCTAACTTAATAACTTGATTTGAGCCCAAAACATTAAATGTTGAAGGGTCATAATAGGGGTCAAAGTTAAAAACAATTGACATATGCGGTTTCTATCACATTAATCAGAAAATTTCTGCTCTAAACATTTGAAATTTTACATAAAGGGTATTCAGAAATAGGGCAAGCTTTTTAATCGGGTTGGGTCGAAAATTTGAGTTATAAATATATAAATGTATGTATGTATGTTTGCATGTCTGCCTAAAACTTTCGACAGAGGTGATGGATGTTTACAAGATACGTATTGTTTTGAAGCTCGCCCATTCAGACGACAAATACCAAAAAATTGGTTAAAAATTAATTTCTTCACTCGCAACTGGGTACTTTTCTACAGAGTGGGGCCGCTTTTTTCGCCGATATTTTCGAAAGCCCTCCCCTTTTTTCGATTGTGTAGCCTTAATTTAAACCTACATCACTTCTGGTTTGATGGTGGTCGTAACAGCAAAGACGTCACGTTTTTCCACGCCCTTTTCCTCCTTCGCGGTACTGGTTCGAGCCTGCTTTCCTCCAATTTTTTTTTTTGCTCAACATACACCTCCAAACACCTGGGCAACGCCAGGCACCCATGCTAGAATATGTATAAAACTATAGAAAAATTAGTTTTCTAAGATGGCATCAGGTAAAATCGAAACCGAAACCAAGATTTATGAAGAATTCTTGATAAAATTATTTTTAAAGTTAGATTATTGGAGTGCCATTCGCTATAATCGAAACCAAAACCAAAGCTTCTGAGAAATTTATGGTAAAATTATTTATAAAAAAAACAGATGACTTAAGTGCCATCAGCTATGATCGAAACCGAAACGAAAATTATAATGATTTCTTAG
>NC_136489.1:152984449-153026949 GCF_053919585.1 Euprymna scolopes
CCAGAGAATCTTAACGTCCTCATTTTCCAATACCACTTTTGGGTGATGTTGACACAATTTGTCCGTTACTTTAATTTCAAACTTTTAGCACAAACTCCAATGCAGATTTGTACCATCTTTGTCATGCTGATATCTGTACTCATTTTGAGCAAGTACAGAGCACGCACTAACAATGTGTGACATTGTTTCAAGAGACACACCAGAACAGTTCTTCCCATGGATGCGTGTATTTATTCCATTTTTCTTTAGTGCCTGTTCCTTAGCAGCCAATATAAGATTTCCTGTTTCTCTTTTCAAGTCACCTTTAAACAAAAAATTCCACGTGTCGTGACATTTTTTTGTGCCTTTATATCTCGCTCAAGTTGACCATGGAGTTTCATTCTTACCAAATCCGTCAATTATTCGGCTACGATTCTATTGCTGATTTTTCGCTAGGTTAGCGTATCTTATGAAAGAAATGTAATTTATATCTAGTTTCCTTATTTGAAGTTTAATTAATAAGGTCTTAATACTATTTAGAAATTAAACAGTTAGGAATCTGTAATAGAAAGAATGTTGGGTACTCTACTACGTGTATATAATAGCTGGCAGCCCGGCGTTGTCCGGTCGTTCAACTCGTTTAAATATGATATTTTAATTCATGCAGATTGCGTATGTATTATCGTAGAATCAATCCTCTATTGATTAGTATATATTACGCTGAATAATTTGCCGGTTGATTACTTCGCAAAAAATAAAAAATAAATAAATAAATTAAATTAAAAAAATAATGATAATAAATAAATAAATGAATAAAAATTAAAAAAAAAACAATAATGATAATGTCGTTCATCAAATTTCGTTTGGGCTTGTTTACAATATCACGTCAGCTGATATTTGGGCTTGACGAGAAATGCCCTGGAAAAGTCACTTCTGATTAATGTTTACTTAGAAAATATGTAAACGAAGAAATGATTTGCAGCGATATAAAATGCTATCTCCTCTTTATGGTAAATTAGACTCATTGGAGATATATCCCCTCCCGTTATACAGGGGAAAGTTAGGAAACTGGCCAATCCCTGTAATCGCACCTTTGCGTCTGGCTAATAGAAAAAGAAAGAGTATGAAAAGCAGTCTAAGTTTGTAAACCAAAAATTGTTTGAGTCACCGGTTCTAAGAAGGTTGTCGAGAAGGACTAAGGAAGTCCCACATCCTTAATTGTTTTGTGCCATGACGTAAGTGGTCAGTAATACAGTGTTTACTTTCTAGAAAAATAACCAGGTGAGATCTACAGTTCTATCAGCACCGAGGGGGGTAGTCCCGTACCTGAGTTCTATACCAGGTATTTTGTGCCCCCGCATTGGTAGTTAGGGTTAATTGAGATAGTACTTACGATAACCAGTATCTATAATAAAATCCCCCCCCCAAAAAAATAAAAATGGGAGATATGTTCCCTCCCGTTATAAGTGGGAAAGCGAGGGTTTGTATAAAGCATGGCGTGTAAACATTTGATGAAAATCTATTAATCAACTAGACCACCCGTGACCCGTTGGGTCTGTATGTTATATTAGCTATGGAATTCATGTATGAGCGTGACACTTGTGACGTAAAGAAAATAGATTTTTTTTTGACATAACATCAACATTTCTATGAAAGTATATTAAAATGAAAAAAGAATATAGATAGATTTCTATGAGTCGTTCTGTTTATTATAATTGATTTTTGAAAATTTTTTTTACAGTTACTGAATTATAAGTGGTTGGCCATACTTATAGGTAAATGTGCACTGAACAGATACCATAATACTTATTATAGGTAAATTCAAATTTTGATATATCTGCTTTTTTTTACATCGTTCATTTCTGTATTACGTTTCAGTTATTTTAAACCTCACTCTTCCTATGTTAATAATAATTTCGAAATAATAACGGTAATATTTCAGCGTCCCAATTGTGTTTTTTTTCGCGTTTAAATTATCCAAATAAACAATTGTTAATACTGTCTGCTTTTTTTTACGTCGTTCATTTCTGTATTACGTTTAAGTTATTTTAAACCCCACTCTTCCCATGTTAAATAATAATTTCGAAATAATAACGTTAACATTTCAGTGCGCAGATCATGCGCGCATGCGCAACCGGGTGTCGTAAACCGGAAAGTGGGTTGCATACATCGTTATAAGGTCATTTGAGTTTTATAATTATATAGATTAGATTTTAAGGAGGAATAAATCTAGATTTGGATAGAGGAGGAATAAAATGGTTAAAAGTTGTTAATAAAATTAATTAGTTAAAATAAAACTAAGAAAATAAAGAGTCAGAGTGTGATTAAAAATACATTAGACTTTAAAACACTTTTTTTTATTGCATATCCTACTTCCTAAACATATGAACTGATCATACCCTCCTTTTAAATGTTCTGGTCATGCCACAGCATTATATCCATTAGTAAAAAAATAATTTGCTTCGTGTGACGTCATAACTTAGTCACCACTTCATTCAGATCCACAATCGTAGTATCCGCCTAGACATGAGTTGAATAGAAATAAACGTTTCCAGTTTATTACTTTAATATACGCTTATGAAAGATATTAACGATCGAACCAATTGAATACAAAATACGGTTTCTTCATGAAATAAATAAACGAAGTGTATCCATTCTTCAGTAGAACATAAGAATTCTTCATAATTTTGGTTTCGGTTTCGATTATAGCTAATGGCACTCCAATAATGTATTTGTATTTTTAAAAAATAATTTTCTCAAATATTTTCCATAAGTCTGGGTATCGGTTTCGATTTTAGCTAATGGCACCTTAGTAATCTATTTTTCTTATAAATAATTTTCTCAAAAATTCTTCATATGTTTTGGTTTCGATTTCTATTATAGCTGAAGGAACTATATATATATATATATATATGTGTGTGTGTGTGTATGTCTGTGTGTATTGTGTATATATATATATATATATATATATATATATATATATATATATGTTTTCATGAATTTGGCATTTGGCTTCGATTCAAGCTGATAAACCCTAGTCATATGGATATATTTTTTATTTTTGAAATGGCATCTTTATAATATATAAAAATTGATAAAACTTTAACTCTATAATGATATATACAAATTTTTCAAGAATTAAAATATCATATTTAAGCGCACTTTACGACTGGGCTTTACCGAGCGTTCGTGATAGCTTTACGATTACTGGTTAACAAAAAGCTACAATAATATCAAAGCGTTTCCATTTACACTGAACATCTTAAGAATGCTACCACCAATATATTACATATGAATGAATTCCTGTGGAGTTTGCACAGGCCCCGCCAGTTTTGATTATTCAAAATACTTTTCTCATTTTATTTTCACAGACCTTTTAAATATGTGATAAGTTACTTTTTTCTGAAGGGTCGAACGTTCAATCCTTATTGCGGACGATGCTCAGTATACAATCGCAAATTACTTTAGACTTGCTAACCAGACATGGCTGACAGAACAAGAACTAGGTGTCCCTGTGGAATAAATGAAGGGTTCCATTCGAAATCATGTGCTGATTCCAGAGTTGGACAGAAAGATTCCCGAGTTTCATACGATATACCTGCAGAAGGTCGGAGTTTAGAAAAACATGTGAACATAGAACTTAAGGTTGATTGAGATTGTCGGACTGACTATCTCATCTTGGTTTTTATAGTTACAACGTTTCGGCCGTCCCCCCCCCCGGCCCTCAGATGTTTTGTATCGAACTGGGGAACCGTTTGTTAGGAATCTCGAACCCAACCCTTTATTATTATTACTAGGCTCTGGGACATAGTTGCTGATTCTCTGCTTTGAATGTTACTTTTCACTGCCTTCGTTCAGGATTGAACTCAGCACCTTTGTGTAACTGTAAACTTTGATACAACGTATAGGACCACTCGGACATAGAACTTAAGGTGTTCGGAGAATCCAAATAGTACAAATGGAGAAGCAACTAACGAATGGTTTAGAATTCATTCATATATTTTTTTATGTCCGCCAAAGGCTTTTGTGGGTGGTGGTGTTCGGAGGGGGGGGGTCACTAAATCTTACAACTGTTTATATTCTGTCTAGATTATATGTCCGATTTACGAAACGAGATCGTCTGAATCTTTTATTATGTTACAAAATTCGCGCTGTTATTTCATTTTCTCTACGACTATGGCGTGATGTTTAACCTAGAAAACTACACGTTCACGTTCGTTTCACCACCTGCTTTTATAAACGTTTGATTACACCCTTCTTCACTTTTCTGCCCGCTTAGCGTCGTGGTAAGTTGCTTTCTGAAGGCTTCTGGTTCGAGCTTACCTTCCTGCCAAATTCTTTCTTTCTTTTTTCTTTTACACCCGACAACACCGAGCACCCCCGCTAGTAATATATCTATATAATTATAAAACTCAAATGACCTTGTAACGAGTGATGTAACCCACTTTCCGGTTTACGACATCCGGTTGCGCATGCGCGCATAAACATTAACCCATAACAACGTAAACAAATAAGCACAAATCGCTTCTTTTGCAGATTTTGACCTGCGCACTGAAATATTAACGTTATTATTTCGAAATTATTTTTAACATTAGAAGAGTGGGGGTGTCTTGCAACTATTCTTTATTACAGCTATACTGTCGCTATTTTCTTACAACTAAACAACTTTAACCCGTTGACAAACATAAGAACAATTGTAGTAAAGCCAGGACTACTACTACTACTACTACTACTACTACTACTACTCTCTATCCGTCCCTTTTCCTTCCTTCCTTCCTTACTTCCTTCCTTCTTTCTTTTTATTATAAATAGTTGTGTGAGAACGGTGAATTTGTTGACACATTTACTAATCTGTTTCAATATTAGTTTTATTTTATTTTATTTATTTTGATTTTATTAATTTTTTTTTTTAGATTTTAAGTTTCTATAACTTGGTTGAAGGATTCCAATATGGGTTTTTAATTCTTATATTTCTCATCGGTAGGTTCATGCGCGTTTTTGCTGCTAAATGACTTTCGTCGGCGTTCGATTCGTAAGTAAATCATGATTAATTTTCGATTTTTGAACGATTATTCGAAAAAAATAGGTAACTTTACACAAATAGGGAGGATTTTTTTCATGTTTGAGTGATCCGCCCGTGATTTTTCATTTTAATATACTTTCATAGAAATGTTTCTGTTATGTCAACAAAAGAATATTTTCTTTACGTCACAAGTGTGACGCTCATACATGAATTCCATAGCTAATATAACATACTGACCCAACGGGTCACGGGTAGTCTAGTATAAATATAACAATATAAATCTCACCTGTCCGTTTAAATGTATTTATGTATGTATGTATGCATGTCTGCCTGAAACTATTCACAGAAGCGACGGATTGTCACGAGATCGGTATCGTTTTAACGTTCGACTCTTCGGACGACAAATATCTTAAAATTGGCTATAATCATGAATCCCATCACCCTCAACTGGGCACTTTTCTACAAGGAGGGGTCGGTTTTGTCGCTCATATTTTCGAAAGTCATTCCTCTTTTTGACTAACCTTAATTTAAACATTCGTCACTTCCTCTTTGATCATATGCCAAGACGTCATGTTTTTTTTTTCACGTCCTTGTCCTCCCTCGCAGTGCGGGGTCTGCTTCCTTTACCACTCTTTTTTTTTTTTGCTTGTTTGCTTAGGACACACCTACAAACACCCGGGCAACGCCGGGCACCCAGGCTAGTGTAACGATAAGACACATTTTAAAACTGTTGCCTAAATAAAACATTTCACCATCATCTCCATCATAATAATGCCCTATCACCTTTAACAACGCGACCCCGTTAACTCAGCCATCAGCTCGAACTCTTTCCCCCGTTTCTTTTGTTCACCCTTTCAAATATCAACTACAGTCGCCATGTTTCTTTTGAATTTTAATTTTTTCACTTGTTTTTTTTTTTCTATTATTCGGATAGTTTTTGTTTCTCTTTTGTCAGATGCTGGCCAAGATTAGTCGACGCAAATAAGATTGCTCTCTGCTTTATCGTGTGTGGGAAATTTTGATTCCTCTTTTGGATGGCTGAGAAACAAAACTTTTGTTGCCTTCGTTCTCACAAGCGGTTCAAGACCTTTCACTCATTTTCTCGTTCGTTTTCTTCCTTTTTTTTCGTGACGAGAATTTAAACGTTAATTTTTTTCTGAGAAATTAACCGATAAATGAACCTTCACCCACCCCTCCGTAGATGCAGTCAGACGCTAAATTCTGCAAAACAAGTAATAATAAAAGATAGTGCTACGAAATGGGGATTATTACAAATATTTGGAGAGAATATTGGAAAATGAAAATCTATTGAACTGTCTTCAGCGTTTGTGTATTTTAGAGGACGACTATTTTTAATTATTGAAGAATTCTAAGTATACACAATGCAATAAATTGTTAAAGTTTCACGTAACATATTAACATATTAACAAAAGTACAGTGTGAAAGGATAACATTGCCCCCATAAACAAACAACTTTAAAACTTTTGTTGAAATCTGTTCGGGTAACTTGATTATGTAGTAGAGCTGATATCTATTCAATATAGTCGCTTTAAGCCTCATAACCGCATCGATACAGGTCCGGAACTAGGAGCATGCCTTTTCCATAATCGCTGGCGGGAGCTCGGCGAATACTTGGCGGATGGCAGCGATAGGGCTAGCTTTGCTGTTGTGGGAGGTCATGTTGATGATGTTCTCAACGTATGACCAAACGAAGTTGTTCAGGTCGGGGGAGGAGGGGGCAGTGGGAAAAGGATACAAAGTCGTAGCATTTATTCTGAAGCAAAGTCTGAGTCTCTTTGGACTTGTGAGCCGGCACCGAGTCCTGCTGCCATACCCAAGGTTTTCAGCGGTCACCTGATTATAGCAGGCGATCACTACACTCTTCAGCACACCCAGGTAAACTTTGTTATGTACTTTCAAGCCACCTTCGAATATGTGAGGTGGCATGATGTGGCCCTCACTTGAAGCCACACTAATATAGCCGTAGCCGGAAACTTTGTTTTCGTCAACCTGAGTACGTCCTTGTTATTCATGGCAATTCAGCGATGCATTTTGAGGGTGCTGGCAATGGTCCTGTTGCCATAACTTGGATTGGTAGAGAGCATGAGTTGTACAGCGAAGCATTTCCGATATTGCCCGTCGAACATTGTGTCACTTTCAGACATGATAGAAGGCTCATATCGCTCTTGAGATTTTGTACGCAACTGACCAACTAGTTTTCATCAAACGGAAATGAAATCATGTCTTCTGTTCAAGGGTTACAATTTCATCGTTCCACCCTGTAAAACAAACACGATAAATTACCAATAAAATAAAATTAAAGATTATCTAAACATTTATTGAATTAAAACATAATTTTGATAATTTTATAAAAAACATTAGCATTCGAAATATATTACAACTGACATTATTTGTATTTATATGAAAAATATATGAGTTTGTTTTATTGAACTCTTTAATGAATAGTTTCTCTAAGAAAAACTTTCTGGGATTGAATGAAAGTAGTGATGATATGAAAATGTATCATTTAAAAAACGAAATTTTACGAAATGAAATTAAATAAAATTACTAATTCAAAATACACATTAACAGTTATAAATTAAAAGAACTTCTCAAATTGTCTCCCCTTGGAATTTTCACACACAAAAAAGGCTTCGAACGTAAGTTGCTGCGTTTTCTGATGAAAAAGAATGATGAATATAATATCAACAGATTAATTATACATTTCATAAAAAACAACAGTTGTCTTTTCCTGATATGTTGAATTATTCATATTACACTAGAAGGACACCTCGGCGTTGCTATGAA
Organism: Euprymna scolopes; assembly: GCF_053919585.1. Lineage (NCBI taxonomy): Eukaryota > Metazoa > Mollusca > Cephalopoda > Sepiida > Sepiolidae > Euprymna > Euprymna scolopes. Next base: position 152,992,260 of record NC_136489.1, read on the forward strand.
ATCTATATATCTAAAAAAGTGAGACTGTCTGTCTGTCTGTGTATTTGTGTGTGTACATTTCCCTACGCAATAACTCTGTCAATTTTAGGTCTAGAGACAAAATTTGATATACAGGGTACTGAGATTTGGGGAAATCTATGTAATCGGTTTTTGGCCAGAAATTTGGCGATTAAGGGGTCAAATGTCAATGATTTGACCTTTGAGAGTCTACCAAACTCCTCTGACAATTTTGGATCTAAACACTTGAAATTTTATATATATATATATATATATATATATATATATATATATATATATAATTATTTAGTATAATAATTAAATACCTACAGACACTAGTGTTTCATCTTTATAGGAATCAGAGTTGCAGGGTGTCACGATTAACGCCAGTCGAGAGACTCGAACCCCGGCAACAGAAGTCATGTCTGGCTTCATTAGCAAGGAACTGAACCACTCGGCTACCGTCAACCGCGATAGATACAGTTGAAATTTAGACATTTATTCTGTTTAAATGCTTTTAAGGTCAGTGATCTAATCATTATATGACGATCTATGCAGATGAGCTGACCGACTTATTACAACTGAAAGTGCTCAACGATAAGAAATGATATATAGTCATCCAAATAGAGTACTGTTCTGCTATATCACAGCTCATCAGTGTGGCTAGACTAGCAATTACCTCAAGCCAGGTTTTAAACTCAATTGGCTGGATCTTGGTCCGAAGAGAGCTGGTTTTGCATGTCTTTGATCGAAATATATCTGCAAATGTGTAGCTATACAATGTTTTATAAATAAATAGGGTATACCTGAAAAACAGCTCTATTTATTATTGAACATTCTTATTATGGACGTTTTCTTCTGTGGATATAATCATTTCTTAATTTACTGTATATATATTGAAAAGGCTTGCCGTAAAAATGAGTATAAATTCGAGCAACACGCATTACTAAGAATATAAAAGTGTTCTATACATAAAATGGAATAAAATATTAAAAGTGTTACCAACTTAATGTCTCTATAAGAACTTTAACGCAAGTTACTTTAGTGCAAATAGTTAGTGATTGATTACATAACCGGAGCTGAAGCGTTGCCGTTCCGGTTATGTATAACTCACCGGAAGTGTATAAAGTTTAATATTTGAGTTCTGTATTTTCGACCCTTACTTCAGATTATCTATTATTGACATTAAAGTAAATTGACTTAAAACTTAAATAAAATTATGTACGCAAATTTTGATAAATTTCCCAAAATATTTTATGCTGATAATAATGTTTATTGTTTTTTTTATTTTTTATTTTCCTTTCGATTTGATTTTTCAGGTTTATTCATTTATTTTCCTTGTTATTTACGTCATTATTATTTCTAATTATATATTTTCTTTCTATATTTGGCTTATCTTTTTCTCTATTTACTTTCATCGTATTTTGTTCCATATTAATCCTTTGTGTATTCTCTTCCAATTTACTCCAATTTTTTTAGCTTTTATTTTCTTTTCTTTCATATTCGTTATCATTTAATCTCTTTATTTGTAGCTCCTTTTGTTCTTAAATGTAATTCCTTTTATTGTAAATTCCACTCCTTTCTTGCTTTTTTTGTCGCCTTTCGTGTTTATTTATCTTATACCCAATCCAGTGTTATGGCTCAGACCTCGAGTGTTGACTCTATGACCGTCGACATCACTGATTATTATTTCTAGGTCAGTGAACGTAATAGGCTAAAGTCGGTCGTAAAACAACCTTTCACAATTCGGCCGATATAAGCACTGAGATAAAGAAATGCCACACACACACACACACACACACACACACACACACACACACACACACACGCACGCACGCACACACGCACACACACATATATATATATATATTTATAAATTCAAGCTTGAGATATTTAAAAGTAGGGTCTAATGAATACTGTTAGATAATTCTCGATTATAAGAACAAAATATGTGTTTATTATTATATATTCGAGGGTAAACAGTTACATTTGTTCGCAACAAACAACCATCTGTTTCAGTCAATGAGACTTCGTCAGACGACCCTGAACCATCCGACACTATATATATATAAATATACAGGCTGTCCAAAAAGTCACTCAACTGTTTTAACTTAAATACATTCTTTATCTTTGATGATATTTTTCTGTAATTTTTATACAAGCTGACTATGTTATTGGGAAAGTTTAAAAGAAAGCAAATTTCCAACAACCTTTATTTATGAAAAAAATGTTGCCTATTTTCAGCTTCGCTTATTATCTCTTGCCATCGCAATATCAAATGGCCACCATGTTCCCCAGACTTGAATAGCCCCGGATTTTTCTTGTGGAGATATTTTTAAGATAAGATCTATATTAATAAAACCCAAACCCTGCAAGTATTGACCGAAAACATCAGAGACGAAATAAGGGAGTTTAGTCGCAATCCAGAGATTCTGCAATCTGTCATGAATAATGAATATGCGAAGATGAAAAATTGTTTCTATTAATTTAGCATTATTTTTAAAAACTTTTGCAATGTCTTAGTCAGATTGTGTTAAAATTACAGAAAGATATCATAAAAAATAATGAATCTATTTAAGTTCAAAATAATTCCGTTACTTTTTGGACACCCTGTATATACAGGAAAAAATCGACTCATGTCAGAACCCATGATAAACCTATTACAAAGAGATATTAAACACACGAATATCTAGTAGGCATCCAAGTTCTTTTTCATCAGGTATTCAATTTCTTCCTATATATCCTATATCTGCGTGTGTGTAATTAAAAAAAAGGACAAATAATGGCATTAATCAGACCAAAACTGCATCATCCATGACAAACATGACAATTGTACATATTTCATGAAGAAGGGCGTCTACCATTGTAGAAATATTAGAAACTAGATGGACAGGTGTACCGGCGTTTCCCTGTAGGACAATCGCATAAAGCTGGAACAGATTCGTAAAAAGATCATTCTTAAAAACATATTAAACAATAAATTTTTAGCGAATTTTTGTAGATGGAGTTAAATTTGTTTTGTTTTATTTCATGAATTGCTAGGTAAGTTACGAACTGAATTCGCCACAAATGAAAAGAAATATTAAATATAAAAATATAATGATAAACTCCAAAATTAGTCGTTTCTTCTAGCTATGCCCATTTTCTCTGTCTCTCTATCGTTTTCTGTACGGTTATATGACTTCAGTTATGGTTAGAAATACAATGATATCTATATATCTATAAAAGTGAACGTGTCTGTCTGTCTGTCTGTGTACATTTCCCTACTCAATAACTCTGTCAATTTTTAGTCTATAGACTCGAAATTTGAAATACCGGGTACTGAGATTTGGGAAAATCGATGTGACGGGTGTCAGCCAGAAATTTGGCTGTTAAGGGGTCAAATTTCAACGATTTGACCTTTAAGAACTCTACCAAACTCCTCCGACAATTTTGGGTCTAGACACTTGAAATTTTAGATATAGGTTCCTTGAACCTGGATCTAACTTAATAAAGTGATTCGAGCCCGAAACTATAAATTTTAAGGGATCATAATAGGGGTCAAATTAAAAACAAATTGACTTTTTTTTTGTTTTGCTAAGCGTACACCTCAAAACACCCGGGCAAAGCCGGGCTGAAATGCTCGTCCTCTATAAAAGTAACTGCGCCTGCACTTGTTAACCAAGTTTTGCGCAATCACTAATGAAACCGCTTATGTGTCGATACTGGCGAACTCAAATGGCAAGCAAAAATCCAAGACGACTGGAAGCAGTGCCCAGGTAAGCGTGGAACACATAGAGTATCTTCTCTTCCCAAATAGACACTCATCTCACACTGATCATACACAACGTCGCTTAACTTCAGTGATTTAACGGAAATTGGTGCGTCAGCACGTGTGTTATATGTTTAATAATTAAATAATATAACTGTCTTTTGTAATGACAGTATATATATATATATATATATATATATATATATATATATATATGTGTGTGTGTGTGTGTGTGTTTTTATTTGTTATTACCGTTTTATCTGTTTGGTTACACATGTGTATAAGAGTTGTGTGTATGTGTATGTATGTCTGCATATGGATCCATGTATGTCTGCATATACATTGTTTAGATATGTGTGTGTGCGCGTATGTGTCTATATATGGATGTGTAGAAATGTACATATGCATGCATATGTTTGTATGCGTATTTGCGCGTGCGTTAACGTATGTATTAAAAAAAAACAACCCATTGTAAACTGAAATGAACAAGTCGACGCATAGCGACTACGAACATTTTAAATGAACCCTGTACTTGTCGAAAAGATGACATCTACATAACCCGTTCCTTCTCTCTCTCCCTCTATTTACCTCTCTCTCTTCCTCTCTCTCTCTATCTCATCTACTTAATAAACCTTGCTGAACAAGCAAAAGGCAGTTAAAATTTAAAACCTTAAAATTGAATCCCCTCCTATCTTACCTCCTCCCTTTTTTCTTTTTTTAACATCCTCTCTCAACCTCCCCCTCCCTATATCCATATATCTCCACACACGCCTACCTGAATTTGCTACCCTCCCACACACAACACAATCTAATCTTAACCTTCAAAACTGAAATATTGTCAATACCCGTCTCCCTCCCCCTTATGATCTCCTACCTAAACCCCCCTTTTCTCTTTTTTTCTTTCGTATTTCTTCTAAAAAACTTCTTCCTAATACAACAACCATTTCAGTAAGGTCTGACAAAGCTGTTGGATCGTAAACATCGTCCAACATCTGAAACATATGTAACCAAACAAATAAAACGGTAATAAAAAATAAAAAATAAAACACATATTTGCACTTCAATAGTATTGAGCACTCTCTTCAGGTTTTTACTAATTACCAGTTTTTCCATATATATATATATATATATATATATATATATATATATAGAGAGAGAGAGAGAGAGAGAGAGAGAGGGAGGGAGAGAAAGAGAGAGATTTATATGTAATATACTGAGTTCGTGTAATTCAGTAAGTTTTCATATACCAATGCGTTTTAAGCCAGAAAGAGTTTACTCAAGGAGTAAGCTACAAAATTATCATATTTCATAATTGAGTATTATATACTGTGGAAGCAAAACCAAGACTTCAAACAGGGTGTTGATGGTAACAAAAAGTGCATTTCATTATACGTTACAATTGTTTTCATGTCCAGTCGAACAATTTCAAACATTATATCGTTTGAAAATTTTCCAAAACGAGCATTTCTTCAAACTATATGAATAAACACACTTTTGACAATAGAGCATTTTTTAAGAGAAAGAAAAAAGAAAAATTCCCTTAACGGGAAAAGCATTTACCTTTGCTGTTGTTACGGAAAAGCCCCCACTGACTACAACAAAGGTAAATGTTTCTCACGTGGTTTTCCCGTTAAGAGACATTTTCTTCTTGTCATACTAGAGGCACTTCTAACAGAGAAGACAATACAATCAAGATCTGCAGCCTAAGAAACAGATTTGACGCAACTCCCCAAATCCAACAACATGCTCTCTTTCTACTGCCAAGAACAGATTAAAGGAATTTAATTTGCGAGGATATGTTGCAAGACGCAGCCAATGATTTCTGTAAAGAACAGAAAGCGCCGTCTGGACTTCGTCAGATGCAATGAAGATCGTGACTCTTCATATTGGTCCAACGTGCTTTTTAGCGACGAAAGCAAGTTGAATAGGCTCGTCAGTGATGGTAGGCAGTACGTCCGTCGGAGGAAAGACGAAGAATTTAATCCTACGTGCTCAGTTTCAACGCCGCAAGGTGGTGGAGGTTCAGTTTTGGTGTGCAGCATTATTAGTACCAATGGTGCAGGGCCTATAATTCGACCAAGTACATTAATATGTCGACCGAGCATTTTCTACCCTACTTTGGTAGGAATTTGGATGATAATCGCATTTTCATGCAGGACAATGCTCCCATTCACACAGCTTGCAATGTCAAGAGCATTCACACAGCTTGCAATGGAAGAGCATGATATTCCATGTTTGGATTGGCCTGCAAAATCTCCAGACCTCAATCCTATCGAAATCGCATGGCATTACATCAAGCAATAGCTACGCAATGATAAAATTTCAAATTTGGAAGAACTTTGAGCAAAAATTTAAGAAAAGTGAGATGCCTTTCCTCAGAGTATTGCTGCATTCTAATTCAAGGAATTCCCAAAAGATTGCAGGCTGTCAAATTGCAGAAGAGCTATGCTACTAAATATTAACTAGTTCATTGTGTTCCTGTTGAATTTGTGTTGCATTAATGTCCTACAGTTACATTTAAATAACTATTTTTCATTGTGAGGACTTTCTTTTTGCCTCCTCAATTTGAAGTTATTTTTTTAAATTGGCGTGAACACTAGATATTTCCATTAAAAGTCAAATATGAACAAGTAAATTATAGTAGAATAAAGGCCAATAAAATGAGATATAGTTTATTTAAACATTTACATTAAATGTAGCTTAAATTTGCAGTTTTTGAAAAAAATCACAAGTGCGGATTTTATTTTTGCCGCATATATATATATATATATATATATATATATATATATAGGGTGGGCCAAAATAAGGGTCCTATCTTTAAATTTGAATAACTTTAAAAATAGGACCCTTATTTTGGCCCACCCTGTATATATATATATATATATATATATATATATATATATATATATATATATATATATATATATATATATATATATATATATATATATATATATATATATATATATATATATATGATAAACAGATAAACTATTTTAGAGGCTAGAAAGAATTTTCTTTTTTTCTAATAATTTCGGATGTAAGAATCCCTCGTCAAAAGTCCGTTCTGATGTTGTGTTATCGATGTCTCGCTGGCTGGTTATTGCACGTGAAAAAAATCTTTATTATTTATTTATTCAGGTAAAAAATAAAAAGTTCATCCTGATATTGTGTTATATATGTATACATGACTTAGAATTAATGAATTTACTGATTATTAGATAGAACATTTTGGTAGAAGATTCATAAATTAATTAAAATTGTTAATACTAATAGTTCGTTTTTCTTGCTTTTGTAGCTTAGTTTAGTTTTGAATATAATATTTTATAATTCGCTAATATTATTTTCATAACTACGTAACTTAGCATGAATAAATTTGCTAATTATTAAATAGAACATTTTGTTAGAAGATTCATAAATTAATTAAAATTGGTAGTACGAATAGTTGGTTTAATGACTTTGTTTGATAAAAATTCAATATGGCGTAATGGAAAAATGTAAAGGTAACTGCAGCTTCTCTTCCAATTTTCGAATTTTTACCATGTCAAATCACATTTCAATTCCTTTTGACGGATTGATTGTTGCTATTTATTCTTATGAGTTAAGGGCATAATAGATGCACTGATTGATATAATAATTAAGTTATTGATTTTGCGCTACGAAACAGATACTGTCAAGAATTGTATAAATCGACTGATTTAAAGGAATAAATTATAAGATGGTCAACATCATGAATTTTGGAATAGAATTTTTTGTCATTTATTCTATATATTGCTCTGTAATCACATTGAGCTTCTTATATAAGGGTTGATATATAATAAGAAAATATATTTCTACAGATATATATATATATATATATATATATATATATATATATATATATATATATATATATATATATAACTCCCTTATCGTTGGAGCGCTTTGGTAAAATACTTATTTTCTTTTATACTTTCATAGTTAACTATTTAGAGATTTATAAAGAATCGGAATCGGGATGGGTAATTGTATCGGAATCGGGAAAAATATTGAAATCGTCCCATCACTAATATATATATATATATATATATATATATATATATATATATATATATATATATATATATGTGTGTGTGTATATGTATATGTATATACAACTCCCTTATCGTTGGAGCGCTTTGGTAAAATACTTATTTTCTTTTTATACTTTGGGAAATACTTATTTTCACTTAAGAGTATTGTAAAATAAAAAAGTCAATAACATTATATACGACTGCATTAGCATATCAACAGAATTTATGTTGGTGAATGTTAACTATCCGAGTTCTCATTATAAAAAGGTTTAAGTTTTATGTTCAAATAAAGATAACATTTCATGAAACGGTCATTCATATTCTTCGACAAAAAATAAAACATGCCTCTTTAAACTAACATGTTTCGTTCTAATCATTTACGTACGAAAATAGTCTTTCTCATAAGTGGACTAGTAATAAAGCAGTGGTTTAGTTGATCCTGCTGTGGTGAATATTTCAATAGAATTATGTAATTTTTTTAATGTTAAACCAAGCAAATACTGATCATTAGTCTTGCACTTGCTGCCTTAGTGCAGTCAATTAAATCTTCCTGTGGCATGAGTGAGTTTAAATAAAAGAGAGAGAGAGAGAAGGAGAGAGAGAGAAAGAGAGAGAGAAGAGAGAGAGAAAGAGAGAGAGTGAAAGAGAGAAAGAGAGATAGAGAGAGTGAAAGAGAGAGAGAAAGAGAGAGAGATAGAGTGAAAGAGAGAGAGAGAGAGAGAGAGAGAGAGGGCAGTAAAATGTCACAAATAATCTGTCGAACGTGACATTAATAAGATGACAATATCACAATGTCTAAAACATGCTAAACAAGTATATAAAAAAAAAAACATTGCTCATGGTTCCGTATTAAATAGTTTCTGCTAGGAAGGTTAGACAAGGATGGTCAAATAATGCCCGTTCGATTGAACAAGCTATGTCTGAAAAGTACCGGGACTTATATCGCAACTTATTACAAATCCTAGAAGCACACACACACACGCACAAACACACACACACACACACACACAAACACAAACACACACAAACATATGTATGTGGATAACTATAATGCTACCTATCTTAGGTTGAGCATATTGGGAAGTGATATACAATTTGCCATTAGCGTATTAAGCGACGCTCTTTGTGTAGACATCGTTAATTCATTACCCACACAGCATCAGCCGTATAGCGTGATGGTGAGAAACCTTGACTGTCATTTGAGCTGTCGGTTTTCAATACTGTCTTGAGGCAGTTGTCTGTCTAGTCGCACTGATGAGCTGTGAAACAGCGATACAGTGCTGCATTTGGATGACTATATATATATATATATATATATATATATATATATATATATATATATATATATAATTTTACTGTGTGTGCGTAGATCGATTCGAAAAATGGACCTCAATAAGCAGCGCCGAGTACTCTACTACGGAGCTATCTAAGAACTTTTCCTTAAAAACTTCTTGTTTTGACATTCACCTGGAACATGAATTGGAACAAATATATTACAGACATTGCCAAGCTTGCTGCACGGAAACTGGAATCCGCTGTATAGTGCTAGAAACTTACTCGTACCTGAAAATATCGCGTATATCTACGAAGCCACAAGTCCCTCAGGCTTCGAGTATTGTTTTCACTTCTTAGCTGGTGCATCCCCCACATGTCTTATCTGCGTAAATCAGGCCCACAAATGAATCTACACTCTAACAAGTCTCGTACTATCAACTAAGCCCATCGCCACTATGTTGCTTCCCTCTTCTTCCTGTTTTTAATCGAATGTGCGCTGATGAACTACTTGCAACCAATAGATGTATGTACCGCCGATAAACCTGGCAGCATAATCCCGCCTCTTCCCTGTAGAGGTACATTGATGCCAAACAACTTTCCCCTGTAGTTGCTTTATTCCGCGGACTTTTATTCTCTGTAATTCTTTCCTATTCCCTGTTTATTTTACTGTACTAACATGCATATATATATATATATATATATATATATATATATATATATATATATATATATATATATATATATATATGCATGGGTTCAAATTAAAATCGATTTATATAAGGAAATTTTTTTCAAAATTAGATCTTAAATTTAAATAATTCAAAATTTAAAATTAGCTATTACATCATCCGATAAAAAAAGGGGGGGATTTAACAAAACGAGACTTAAACGTGAATTCGCGAGGTATATATACTTCACATTTCCGGTAATAAGATAGACGAATATTGGCCGAAGAGAGCTTGATAAGGATACCTTAAACGGGCCTTATTATCGGGCTTAAAACCGACGGTACCAATGATCTGTCTCAACTAACAACTTTCTGTACACAATATATATATATATATATATATATATATATATATATATATATATATATATATATATATGTATATGAACAAATGATTAATAAAACATGTTAAAAGACATCTTGAAAAAGAGTTAAAAACATATTTAATTTTAAAAAGGAAGCACAAGATAAGCGGATAGTCCTTAATCCGCGGAGTTTCGAAGAAATACTCTCCTTCTCATCAGAGGGCAGGAATTAGCAAAATGCGGGATCGGGTTTTGCATGTAAAAATATTTAATGAAACTACAAGTAAGTCACAGATCTTACTTGGTTAAAATATATATATATATATATATATATATATATATATATATATATATATGTTAATTGGAATTCATTATTAAGATTAGTATTATTTATTAATTTATTTATTGCGGACTATTATTCTCATCTTTATTAGGTGTTGTTTCACGCCGTTTCGGCCAAATATTTCTCCGGTCTTCGTCAGGTAGTAACCGCGACGGGGCGACGGGATAGGAACTCCAAATCTTCTAACTGCATTCTCAGCAATTACTGCCATCCATAGTTGTTGTCGTCTAACCACGATTTGGTGCAGTGGATAGAGACGTTGAATCTCTACAGTTCCAGGTGAGAATTGTCTGAAGATAGCGGTTTCAATCCTACCCAAAGACGGCCAGAGGCTTACTTGGCCACATCGTGGTGAGACGACAACAACTATGGATGGCAGTAATTGCTGAAAATGCAGTTAGGAGATTCGGAGTTCCTATCTTATCGCGCTTACCATCTGACGAAGGCCAAGCGAATGGTTGTCCGAAACGTCGTGAAACAACAACTAAGAAAAATGAGGATAACAGTTTGCAATAAATTAATTAATAACACGCAGATTCACTCATTTCATTAAACAGTCTTCTGCTCCAAATAGTAGACTTTTTTTGTCTAAAAAGCAATATACCTTGTTTTGGGAGTATCTATACTCAATTTTTTTTGTGTATTGATGTTCATATTAAAAACCATGTTGCCATTTATTTAAAAAGAAAATACAACTTTGTTATATATGGATCGTTGAATTGCATTCATCTGCAAAAAATCTACCTAATTTGCATATTCTTTTAAACATTCATTTTAATTAATTCCATATTAATCACCTTTAGTTAATTTGTAATTATATTCATGCAGATATTCTATCTGCATGAATGCGTAATATTTGTGTAAAAAGTTTATAGTAAACGCAAACTTCTTTCTATATATTTTTATGTATGCGTATATATATTTGTTTAAAAAATGTTGCCTACCAAACGTCTCTGTCAGTTTTTTGTTTACAGACATGAAACTTATTCGAACCCATTTGAAACTTTATATTTGTGGTTTAGCCGAGTGCAAGAGCTTGAAAATTAAAAAAACATGGAATACGCCAGGTGACGGTAAAATGGCGACATTATAATTATGCATGCGTAACGTAATAGTTATTGGTTCATGTTTTAATTTTTAGCCTTGCAGCAAACATCTCTTTAAAGATCAGGCATTGACTTTAAAGGAAAAAGTAAATCGTAACTAAACATTTTTGTTTCGATTGTCGGTTGTGGCGTACGGACTATTTTTTTAAACGTTTTAAAGCATTACTATATATTGAGTCCAATATAATCTATAATTATAAAAGCGAAAATGTATGTATGTATGTGTGTTCGCTTTTTCTGTGTGTCTACAAAAGGCTTCTTTCAGAGAAGCGGTCGGTCGGTTCACAAATTTCTAAAACTTTTTATATCACATATAGATCGTAATATCTCACAGTTAACAATGAAGCTCGCCTGTCTATTTAATTTGCTCGATTTCGGGAAGATAAATATTCAATATTTGTCGCTCGCCGCATGTGGGTTAGTCTTTTTCCTATAACATCTTGGTGTAAAAAAAAAAAAAAAAAAAAAAAAAGCGTTCAGCAGTAAAAGAAGTCCCGCAGTCAAACTTGACCTCATTAACTCATTAAAACGAACACCTGCTAAATCCAAGTAATTAAATAAATTCAAACGTGTTCCCGTAAGCATTTCGCGGTGGGGCAATGGTTAACGTCGCACGTTTTTTTTTTTTTTTCACAACTTTGCCTCAACGGTTCGGGTTCGATCCTCATACTTACTTTTTTTAACCCCCCCCAACACCTCCAAACACCCGGGCAACGCCGGGTACCACTCGCTAGTATAATAATAAATACGATCTGCATTAACCAACATCTCATATTTAAGCGTATTTCATGACCGGCAATGCCGAGCGGTCTGCTAGTAAGAATATAAAAAAAGTTTGTCAGAGTGAGCGAAGTTATATCGTATATAAATGGAGATTTCTATTTTTTTTTTTTATCTCTGTCCATAGACCACTTGAACGTATTTTCAGGAAGACAACAAAGTGAAGATTAGTAACAACAGTTTAGACTAGTCAGAAATTAAATTATTTGCGTGAACTACTCAGGGAATTTGTTAACATTCGCCTTTAAAACGTTAGTTCTTCAGTCAGGGAGCAGCACAGTGGTGTAGTTTCCCACAGGCGAGTAGTTCTTAGAGAAAACAACATTGTTCATTTACACGCAGGAATAAATTTAAATTATCAACTCATTTTGTAGGTAGACGTGCTTTGATTGTTTACATTTTAAATTTAGAAGCCGTAAATAGGAGCTCAGTGGAGCATCAAGCATGCAAATCACGAAAGAGGAGATCAAGACTGTCAACGTATGTTCTATGAGAAAGAGGCATTAAGGAAGAGATATCCGCTACTAGATTTCGAAGTAGATTTTGTACTTTCTCAAGGTCAAAGACAGGTGATCTAAGATGAAAATCACCAGATCTGGCAACAGTGCTTAATCATAGGACATAAGGTAGGACCCAGGATGTGGAATACAATGTTTTTTTTCCGGCCCCTGGTTTCGGTATTTGCCCCGTCTTATGGTGTTATTTATAATGTTATTTGATTATATACATGTGTATTATATATCTGTGTATTATATACATGTGTATTAAACACTGTACTGTATTTTGTTACTAATTTTTAATGTCGTATCCCGGGGTTCTACTGTATTTTTTTCTTATTGGTCCATCGACTTAGTCGGATTTTGATCTTAGAATTAACCCTATTCCGTTCGTTCGCTCGTCAATTCGTTCTTTAATGCACGGAAATTGGGACTTTTCGTTTAATTAAAAGCATTACCGATTCCGATTCCAGTTTTTATGAATCTCCAATCATTCAACTATAAGATTGTTATTTCCCCCAACTTTCGTAAAAACACATTTTAAATATGCAGATATCTTTCTAAACGTCAAAACACACTTACGGAGGATTATTTATCGATTTCAGCTTTACAAATAATTATGTAATGTTCACTACGTAATGAACGCGACTCGGTTTTCTGTCTGTTTAAGTACCACACATATGACAGGAGCATCGATTGTTGAAAAGTCTTCGATTCTATGATATGAAGAATCAGGACAAAATTAACAACAAATGCAAAGAGTAAAAAAAAACTAAAGGAACCTGATTAATTCAGGCCAGACGTCTAAACTTATTGGCACAGGCCGATGGTTTGTGGAAAGAAATTACCTAAAAAAATGAATACACTAAAACCGAATAAATTATATATATATATATATATATATATATATATATATATATATATATATATATCTACTAGTATATATATTTATCTACTAATATATATATATATATATATATATATATATATATATATATATATATATATATATATATATATATATATATATATATATATACTAGCATGGGTGGCCGGCGTTGCCCGGGTATTTGGAGATGTATGTTGAGCCAAAAAAAAAAAAGTGGTCAATTTTTTTAACTTTGACCCCTATTATGGTTTAAAATTGACAGAGTTATTGCGTAAGGAAATGTACACACTCAATTATGACCCCTTAACATTCATTGTTTTGGGCTCAAATCAAGTTAATTAGTTAGATCCATGTCCAAGGAACCTATATCTAAAATTTCAAGTGTTTAGGCTCAAAATTGTCGGAGGAGTTTGGTAGAGTTCTCAAAGGTCAAATCGTTGAACTTTGACCCATTAATCGCCAAATTTCTGGTCGAAAACCGATCACATATATTTTCCCAAATCTCAGTACCCTGTATATCAAATTTCGAGTCTGTAGACTTTAAATCGACAGAGTTATTTAGTAGGGAAATGTACACAGACACACAGATACACTGATACACACACAGACAAACACTTTCACTTTTATAGATATACTAGCATGGGTGGCCGGCGTTGCCCGGGTATTTGGAAATGTATGTTGAGCAAAAAAAAAAGTGGTCAATTTTTTTAACTTTGACCCCTATTATGACCCCTTAACATTTATTGTTTTGGGATCTAATCAAATTATTAAGTTAGATCCATGTCTAAGGAACCTATATCTAAAATTTTAAGTGCGTAGACCCAAAATTATTGGAGGGATTTGGTAGAGTTCTCAAAGGTCAAATCGTTGAACTTTGACCTCTTAATCGCCAAATTCCCGGCCGAAAACCGATCACATATATTTTCCCAAATCTCAGTACCCTGTATATCAAATTTCGAGTCTGTAGACTTAAAATTGACAGAGTTATTGCGTAGAGAAATGTACACACAGACACACAGATACACTGATACACAGGCAGACAGACACTTTCACCTTTATAGATATACTAGCATGGGTGGCCGGCGTTGCCCGGGTATTTGGAGATGTATGTTGAGCAAAAAAAAAATGGTCAATTTTTTTAACTTTGACCCCTATTATGGATTAAAATTGACAGAGTTATTGCGTAGGGAAATGTACACACACAAACACACAGATGCACAAATACACAGACAGACACTTTCACTTATATATATATATATATATATATATATATAATGAATATGTTCAATATGAAAATTAGTGGCTACACATATGCAAATATGTTTAAGTGACCACCCTGCTAGGGAAAATCACACCATCTCCGCTATTCTTGGCCTGATGATATTATTTTTCCTAGCAGGGTGGTCACTGAAACATATTTGCATATGTGTAGCCACTAATTTTCATATTCAACATATTCATATTACTCTGTCTAAACATTGAGCACGCTTTGGTAGACACATTTTGTTTTTTGTTTTTGTTTAAATAACTAAACAATACTAACAATAATATATATTTACGCGTGTGTGTGTATATGTATATATATGTGTGTGTATGTGTGTGTGCGTGTGTGTGTGTGTGTGTAGGTATCGAATTCGAACGGAACTTGTAACATTCAAGCACTTTTTTAACAAGGCTAACTCGTCCAATATTAAATTAAGCAAGAGAAAACAGATATTTTTCTCTTCTTTCGTCTTTTTCTTTTTAATGTAAATAAATGTTAACTTGTTTTACGCCTTGCGAGGCAAGCCGTGCATTGTTGGGATTCACAAAAAAAGGCCTCGACGTCCCATGTAAACACAAGCAGATGGGGAACAGTCTGTTTATCAAGCTGAGTGCTCCGACCAATACTTATATCTACGTGTTTGCGTTTATGCTAGCGCACAAATCCATGCCGGGGCGTTTCGCGGCTTGTATATGCGTGTCAAGCCGACGAGTTTGGGCAAGTGCGGAAGATATCAAGAAAAAAAAAGAGCCTGTTTGTATAAAAAAAAGGTATGGAAGGGTGTTTTGATTCGTGTCTTGCTAAGTGCTCGTGGACTTGGCGGCGTATTGCAGGTGCTGTTTTCCGGGCCCGGAACTAGATCTAACAGGGTCTGAAGCTAAACCAGTAAGAGGCCCTATTTGGTAATGGTTATCGTCATCTGGGGTCGTGTAACAAGTTATCCAATAAACAATTTAAGAGGATGTTGTAACTTCAGATCTATACAAATAAGACTGGTATAATAGGTCAAACCTTTCACACTTGAACGTACTAGATTATGGCATGTGTGACGAATATCAAAGATTGACTTTCACCTAAAAGCTAAACAATACTTTTATACTATAGCGGGGCCTGTGGAAATTCCATAGCAGACTCATTTATATGTAATATATAGAGATAGGACAACAGCATATTCTTTTCATTGTTTTGACACTCGAGTGTGTATCCGCTGATATCTTATATGCTTTTATATAGAGTGATGTGGTTCTCGGTTGATTAACTGTGTCTGTCTCGGGTATATACTCGAGAGTCAAAACAATGAAAAGAATATTCTGTTGTCATAGCCCTAGTAATAAATTGATGTTCGCATTCTGTGGATGTTCAAAGTAAATGGAGAACCCTTTGTATTACTATTTTTTCGTTTTTGTTAAAACTGCAAACGTATTTATCTAAGCTAGCAGGGACGCCCAGTGTAGCCCGATGGTAAAATACGCTTAAATATGATATTCTAACTCATGCAAGTTTCGTATATATCATTATAACGTCAGTTTTCTATCGATTCTTATATATTATAAAGTTGTCATTTAAAAAAAAAAAAAAAGAAAAAGAAAAAATATCCATATGACTTGGGTGCATTAGTTTGAATCGAAACCGAAATAAAAACTTATGAAATATATATATATATATATATATATATATATATATATATATATGACTTGTGTTCCTTTAGCCATCATCGAAACCGAAAACACAATTTATGAAGAATTCTTGATAAAATTAGTTATATAAAAAATAGATGATTTGCGTGCCATCAGCTGGAATTGAAACCGAAACCAAAATTTATGAAGAATTCTTGATAAAATTAGTTATATAAAAAATAGATGATTTGCGTGCCATCAGCTGGAATTGAAACCGAAACCAAAATTTATGAAGAATTCTTGATAAAATTAGTTATATAAAAATAGATGATTTGCGTGCCATCAGCTGGAATTGAAACCGAAACCAAAATTTATGAAGAATTCTTGATAAAATTAGTTATATAAAAAAATAGATGATTTGCGTGCCATCAGCTGGAATTGAAATCGAGACGAAAACTTATGAAGAATTCTTGGTAAAATTTTTTATTACAAGAAATGGAAGGTCCTTTAAACGACAGTCAATCAGAAGAAAAAAGATATAAGCGTGACACAAAACATAACACACACGCTATCGTATTAATATATACATGCATGTTTATTAAGTATTTTACTAGCGGAGGAGGGATCCGCTCAGCTTTGCCTATGCGGAAAATACGCTTAAATATATTTTAATTTGTCCAAATTTCATATATATTATTATAGAGTCTTTCGAGATTTCAAAAGTAAGAAAAGAAGTATTTAGGTGCTATCAGCTAGAATCGAAACCGAAACTGTAGCATTCAAAGCTAGTGACGTCCCCACAGTACCAACGTGACACGCATACGAACGGATTAAAAATTAAAATGAACTAAGATGAATGTGCCGAATGTATAACGATCTTTAAAAAGAGTTTGACTAAGTTTTGATCTCTTGAAAACTATTTTAACCGGTGAACGATCCATAAAAGAACTGTCCATAAAAAATCCAATTATTTGAGTATCCTAGCGCCGCACTACGACTTTTAGTTTCGGAGGAGATAGAGTTTGAAAATATGGAGACAAACAGACCGACCGTCAGAAAGACATACAGACAGACAAACATATAGCCGTTTGTTGTTGCAAAATAAATTCAATTAAAAACTATTATTCTAAGATACACGATCCAGAAACGGTATAAACTTTGAATATTTAAAACCGTAAGGCAGATGATATGGACATAAAAGAGTGTAAAACGGTTTGATTGGTTGGTTGTTTTTGTTTTACGGCATATCAACCCTTTTCGGGTTATTTAATGCCGAATCCAAAGATTTTAAAGAATTTTTTTTTTTGATAGAATATATTTGTTGTTTTCACATCGGTTTCTATTTAACCCATAGTTGGGAACCTAACAGGTACTACCACTCCGGGTCAGAGTGGACCTGGGAGAAATGGTAATTAAAGGGTGGCTCCACACTCCCCAAAGCCCACAAGCTGGGGCCTCACCACTGGATATAGTTTAAGGTCATATCCAGGACCCCCACTGAGGGACTTTTACCCTCTGCAGGGGAGGGGGGCAATCGGCGTATTCTAATGCCCCACCGACAGGGCCTAAAACGGGTTGAAGAAATAAAAAGAAGCTTTGAAGAAATAGATGTGATGACCTGTAGAGATGATGAAACACATATCTGATGATTTCTGCTGGTTGTTGGCTCCACTCCGAATTTTTTAAGGATTCGCGTATTAGTTCTTAAAGCGAATAAATCAAAGTAAAACATAGTATTATATCGTGGGCACAAGATTGGTTGGGGCACAAAACTTATTTGTCGATTTAAATAAAATATGTGCCAATTTCTCGAGAGCTGTTTCGGCTATCATCTCTTCAGAAGTAAATCGATAGCAAAGGAAAACAATATTATTGACGAAATTAAAGAGCACTAAGGGGAATTCAGATGTGCCAAGAATAAAAAACAAAATCATTAAAATGGAAGATTATAATCTGTATATACGGCGCTTAAAAGCGACTAAAATTGGCACAACGAGGTCACACACACACACACACACACACACACACACACACACACACACACACACACACACACACACACACACAATGAGTAAAAGGGAGTCAAAATTCCCCAAAGAGAAATAACAGTTTGTTATCCGCTTTTGCCGGCATAAAGAAGGTTTCGAACCTCAATAGATACAGACTCCAGAATATATATATATATATATATATATATATATATATATATATATATATATATATATATATATATGTATATATATATATATATAATAAAAGTTTATTGGATTTTACCGTCATTGGGTAATTTACCTTTCACCAGACTATCCATCCACGTGAAATCGCGTTTTTCCTCACCATCTTCCTTCTGCTTCACTTTTTGTTATCAAGTAAGATCTTTGACTTACTTGCAGTTTCATAAAATACTTTTGCATGCGAAATCCGATCCTGCATTTTGCTAATTCCTACCCTCTGATGAGAAGGAAAGTATTTCTTCGAAACTCCGCGGATTAAAGACTATCCACTTATTAAGTGTTTCCTTTTCAGATTCAGTATGTTTTTAAGTCTTTTTCAAAGTGTATATATTTGATTGTTTGTATGATGACACTTAACATCCTTGGCTGAAAATAGCTTAGAAAATCGAAGTTTATCGAATGGAGACAAATTTTTCCAAGCGAGAGACCAAGCCGAGTAATGTTTACTCTGTAAGCTTAGAAGCACATCAGAATCGAATGTTATTTCGTCTTTTAAAAAGGCCACCGTAAGGTTCCAAGAATTCCTACATTTAATTTTGGAAATGCGCCTGCAGATATAGCCCGGTGCAACATATCTATCTATCTATCTATCTATCTATCTATCTATCTATCTCTCTCTCTCTCTCTCTCTCTCTCTCTCTCTCTCTCTCTCTCTCTCTCTCTCTCTCTATATATATATATATATATATATATATATATATATATATGACGCACTCGTCCGTCGATTTCGACATATGAGGTTTCGCCACAACAAGTAAGTTGCTCGGACATCCACATAGATCATTAGTTTATAGTGGTGGAGGTTTTGTGTAGAACAATCCACACATTATGGTATTACTGCTGAGCTTTGTCGGTGCAGATGACTGCCACAGGACAGAGCATACAGTAGATCGCAGGTTTTTAAATCAGAATTTGCTTCTAGATGCATGTCTTAAACAAGACTGCGTATGCATCTGTCCCAGTGAATTAATACGCCCTCAGATACTAACTTGGAAATTTATACGACTCTGCGCGGTACATACAGTGCCTAACCTTCCCAAATCTGGTACTGGCCAGGTTCAACGTTCTTTAACTTCGGTGATCTGGCGAGAACCGGTCCGTCTATGTGATTGTGCCGTATATATATATATATATATATATATATATATATATATATATATATATATATATATATATATATATATATATATATATATATATGATTACTTCATTTAATCACATAAATTTATATACGAAAGTATAAATTTATACGTAAACTTTAAGTATTTACTTCAACGGTGCTCAATACGAAGGTAGAGCATGGTAGTAAGTTATAAAATATATATGGCAATTAAGCTACAGAGAATATTCCGCGTTTCATCCACGCTAGGCTTATACGATTCATTAGACTTATATGAGGATTTTGTGTTAGTCTCGCGTTTTTATATACGCACCTACTATATATATATATATATATATATATATATATATATATATACATGTGTGTATATATAATATGTGTGTATATATGTATATATATATGCATACGTATATGTATATACATATGTATATACATGTGTATATATATGTGTATGCATATATATGCATTTGTATATATATATATACATATATATATATATATATATATATATATATATAAAAGTGAACGTGTCTGTGTGTGTGTCTGTGTACATTTCCCTACGCAATAACTCTATCAATGTTTAGTTTACAGACTCGAAATTTGATATACAGGTTTGGGAGAATCGATGTGATAGGTTTTCGGCCAGAAATTTGGCGATTAAGGGGTCAAAGTTCAACGATTTGACCTTTGAGAACTCTACTAAACCCCTCCGATAATTTTTGGTCTATGCACTTGAAATTTTAGGTAGAGGTTCCTTGGACATTGATCTAACTTAACAACTTGAGTTGAGCCCAAAACAATAAATTTTAAGGGGTCATAAAAAGGGTCAAAGTTAAAAAAAATTGACCTCTGCGGTCTCTTTTAAATTACTCAGACAATTTCTGGTCTGAATATTTGAAATTTTATATAAAGGGTATTCAGAGGTAGGGCAAGCTTTTTCATCAGTTTGGGTCGAAAGTTTTAGTTACCAATATATAAATGTATGTATGTCTGTTTGCATGTCTTCCTTAAACTTTCAATAGAGGCGACGGATTTTACCAAGATCAGTATCGTTTTAAAGTTCGACCTTTCATACGACAAATATCGAAAAAATGGCTAAAAACATTAATATCTTCCCCTTCAACTAGGCACTTTTCGACAGGGTGGGAGGTCACTTTTTTCCCCGATATTTTTTTAAGTTATCCTCTCCTTAAGATTGTCTAGCCTTAATTTAAAAAATGTCGCTTCCGGTTTGGCGGTGGTCGTAACAGAATAAACGTTATATTTTACCCCGTTCTTTTCCTCCTTTGCGGTACGGGTTCGAGCCTGCCTTCCTGCTACCGCTTTTTTTTGCTCAATATACACATCCAAACACTCGGGCAACGCCGGGCTGAAATGCTAGTATATATATATATATATATATATATATATATATATATATATATATATATATATATATATAATAAATTCCACAGCCAAACAACGCCGCAGCTCACAAGAGCCATGACAGTTAACGAACCGGAAGTCCAAGACTCGAGTTTCGCCCTCATTTGGGCTCATCAGTTAGACACATCCGATTATATTGCTGATGAGCCCAAATGAGGGCGAAACTCGAGTCTTGGACTTCCGGTTCGTTGACTGTCATGGCTCTTGTGAGCTGCGGCGTTGTTTGGCTGTGGAATTTATTATACAATCTCTCACATTCTGAAAATCATATATATATATATATATATATATATATATATATATATAATGAGGAATTAATTCGTTTGGGAGTGAATCTTTTGCATACAAATATATGAACAAATATACATACGTACATTTACATAAATAGATAAATTTTATATGCATAAATAAAAAAAATAACTACATAGAAATAAAATACCAATTTGCAAGTTAATAAACTACAGGGAATCGCTACAGCTAAAATAAAAGCCATTAAACGCTCGTGATATTCTCTTTACTGTTTGCGTCTTGTAGGAACCAAAAGTGTGCACTAACATATTTTCGATGCACGAAGTATGTCACTTTGACAATATTATGGGAAATATAAAGCTCTGTGCTGACGGAGGACAAGAGTCCCCGCGACGAAACAAAATAATAAATAAATAAAACAGGAGGTCCCTTCCTCAGAAGTCTTAATGATGTAACAATTATTTCTTTCTGTGTAACAGGAATAACGTTTACGCGACACACTGCGTAACAAGATACTCGCATGTAAATAATTAAAAAAGATAATAGTCTTTATTGTTTTGAATAGACTTAAGCTTGTTTGCTTTGAGCAATCCGATATTGAATCAAACGAAATTAGTCAATTACTGCCAGAGTAGTTAACATGATTTGAGTAATTGCTTCATGGATGTTTTTTTAGCGGGTTTGGGGGTACTTGTTTCCTGATAATTGTCATTTTTTATACTTGTTTATTGATACTTTCGATGTTCTATTTTATAATATACATCTGTTTTATTTATTGTTTCTTATTTAGACGTGCTAACAATCCTCATATTATCTAATACCAAATCTGGCCATTAACGTCAAAGATATTTTGCTTTTAAGTTGTTTATTTTGAATTATGTTATAGGTAAATTATTTACTAATGTATATTTTGTTAAAAAATAATAGCTGTGAATATATTTCTGTTTAACTCATAGACGTGAATCTGATATTTATTATTAACCTAAATACGTTAATAAACGTTTGTTCCCTTAAAGCAGGGATCTCCAAAGTTATCGAATACGGGGAAAGAGTTTTAGTGCTTCAAAATTTACAAAAGTTTTGGTCAAGATCAAAGTGTAGTATCTGTTCTTCAGATGCTGCACTTCCATTTCTTGTTCTCTTTCGGTGAAGGAGCAGTCCTTCACGACTGAGACATTTTTTTTTATTTTTGTACCTTTTCTCCACGTTAAAAAACGACCCTGGTGTCTAACTCTGTCCCGTGGGGAGGCATTGTAAATAGATACATCGACCAATAAACATTAGATAAATAACTATAAACAGGATTAAAAGGCCAATTTTTTTTCCAAAGTCTGAATCCGTCCAGAAAGAAGAAAAGGAAAACAAACAAACAAAATAACATACTGAAGATGGAGTATGCCTCTGAAATATATTTGTGATGAATTGCAAACAAGGAAAATATTTGTTTATTTTCTTAATATTTTATCCTGATTTGGCTTTCAAGCGCACTTGATGCGTATTTTACTTTATACAAATTAAAACAACGTTTCTATGTTTACTCTCATCCTTGATGTTATTCTCGTGTTGCCTACGCAGTATTCAATCATTTCAAAATACAACCGCTAGATACAACGCGCGGTTCTTTCAACTTCTTTCATTATTCGTTTGCAGTATTTAATGTAGAAACATGAAATTGGTTCATTTCTGATATAATCATAAAACCCAAAGTTCTCTTAAAAGGGAAACTTGTCTCGAATGCAAAGCGAAGTAAAGAAGACACGTAAAGACGAGGGTCGGCAACATAGAGAAGATATCCATACGACGGGGACACATCATATCCTTACAATTTTTAGTGCAACTGGCGCTTCAAAACGTCATGTTTTTATTTTTATTTTGAAGCCAAAAGAAGAAAAAGTTATTTTCACAATGTTTAGTTTTAAAACTTTTCCTGGTTATTTTTTTAAGTTTTCTAAAAAAAAGCTCTGCGGGTCTGATCTGTCCCGCGGTTCGTTATCTGAAATCTCCTGCTCTTTTTTTCTTTACATATTAGTTTACACAAAATACATGTTAAACATATATGACAGTTTTAGGATTCTATTATGATCCCAAATATATTTCAATTGCCCAGTTAATGATAATTAAACAAAACATCGGGATTTTTCTACGCTATCTGTGTATCCATCTTGTCTCTCTTATTATGTTGATTCCATTGCGGTTTAATGTCGTAAATGTCTCTCTTGGCATTAGGAGAACCTGGACTAATTATCAGCTTGACTATCTATTCTACACACGTGTTCTTGTGTGCACCTTAAATCCGTATGCAACTGAGGCACTATTAAACATGCTTGTGACCAACTTTACATTAAAAGGAGAGAAACAGGTGACGGTTGTCGATTACACAAAACTAATTTGAGTAATACAGAATTCAGAACACAGAAATTATTGCAGCAAAAGCCAACGTTTCAATGAAGCATTAAGTTACAGTGACGTATTGTGTAATATATTTCCGGGTGAGACTAACTTGGGGACATTCACCCAGTATGGGTTTAACCAGCTTATCGTATAGAGCATAAAACGTTCAGGACGAGCGCAAACCATAAGCGACAATTCGTAGCGGCCAGGATAGTTACTGGCAGCCAGTTTCAGAGCCAGCAGCTAACTCTATAAACCTCTAGACTAAACATCGACGTCAGCTTTGATGGTGATAACTACGTCTTAAGCTGGTCTTTCGGGCGTCTTGCAGACCTTGAAGTGGTTCTGGGGCTATTGTTTCGTGTATCAAGTCTCTTGTGAAACGCGGAAGTCTCCTCTTAAAAATTGCTTGGTTAAAAGGGATAATCCTGCATGGCATCTGTATTTGTAGATTGGAGATAAAATTGTACGAAAAGTCCTGCAGAATCCAACCTTTCGAAATCCGCATCTCGCATTGGCCAGGTCTCTCAGTCGTAGAGTATGATAACTCAAACATGCGCATGATAAATTCGGACTTTCGCGTTCTTAATATGATATTGACGCGAAACAACATACGAGATTAACTTAAATCATGCCGGGCATTGTTGATTCGGACGTCGATGTCACCGTATCCCTAACCCGTAGCGACAAACATTGAGTCCATATATATGAAACGATAGACACTCTCTAGGGTTTCCCTGTTGAGAAGAATCGTGCTTTTATCAGAAGAGGGGCCCTCTTTTTCTATGGGTCAGTGCAAACCTGAGAATAATAGAAACTAAATGATCACACTATCTTAAACTCTATAACTTAGGGCTAATCATTGGATATAGTCACAGGTCATTCAAAGGAACGCAATCGTAGAAATTAAACGTATTAATGCATCATTATTTTTCTGTGATTGATAACCAAATTCGTTTCTAAATACAATCTAATATTTGAGCAAATTTAGTTTAGAAGATTTATTTTTATTTATAGGATAGTTAAGGCAGCGGGTCACTGGCGTGTGACTGAGCCACGTGTTACACTAAATGTCTTAGAAACGGTTCCATGATGATGTAACGATGGGCCAGTCGTTAAGATCTGAGTATCAAGAGGAAACTTATACCTGAGATGTTGGATGTGGCTGTGTGGCTCCTTCATTCTCTCAAGATGTATTCACTCTGGTGGCATTCTGGTTGGAAGCTTCTTCATCTTCGTTCTTTAATGCATACACTTTAAGGCATACATACACACACAAAAATGACGTACGACACAATGGCAACATATGAGAATATAGTTAACTATTTTTTTACAAGAAAATATTACAATATTTTTACAAAGACAATATACAAGTGATAATTAACTTTCACAATTAAAACTTACCTTAACTAGTATTGGGTTGGGGATGCACCTTTCTTTTAATTTACGGACAGAAAAATATACGTCTTTCCCCATGCTGTCCGGACGAAAAAGAGACCGACAGAAAAGAAAGGGAATTATGGGATTGCATCTTGCTGTATATCCCTCGGCTTATGGCCAAATAACCTCTTGACCATGCTGAAGGGGGTGTTAATAATAACCACAACCGGGGCATTTAGATATAGTGCCATATATATTGAATTATATTATATTGTTGAATTATATTATATTGTTAAATATATTATATTGTTAAATATATTATATTGTTGAATCTATTATATTGTTAAATATAACATATTGTTAGATATATTATATTGTTGACTATATTATATTGTTAAATATATTATATTGTAAATATATTATATTGTTAAATATATTATATTGTTAAATATATTATATTGTAAATATATTATATTGTTAAATATATTATATTGTTAAATATATTATATTGTAAATATATTATATTGTAAAATATATTATATTGTTGAATTATATTATATTGTTAAATATATTATATTATTAAATATATTATATTGTAAAATATATTATATTGTGGAATTATATTATATTGTTGAATATATTATATTGTTAAATATATTATATTGTTAAATATATTATATTGTTGAATATATTATATTATTAAATATATTATATTGTTAAATATATTATATTGTTAAATATATTATATTATTAAATATATTATATTGTTGAATATATTATATTGTTAAATATATTATATTGTTAAATATATTATTTTGTTAAATATATTATATTATTAAATATATTATATTGTTAAATATATTATATTATTAAATATATTATATTATTAAATATATTATATTGTTAAATATACAATATTATTAAATAAATTATATTATTAAATATATTATATTATTAAATATATTATATTGTTAAATATATTATATTGTTAAATATATTATATTATTAAATATATTATATTGTTAAATATATTATATTGTTGAATATAATATATTGTAAAATATATTATATTATTAAATATATTATATTATTAAATATATTATATTATTAAATATATTATATTATTAAATATATTATATTGTTGAATTATATTATATTGTCAAATATATTATATTGTTGAATATAATATGTTGTTAAATATATTATATTATTAAATATATTATATTGTTAAATATATTATATTGTTGAATTATATTATATTATTGAATATATTATATTGTTAAATATATCATATTGTTAAATATATTATATTATTAAATATATTAAATTATTAAATATATTATATTGTTAAATATATTATATTGTTAAATATATTATATTGTGAAATATATTATATTGTTCAATTATATTATATTGTTGAATTATATTATATTGTTGAATATATTATATTATTAAATATATTATATTGTAAAATATATTATATTGTTCAATTAGATTATATTGTTGAATTATATTATATTGTTAAATATATCATATTGTTAAATATATTATATTGTTAAATATATTATATTGTTAAATATATTATATTATTAAATATATCATATTGTTAAATATATCATATTGTTAAATATATTATATTGTTGGATTATATTATATTGTTACATATATTATA
Source organism: Euprymna scolopes (assembly GCF_053919585.1). Classification (NCBI taxonomy): domain Eukaryota; kingdom Metazoa; phylum Mollusca; class Cephalopoda; order Sepiida; family Sepiolidae; genus Euprymna; species Euprymna scolopes. The sequence goes on from NC_136489.1 coordinate 153,019,333, forward strand.
TTGTTAAATATATTATATTATTAAATATATTATATTGTGAAATATATTATATTGTTAAATATATTATATTATTAAATATATTATATTGTTTGATATATTATATTGGTAAATATATTATATTATTAAATATATTATATTGTTGGATTATATTATATTATATTATTAAATATATTATATTGTTAAATATATTATATTATTACATATATTATATTGTTTAATATATTATATTATTAAATATATTATATTATTAAATATATTATATTGTGAAATATATTATATTGTTAAAGATATTATATTGTTTAATATATTATATTGTTTTATATATTATATTATTAAATATATTATATTGTTAAATATATTATATTGTTAAATATATTATATTATTAAATATATTTTATTATTAAATATATTATATTGTTAAATATATTATATTTTTAAATATATTATATTATTAAATATATTATATTGTTAAATATATTATATTGTTGGATTATATTATATTGTTTAATATATTATATTGTTTAATATATTATATTATTAAATATATTATATTGTAAAATATATTATATTATTAAATATATTATATTATAAAGTATATTATATGGTTAAATATATTATATTGTTAAATATATTATATTATTAAATATATTATATTGTTAAATATATTATGTAATTAAATATATTATATTGTTAAATATATTATATTATTAAATATATTATATTATTAAATATATTATATTGTTAAATATATTATATTGTAAAATATATTATATTGTTGGATTATATTATATTGTTAAATATATTATATTGTTAAATATATCATATTATTAAATATATTATGCTGTTTAATATATTATATTGTTGAATTATATTATATTGTTGAATATATGTTTTCTCTTTTTCTTTTCCGTTTGGGGAATATTATTTTATTATTTAATGATCGAAAACAACATTTAAATAGACAATTTCTACCCAATTTCTATCACCAAACACGAATTACCTTTTATCGTCGAGCGGCCTGAATAAGTGGTTACTCCCTTGTAAAAATAAACTTTGGATTAATTATAAATTTTACAGCATATCCACAAACTGAAATTTAGAAGATGTTGCTCAATTAGTGTCTTTTGATCATGGGTCGAATCTTATGCGAACGTTCGATATTGAAAACGTTAAAACACATGTTTTAATATTTGCCCACAAATACTTTTATTGTAAGTTGTTATTGTAAGGAGCAGATGACAGCAAAGTCGATTTCAGTGAATTTAATCGTTCTATTTATAATAGCATTTATTACGAAATGTACTTTAATAAAGAAGGCAAGTACATCTACTCTCTAAATAGTTAAAACTCCTGTCGCCTGTTTCCACTAAAAATTGGCCCTCTCGGTGGGGTATTAGAATAAACCGACTGCTCCCCGGCAGAGGTAAAAGTCCCTCAGTGGGGGTCCTGGATATGACCTTAAAATATATCCAGTGGTGAGGCCCCAGCTTGTGGGCTTTGGGGAGTGTGGAGCCACCCTTTAATTACCATTGCTCCCAGGTCCACTCTGACCTGGAGTGGTAGTATCTGTTAGGGTCCCAACTATGGGTTAAATAGAAACCGACGTGAAAACAATAAATATATTCTATTAAAAAAAAAATTCTTTAAAATCTTAGGATTCGGCATTAAATAACCCGAAAAGGGTTGATATGCCGTAAAACAAAAACAACCAACCAACATCCACTAAAACTTAAATCATGAAAAATAGTAGATTAATACTTTTATTTCTAAAACAAGTACATGAAAACCGACAATTTTTTCAAAAAGTCAATCTCAACGGGTTTTTTTATTCTGTATATTAATTGCGTGAATAGTTTACGTCCGTACAGTTCTGAAAATACATTTTTGTTTTTATTTTCTATTCAGAGAATTAGAAATTTTTGCCAACTCCTGCCGCCTCATTTCACTAAAAATTAAATCACTAAAAGCAATGAATAAATGATGGTATTTTGAAAATAAGTGCAGGAATGCCGATAAATTTGTTAAAAAGTCAATATCAACAGTTTTTTGTTTGATTCTGTAATTTAATTGTTTGGATAGTTTACGTTCATGCAACTTTGACAATGCATGTTTTAATATTTCCCTACAAATACTTCAATTGTAAACTGTTATAGTAAAGAAAAAAAAAATGAAAACTAAAGTCGATTACATTTCGCTGAAATTAATCGTTCTTTTGATAATCGAATTTATTACGAAATGTAGATGCAAAGAGATTTACCCTCTAAATAGTTTTAAAATGTCATTCATGTTTTTTTGTAAGAGAATTACCCTCTAAATAGCTTAAGGTAGTGAGCGACACATTCGCGTATGAATAATTACCCTCTAAATAGCAATTAGGGGCGGGATTCACATCAGTTTATGATAAATGACCGTATAAATTGCGGTTAGAGGTTGTATACATATCAATTCATGAAAAATGACCCTTTAAATAGCGTACAGGCGGTGAAATTATATTTGTTTAAGACAAACAACCCCCTAGATAGTTGTTAGTAAGCGATCGTATTCGCGTATGAAAAATGAGCTTCGAGATAGCTCCTAAGAGGCAAAATACATGTTCGTTTAGGAAAAACGTACTCTCTAAATATATTTTAAGAGGTTTACTACAAATGACTCTCTAAATAGCTTTTACGAGTTGGAGTGATATGATTCTATTGCTAGAAAATTGGGTGGACCATTCTATCGTCCCAGAAAGTACTTTACCCCTGATGCAATCCTCTTCTTGAATTGCCTAAGATGGAGTACCGCTGTCATAAATGTGAAAGTGTCATGAAGCCATCCTTATTGCGTTGACAGAGTAGAGAATTGACTTTGCAGTCTGTCCGGCAAAGATCTCTTCTCGTATCAAAACGTGGTGAGACGACAACAACTATGGATGGCAGTAATTGCTGAGAATGCAGTTAGAAGATTCGGAGTTCCTATCCCATCGCGGTTACCACCTGGCGAAGGCCAAAGGAATAGAAAGATGGGGATGATAGTCCGCAATTAATTAATTAATTAATAATATTCACCTCAATAATGAATTCCAATTAAATAAAATATACCATTCGGTACGGACCCGACCATGGAAGATCAGATAATAAATAAACATGAATTCATAAGACCAAAAAAATCAACCTTGATCGCCCTTCAGGGCCCGTGGCGCAGTGGATAGAGACGTTGAATCTCTACGGTTCCAGATGAGAATTGTCTGAAGATAGCGATTTCAATCCTACGCAAAGCCGGTCAAAGGCTTACTTGGCCAAAACGTGGTAAGACGACGACAACTATGGATGACAGTAATTGCTGAGAATGCAGTTAGGAGAATAGTTGGCCGAAATGTCGGAAAACAACATCTAAGAAAGAAAGAGAGAAATCAATCTCTTCTCATGCCTGCAACCTCTTTCACACCATAGAGGTGTTGCTAACTTCTCTCTACTGCATTGTTATACGCATGTAAGTGACCGACGTAGTTCCAATCTCTGCCTCCTGTGAAGCATTCACAATCAGGTTCAAACCGTAGTAAGGAACTATCTTTTCTCTCTCTACGCACCCCAAAACAAGACTGAGCTTCCATGAACAAACATCTTACCCGTGAAACAAGAGCCATATTTACCTCCCATCAACTACAGCATGGTCGTCTTCAACTCTAATGTAAACAAATACTTTTCGAGCGGCTCTCTTGAAAAATTAAGACGTCTTAAGTAGTGATGGTACGATTTCAATATTTTTCCTGATTCCGATACAATTACCGATTCCTTACTAAATTCCCGATTCCGCTATGATTACAGATTCCGATTCTTTAAAAATTTCTAATTATTTAACTACAACAGTTGTTATTTTTATCCTATTATCGTAAAAGAAAACACATGTTAAGTGTGCATATATTTTCTCAAACGTGAAAATACATTTGTGGGGTAATCTATAGATTTAAGTTGTACATACAGCACCTGGCCGTCCCTAACGGTCACCAATCTGGTATTGGCCAGGCTCAACGTCGCTTAACTTCAGTGATCTGGCGAGAACCGGTGTGCCATCGTGATAGTGCTGTATATATTATATATTAAACACTGTATTGCACTTTGTTACTAATTTTTGTATGCCGTATCCCGGGGTTCTACTTTATTACAAAAGCCAAATCTGTATGAAAGTTTATCATGATGCAGACAAGTATTTGGTAAAGGATAATCCAAAACAAGTTCAGGATTAATGAAACTTTAAAAATTCAAAGAAAATGTCGATTAGTCAGATGAAATAGTATAATGGAAACTTAATAATCCTGTTGGTTGAAAGGTAAATTAAAATTTTAAAATGGCATACTAAAATTGCGGTAAAAGATTTTTTTCACATGAAAAGCTACTAACTGCAAAAACTATTATTGGCCTATCGACGAAAGAGAAGGATCCCGTATGGTCTTATCGGCCGATGAAAATAAAATGAATGTTAAAAGTTAAAGGTCAAAAATATATTTTTTGAAAGATGGGCCAAACGCTCTACTTTTAGAAAAAAAATCACATCCGTCGCTAAGTTTAAAACGTCAAAGTGACAAAAAATTGGAACCAGGAGAGGGAGCAAGAAAACCTTGTTTGTCTGGACTCAATTATACAGGGTGGAACGATAAAGTTGTCGCCCTAATGAAAACAACGCTGCAGCTTTATTTTCAAACTTTTATTGAAAAAATCATTCAGGTAACTTGATTATCTAGTAGAGCTGACATCTATTTAATGTAGTTTCAGTCTCAATTACCGGCTCGATACGGGTCTGGAACTGGGAGCATGCCATTTTCACAAGTGTCGGCGGGAGCTCGGCAAATAGTCGGCGGATGGCGGCGATCAGGCTGGCGTTGTGGTGGAAGGTTGTGTTGGTGATGTCTGCGACGTATCACCAAACGAAATAGTCTATATTCAGGTCGGGGGAGGAGGGGAGCTAGACAGAGGATTTATGAAGTCGTAGCACTCCTTCTGAAGGTAAGTCTGGGTTTCGGACATGTGGGCCGGCGCTGTGTCCAGCAGCTACACCCAGGGTCTTCTTGATTGCAACAGGAGATCACCACACTCTTCAGCACATCTAGATATATTTTGTTGTTGATTTTCAAGCCGACTTCAAAGATGGTGTGGCATAATGTGGCTCTCACTTGAAACAACACCAAAGTCCATAACTGTGGCCAGAAACTTCGTTAAGCTGTGCCCTAAGGCGTTGAACCGTTCGGCCTTGCATTTTAAGGGTGCTGGCAATTGTCCTGCTGTCATACTTGGACCAGGAGAGGGTTGTATAGCGGCGCACCTCTGATCTCAGTCGTCAAACATTGTGTCACTTTTAGACATGATAGAAGGCTTCTATCACTGTTGGGATTAATTAACTGGCCAACTTTGCAGCAAAAACATAAAAGCGGTTTTTCATCTAACGGAAAGGGAATGTTTTTTAGTGCGACAAATTTATCGTCCCAGCATGTATATGAAAATATAAATGGGAAGAAAAGGATTATAAGTTATATGTCGTAAAAGCTTCTGTGTTCGCGAAACCATGACTTACATATATACACAGACACATATAGATATACACATACATAAATATCTATATAAACACCCACATCATCATGCACACATACACACATATATATATTCACATATATACACAAATCCTCAAAGACACAGGCATTGATATACGCATCTTCACTTATTGAATTATGAGTGAAATTAGAAAAAAATAATGAAAGTTAGAATTAAAAAATAAATTAAATGCAAAATACTGAATTAAATTAAAATAAAACTCGCTATATTAATGGGATTAAAAATTAATGGGATGAAAAAAATTAATGGGATTAAAAAATTAATGGGATTAAAAAATAATGGGATTATAAATTTAATGGGTTTTTTTTACCCATAATGGGATTAAAAAACCAAATATGCTAAGGAAACAAAGTAATAGCGCTTACCACAGATGAAAGATGTTTTTAAATGAGGGGTTGTTTAGCAATTAAAAGCTAAAAATAGAATAATAGATAAAAATTGGGTGATAAATAGGAAAATATATACACTAAAAAAATCTAAATTTAATCGTTTTCTGCTGTATTTAATTGTGACCGATTAAAATCATGTTGGGGATGTATACAAACCTTATTAGATAGACTAGAGACTAATTTCAGTTTTGAAATACAAGAATTATATTAATTATATACTACTAGTAGCGCTATCTGGCGTTGTTCAGGACCGTATATAACAATGAAAAAATGAAATTTATTTTGAATATATCTGCTCTTCTAAGGGTAGAGGAATTTTTTATATCTATTAATCATTTGCTATCTAGGGCAAAAGAATATTTTACCTACTCTAGGATGGGTATTACACAAGATATGTATAAAATAATTCTACCTTCCCTAGGACAGGAAATTTTCAGCACGCTGTTCTGTAAATTAGAGACTAATTCTAGCTGCGGAATAAGAGAATTATATAAATTGAATACTAGGGTACCCACAGAAGAGGCGTTGCGGGCCTCTCCCTGCTCTATCGCTACTTTCATGGAAAATGTTCGCCTGGGCTCCAATCTATGGTGTCCCCTCGCCAATCTTTCACACACACACACACACACACACACACACACACACACACACACACACACACACACACACAACACTCAATCTAGTCAAAATCACTATCAATAAATTTCCCCACTCTCTATCGGTGTCTAAACCTTAACATGGATTCCATAAATAAAAAAAAAATTCTTTCCTAGAATTGCGTGCCTGTGTACTCTGTGTCGTTGGTCTGCTTCCCAACTTACTACAGTATCGTTGTCTTCAAGCCCGACGTAAACAAGTTATTACTGTCCAGTGTTCGCAAAGCATTTGATTATACAAAATTTCCAATAAAACGATTATTACGCAACTGCCCCAATACCAAAATATACACATTAACACACATTCTCAAGTAGCCTTTTTGTAAAAATAAAATATTAAAACTAATTATTATAATTAATTAGTATAACCCCTTTGTAAAAAAATATTAAAACTAATTATTATAATTAATTAGTATAACCCCTTTGTAAAAAAATATTAAAACTAATTAGTATAATTAATTAGTATAACCCCTTTGTAAAAAAATATTAAAACTAAGTAGCACAGTATAGGAGGTTTTATGAGATAATAAATTAAATTTGATCGAACTCTAAGGGCTGTAAGTATGTCTAAATGCAGGTAGCTTAATAATAACTGGCGAATCGATAATGTCAACTTGTATTTATTGTTAAATAATAAATGTGTTTTAAATTCTAATTTACAAAGTTTAAATTAATTTTTTACGCACACACACACACACACACACACACACACACACACACACACACACACACATATATATATATATATATATATATATTCGTCGGGCGTTAGCAGAAAAGAGTGAGCACAATGCTAAAAGAGGAGACTTATCGGGACAGTATAAAGCTCAACAAGTATCATCGGAGCTTCTATAGGAGAACAATAGGAACGGGAAATGAAGTCACAAACACTATATATTGGTAAATATAGATTGGTTCATTTATTCAATAAGGGAATACAAACAATTAGTTGGGGGATAGAAGGGACTCTTTATTCCAAGGCATTTC
>NC_136489.1:153031949-153066949 GCF_053919585.1 Euprymna scolopes
TAAATTATTAAATATGATACTTTTTCTGCTTACAGTTTAAGTCATCTGTTTTTGGCTTCAAATTTATTGGTTTATGAATGATTACTTAATTTTCAATTATATAGACCCAATAAAATTCGAAACACTACATATATATATATATATATATATATATATATATATATATATATATATATATATATATATATAACATTTAACCGTAATTTACGACTGGGCAATAACGGTCGGCCTGATGGTATATATATATATATATATATATATATATATATATATATATATATATACTCGGGGTTTTTTATATTCAAAAGTAATGGACTAATGAATTCAACGAGGTTGTTAGATAGTGCTCAATAAAAAGAGCTGATAATACTTGTTTATTGTTATATAAACATGCTCACATACCGCTGCTACAAATAGACACTTGTTTCAATCAAACAACAGATATCATCAGGCAGCGACTTGACTATTCAAAAGTTCAATGAATAATCATTCAGGTTATTCATTGAACTTTTGAATAGTCAAGTCGCTGCCTGATGATATCTGTTGTTTGATTGAAATAAGTGGCTATTTGTAGCAGCGGGATGTGAGCATGTTTATATAACAATAAACAAGTATGTATATATATATGTATATATATATATATAAATATATATATATATATATATATATATATATATATATATATATATATACTAGCAGGCCGCCCGGCATTGCATTGTCCAGTCGTAAATACGCCTAAATATGATATTTTGATAATTGAAGATTTCGTATTTATTAATATATTATATTGGACCAAATATATAGTAATGTTTTAAAAATAAAAATGAGAAAAATGACTCATGGCCACCACGAGAATCGAAACCAAAACGTTTAGCTTACGATTTACTTTTTTCTTTGACGTTATGGCTGAGCTATGAAAACATGTTTGATGACCGAAATAAACAGGAGAAGGGTGGAATACATTCATAAAAACATTTAGAAACATTTACAAATCTTTCCACACCTTTGGAAACATCTCCTATCATCAAAATAGTCAGCTAAAACGCTATTCTACATTTTAAATATTTTACATTTTGAATATTTTACATTTTAAATATTTTACATTTTAAATATTTTACAATTTAAATATTTTACATTTTAAATATTTTACATTTGAATATTTTACATTTTGAATATTTTACATTTTGAATATTTTACAATTTAAATATTTTACATTTTAAATATTTTACATTTGAATATTTTACATTTTGAATATTTTACATTTTAAATATTTTACAATTTAAATATTTTACATTTTAAATATTTTACATTTGAATATTTTACATTTTGAATATTTTACATTTTGAATATTTTACAATTTAAATATTTTACATTTTAAATATTTTACATTTGAATATTTTACATTTTGAATATTTTACATTTTGAATATTTTACAATTTAAATATTTTACATTTTAAATATTTTACATTTGAATATTTTACATTTTGAATATTTTACATTTTGAATATTTTACAATTTAAATATTTTACATTTTAAATATTTTACATTTGAATATTTTACATTTTGAATATTTTACATTTTGAATATTTTACATTTTAAATATTTTACATTTTGAATATTTTACATTTTGAATATTTTACATTTTGAATATTTTACGTTTTAAATATTTTACATTTTAAATATTTTACATTTTAAATATTTTACATTTTAAATATTTTACATTTTGAATATTTTACATTTTAAATATTTTACATTTTGAATATTTTACATTTTAAATATTTTACATTTTGAATATTTTACATTTTAAATATTTTACATTTTGAATATTTTACATTTTGAATATTTTACGTTTTAAATATTTTACATTTTGAATATTTTACATTTTGAATATTTTACATTTTGAATATTTTACATTTTAAATATTTTACATTTTAAATATTTTACTTTTTGAATATTGTATAAACATTCTGAAGAGGACGTTTTAGGAACGTCCAACACGCGTTAAAACTATTTCTAAAAATTATTTCGATGACTTAAAAATTATTATATTAAAAAGAAATAAAAAAAAATTAAAAATTAAAATATTATATATATATATATATATATATATATATATATATATTATTAAGTTTGTGCAAAAACAATATCATTTTCTCACATGTTACATTTATATATAATTTCTGACTCATTTCCCTGATATATATAGCCATGTTATAGATTAATTTGAATCACGTTTGTCGCTCTATTGAATCATGTTATTTATTACCTTTCTCAATCTCTTAATTAATTTTTTTTGCTGGCTTTTCAACAGCATGGACAAAATTCAAATCTGTACAATTTTCTTGTTCCAGTTCAAACTAGGCCGAAAATCTGCCGAGACAGCTTGTGATATCAATGATGCGTTTTGCCCAGGAACAACTAATGAACGTGTTGCACAACGGTGGTTCAGGAAATCTCGCAATGGTGACGAGAGCCTCAGAGATGAAGATGGTTGAGGCCGGCCGACTGCGGTTGATAACGAATATCTGAAAGACTTAATTGAAGCCGATTCTTGCGAAACCAAACGAGAAGTTGCTGTTGAATATGAGGGCGACCAATCAAGTCGTTCGTCATTTAAAGCAAATAAGGAAGTAAAAAAAATTGTTGGATAAATGGATGCTGCAGGAATGGAACGATAATAAGAAAAAAAAATCATCGTTTAGGTGTCTTCTACATTTATTCTGCGCAAAAAAAAAAAAAAAAAAAAACAACGACCCATTTTTCGAGTGGATTGTGACGTGAAGTGAATCCTCTACGACAGTCATTCGGCACAGTGGTCGGATGCCGGAGAAACTCCACAACACTTCTCGAAGCCGAAATTGCGCAAAAATGTTATGGTGATTCTTTTGTAGTCTGCGGCTGGGTTCATCCATCATAGCTTCTTGAATCAGGGCGAAACGATTACGGTGGAGAAGTACTGCCGACACATTGACGAAATTCACCAGGAGTTCAAACGTATGTGTGGTCAATATGAAGGGACCAATTCTCCTCCATGACAACGCTCGCCGGCATGTTGCCAACTGACCCTGCAGAAGCTGAACGAATTAAGCTACGAGACTCTGCCTCATCCGCCATATTCAGCGACATCTCGCCCACTGAGTATCACTTTTTCAAGCATCTCGACACCGCGAGAAATGCTTCAAAAGCAGAGATGATGCTGAATTGGCCTTCAATGACTTCATCCCTTCCAGAAATCCGGATTTCTACGCTAATGGGATAAATAAAGTTGTTTCTCGTTGGCAAAAAATGTGTTGATTGTAATGGTTTTTATTTTGGTTAATGAAGTTTATTATGAAAGGAGTTACGATCTTTTGAAGTGCAACGTCAAAAAACGACATTATTTTTGCCCTAACCTAATATATATATATATATATATATATATATATATATATATATATATATATATATATATATATATATATATATACTTTGTATAAATACGTATTACGTGACGCCTTGTATTTCCTGGCACGTATATTTTTGATCGCATTTATTTACACATTTGACAAATGTAGGATATGCGCGTGAAAATTGAGCGGGCAAGTTTTCCTATCCATGTTTGGGACGCAACCATCTAACGTTTTCTGTTTTTCTTTTTCAAATTCCCGCCGTAAATTCCTTGTGTAATGATATCAAGAGAGTTTTTTTTTTTTTAGTCCTCCATGTTTCTTGATTTTCTTCTCTTCTTTTTCTTTTATTTTATTGTTTTATCTTTTTTCTGTTTCTTTTTTTTTTTTTGGCATATCTATTTCCGTTCCTTAATAATTATTGTTTTCTGGTTTTTACCCATTATTTTTTTCTAGCCTGCTTTCTTAATTCAACTCTTTTCTTTCCTATCTTCCTCATTTTCAATTCTTCGTTTGCCCCACGCTATTCTTTCTTTGATTATTTCTATTTTTTTCTTCATTATTTTCTTTCTTCGGAGACATCTGATCGTAGCTTTCAACTTGCCCTCACACACTCTTTGGGCTCGTTTTCTATTTTCTCTATTTCTCTCTTTATTTTTATTCATATTTATTTTTATTTATTTATTTTTATTTATATTTATATTTATTTATATTTGTATTTATTTGAATACAACAGAAATTTATATTTATATTTATTTGAATACAACAGAAAAAAATGACTGTTGTTTAGAGTTAAAATTTGTGTGAAAAAGAAAAAACAAACAACAACAAAAAAATAAATTTATTTCTGTTGTTTTCATTTAATTTTACTCTATATAAAAAAAAAATCTCGCATTGTTCTTGGCTTTTAATTTTACCTTATAATTTTCTTCAACAATGCTTCAAGCAAACTACAATCTACTTATATTTATTTATTTATTAATTTATTTTGGTTATTGCATCAGGTTGACAAGAAAGTTCTTGCGGTTTCTAACTTTTCATTTCAGATGAACATATCTCGGTTCAAACAAAAAAAAAAATGATCGAAAAAAAAAACACCATCAGAATCAAAACACTTTTGCCAACGCAAAACGAGTGTATTTCTCTCAGCGGCGTAAAGATCTTGCGTTCTGGTGGCGATGAAACCGTTGAAAGCGTTTTTTTTTATATATATATATCGCTTAGGTTTTTGAAGAATTTTTCACGCAGAAAGTTTTTCGAGATGCTTAAAGAAGTTGTAGTCGGTAGGTAAAAGACTTGGATAGTATGGCGGATGTGGCAGGGTTTTGTAGCTCAATACGTTTAACTTCTGCAGGGTCGGTTTAGTAATATGCGGTCGGCCATTGTTGACAAAGAGAATTAGGCCTTTTCTGAGGACTAATGCTAGGTATTGCTGTCGAAGTTTCTAATGCACTTCATTCATTTAGTGACATTAATTCTCAGTCGTCATGGTTTCGCCTGCATTCAAAAACTGCAGTGGAGGAGACTGCCCACAGACAACCAAACAATCAATATCATCTTCTTTTGGCGCAACTTTTGCTTCAGGAAATGGCGTGGAGTTTCCTCTGCATCTAATTACTGAGCTGAGCGTCGCAGGTTGTCATAAAGAACGCACTTTTTGTCGCAAGTCGAAAATCGGGTCCTTTTTGTTGCGTAAAAGAAAGGGGTTGACGCTTTCTTTTGCTTGTGGTCCTATTCATGAGGTACCAATTTATAAAGCTTTTTTGTGTCTTTCCAATCTCTTTCAAGTGGTTGGACATCATCATATATGTTTCGTCTAATTCAGAAGCTTTCTAAAATTAATGCATGGATTGTCTTCAACTAATGTTCTTAGTTGATAGTGATCAACATCCGATGGCTGATTACTACACTCATCATCTTCAAGAATCTCGTCGCTTCTACGAAATTCCTTAACACATTATTGTGCTGTGCGTTCAATAGTGGTTTCTGGATCAAACGCTTCGTTGATATCGCAAGCTGTTTCAGCAGCTTTTCGACCTAGCTTGAATTCACATAAGAAAATTGTACGAATTTACTTTTTTTCCATTTTGTATTCAACGTTATGAAAAGAAGACATAATTGTTTTAAAACAATTTTAATTTAAACGATTAGAAAATGCCAAAAATGCTTTTCTTAATCTATATATATAAAAGCGAAAATGTATGTTCGCTTTTTGTGTATGTCCAATAAAGGCTTTTTTTCAGAGAAGCGGTCGGTCGCCTAACAATTTTTTAAAACTTTTTATATCACATAAAATAAATGTAAATCGTAATATCTCAGATTTAACAACGGAGCTCGCCTGTCTATTTAATTTGCTCGACTTCGGGAAGATAAATATTCAACAGTTTTCGCTCGCCGCATGTCGGTTAGGCCTTTTTCTATAATGTTTCCCCCTACCCCAACATCTTGGGGGGGAAGTATTCCAGCACTAAATGAAATGCTACCTGCAGTCAAAAGTTGATCCCATTAAGTCATTAAAACGTACACCTGCCAATTTAAGTAATTAAATAAACTCAAACGTGTTACTGCCAGTATGTCGCGGTGGCGCAATGTTTAACGTCTCACGTTTTTGTTTTTCACACTTTAATTTCCAACTTTGCCTCAAGGGTTCGGGTTCGATCCTCATACTTACCTACCAAAACTTTTTTTTAATTTTAACCCCCCCCCTCGCTAGTGATATATAAAGTAAAGGTATTATAACGAAAAATTATATGAAAATGCATCATTTGAAATCAAAATTCAAAGTTCCGCAAGACCTTTCTCATCAATATTACGTATCTCTGCAACTCTGAAACGTTAGATTCTCTCTTTCTTTTACTTTTTCTATTTCTCTTTATTTCAACTTTACGATTCTATTTTGTTATTTCCATCATTTCCTCTTACTCGACATTTTTTCTCTCATCATTATTCCTTTTAATTCATTATATCACGTGTAAAGATATCAGCTGCAGCCGAGGGAGAGCTAGCTAGCTAAGGTATTAGCAGCAGTACCTGTTCTGAGTACTATCCAAATTGGAAATTTGCCAGAAGAAAATTGGAAAATTGGAAATTGGAAATTGAAAATAAGGAAAATTGGAAAATTGGAAATTGGAAAATTGGAAAATTGGAATTTGGAAATTGGAAATAAGGAAAATTGGAAATTGAAAAATTGGAAAATTGGAAATTTACCAGAAGAAAATTGGAAATTTGCCAGAAAAAAATTTGGAAATTTAGCTAGAAGAAAAAGAAGAAAAGGTAGTAAAAAACGCACCATGTGACAGAAGAGCAAGATGGACGATGGCAGCGAGAGACTTTTTAGCTGATGTCGAGACGGCAGGATTTTTTTAATCAGCCGATATTAACGGTCGGAAAAACAAGAAGCAGGCATTGTTTGGAAAGTAATAATTAACGTCTTTTGCTAAAATAGAAAAAAAGCCGAGTCAGATTTATTTATTTTTTGATTGATTCTTTCTTTTTTGAAGTTATCAGACGGCGTAAGGGTCCGAGAGAGGTTTGAACTGTAATAACCACTGTTTGAGCGTAACGGTCACGTTGCATTTCCTCCATGTCTTCTTTTCTGTCTGTCTGTCTGTCTGTCTGTATGTATGTATGTACTAGCTGCATATATTCAACGTTGCCAGCTTAAAAAAAATATTGCCGGGCGGGGCATTTAGTCACATAATATTGAAGATACACCGAATATCTTAACTCCTTACGATTTTCATGAAATTAGATCACATTTTGAATTTAGGGAAGCATAAATCTCAAACATTTAAAAAAAAATCAAACGGAAAATAACTTACATAGCTCAAAGGGGAAATAACTCCCATAACTTAAACTTACTTCCGTTTTTAAACGGTGTCGGTAATAATAATAATTGAAAACGCATTAAATTAAATATAAATAATATTAAAAAATAAACTATGTATATGTTAATACGATAGTGTGTGTGTTCTTATGTGTGTCACGATTACATCCGTGTCGTTTACTTGTTATGTTTTCCTATTTCTTGTCATAAATAATTTTATCAAGAATTCTTCATGAGTTCTGGTTTCGGTTTCGACTATAGCACATAAATCATCTCTTTTTATATAAATAATTTTATGAAAGAATTCTTTATAAGTTTTGGTTTCGGTTTCGATTATTCGATTATTATAACACAAGTTATATATATATATATATATATATATATATATATATATACATATACATATATATATGCATTTAATCTCTACGATATTTTAACTTTTAGACGTAATCCACTACACTAATTTACTCTAATTTATTTTTTTCTCTCATAAAATGTATATATATATATATATATATATATGTATATATGATATCTAATTTACATAAGGAAAACACGTTGCTCTCCCCCATCATTATATATAGCCCCAATCCTCCGACTCTCTCGTCAATGACCATCCCTCTTGAAGAAGCCCGCATAAATCGGGCGAAACGTTGAGTATCCAGGTCCTTCCACCTCCATTTTATTTCATTTCATATATATATATATATATATATATATATATATATATATATATATATATATATATATATATATATATATACATATATCATAAGTTTTTATTTTGGTTTCGATTCAAGCTAATGCACCCAAGTCATACGATATATTTTTATTATTTTTGAAATCGCAACTGTATAACATATAAAAATCGATAGAACATTAACTCTATAATAATATATATGAAATCTGCAAGAATTAAAATATCATATTTAAGTGTATATACAACCGGGCTTTGCATTTTTAACAAAAAAGCTACAATAATATCAGATCGTCTCCATTTACACTGAACATCTACAGAATGGCAACATCAATATATTACATAGGAATGAGTCCCCTGTGGAATTTCCACATCTTCCACTAGTATAAATTAACTTAATATAATATTTCTAGATAGAACAATTAAAATTATAATATTACCAAACAATTAATAACATTATTAAAAATTAAAGAAAATATTTTCTTCAATGTGATATTACAATGACGTTACTTCTTGAATGCATTATTTCGATCGAATTACTATTATATTACAATAGAATAAGGCCGATAGCCATTAGTCGCGTGCTCTCGTGTAATGAATGAATGCGTGAATGTAGGATTGACATGAAATTCTTAAAGATAAACTAAAATGACCGACAAATGAGCTGAAATGACTTAAATAAATAAAAATTTCAGGAAAAACTAATGGACGGTTATCCGTCAATAATCCGGACTAACGGACAGACGGACCCATTGAAAATATAGGCCCCTCTCTGATAAAAAGTGAATGACTTAGAATGATTTTAATGAACTTAAGGATGAATTGAATGACATTAAGAATAACTTGAATGCTTAAAAAATAACTGGAATCCTTCCAATGAATGATCTGGAGAATGACTTGAATGGCTTTGAGACTGACTGGTTGTAAGAGGTGATCATTTTACATTAAATTAATACAGAAAAGTGATCCCCCACTTTATATCACAAAGTTACAAACATAAGTACAGCCAGAAGTACAGCATGTAGTAAGAACAGATCTGAGCAAATTAGGCACAAGGCCGTTTTTAATGTGAGGTAAAAACCAGCTCCCCTAAAAGTAGGCAAAAAGGGTTGCCCCTACATTGACCAAGGTCTTATATGTGGGATTGCCCCCACATATGGTCTTTGCTCGCAGTATCTGCCGGAACAGATGGTATTTATTTGCTCCCCCACCGAGAAAATTAGGCACAAGGCCGATTTTTAAAGTGAGGAGTGAAGGGGAAATGGGGACCAACTCCCCGGGGAGTAGGGGAGCTGGATAGTGACAATTGGTATGAAGGATTGCCCCTACATTGACCAAGGTCTTATATGTGTGGTTGCCACCACATATGGCCTTTGCTTGCAGTATCTGCCCGAACAGATATTGCACTTTGATCTTAGCCAAAATGCCAAGAAAAGGGTATTTATTTGCTCCCCCACCGAGCAAATTAGGGTCAAGGCCGATTTTTATGTGAGGCGTGAAAGGGAAATAAGGACCAACTCCCCGGGGAGTAGGGGAACTGGATAGAGACAATTGAGATGAAGGGTTGGTATTTATTAGTTCACCCACCGAGAAAATAAGGCACAAGACCGATTTTTAATGTGAGGAGTGAAGGGGAAATGGGGACCAACTCCCCGGGGAGTAGGGGAGCTGGTTAGTGACAATTGGCATTAAGGGTTGCCCCTACATTGACCAAGGTCTACACTTTGATCTCTGCCAAAAGGCAAAGTAAAGGGTATTTATTTGCTCCCCCACTGAACAAATTAGGTATAAGGCCAATTTGTAATGTGAGGATTGAAAGGGGAATGGGGACCAACTCTCTGGGATGAAAGGGAGCTAGATAGTGACAATTGGAATGATGGGTTGGTATTTATTTGCTCACCCACCAAGGAAATTAGCCACAAGGCCGATTTTTAATGTAAGGAGTGAATGGGGAATGGGGATAAACTCACCGGGGAGTAGGGGAGCAGGATAATGAAAATTGGTATGAAGGCTTGATAGGCGGAACAGATACTACACTTTGATCTTGGCCAAAAGGCAAAGAAAAGGGATATTTATTGGCTCCCCCACTGAGCAAATTAGGCACAAGGCCGATTTTTAATGTGAGGAGTGAAGCGGAAATGGGCACCAACTGCCCTTGGGGTAGGGGAGCTTGATAGTGACAATTGGTATGAAGGGTTGCCCCTACATTGACCAAGGTCTTATATGTGGGGTTGGTATTTATTTGCTCCCCCATCGAGCAAATTAGACACAAGGCCGATTTCTAATGTGAGGAGTGAAGGGGAAATGGAGACCAGTTCCCCGGGTGTGTATGTATGTATGTATGTGTGTGTGTGTGTATCTATCTATATGTATATATCTATCTATATTTTGTATCAGGTCATGCCATCTGCTACTGGTACAATGTAACCCAGTACTACCTGCCTCATGGTCGGGTCACCGGCGACTAAACTGGTTCCCCCACCAGACTTGTTAGGTGAGGAGGGCGGCTGGTCTCCCTGAGGGATTAAAAATAAGACCTTTCAAAGGGCGAATGAACCCTTTTTCGGGGTCAACGGCGAACTAGCACCGTGTATATTTGAGTGTATGTATATATGTGTTGGGTAGGAGAGGGCTCCCGTAAGCCATGGTGAAGGTAACCTTTCTAGGAGAAGCAAATCTCTGATTTAAAAAACCCTAAAGCAGGAGACCAATACCCGCATTAAGCTGGTCAGCAGTTTAATTTGTTGCTGACTATCTTGCTCTTGCTTGTTGCTGGCTCTCAACACTTTGAACCGACAG
Source organism: Euprymna scolopes (assembly GCF_053919585.1). Lineage (NCBI taxonomy): Eukaryota > Metazoa > Mollusca > Cephalopoda > Sepiida > Sepiolidae > Euprymna > Euprymna scolopes. The sequence goes on from NC_136489.1 coordinate 153,042,658, forward strand.
AGAGATTTAGCTGTCGTACAAAGCTAAGACTCTGTAACATCATCTTTGTATAGATACGCCCTCAGGCATTTGGGCTCATGGACTTTAAGTGTACGAAGTAGTGGCACTCGTCTGGCAAGACGTTGCAATCATCTATCTATCTATCTATCTATCTATCTATCTATCTATCTATCTATCCCCCTTCTTCAATTCGATGTTTCTAATTTTCCCCAGGTTTTGTTATTTTCTTTAGAGTTTCCTCGATATCTCACGCCTTTCCGACCCTCTCTTTTCTCGTCCACACATCTTTCTCCTGTCTATTCTAGCCCAATATGTCTATTTTCGCGACTCTTTCTCTTTAGTTAACTTAATCTCGACTTTAGTTCCTTCTTTCACCTTCTACCTTTACTTTCGTTCTTTCTGAACCGAATTATTTTCCTCTCACTTTTGTTAACCCCTCGCTCGATTCCTCCTCCCCCTCCCCCTCCCCTCCTCCTCCTCCTCCTCCTTCTTCTTCTTCTTCTTCTTCTTCTTCTTCTTCTTCTTCTTCTTCTTCTTCTTCTTTTTCTTCTTCTTTATACCGTTTTTTTCTTTCATTTTATACGCTTTTGTTCTTGTCCTTTATATTTTCTTCGAAAATTTCTCTTTCTTCTATTTCTTCTGCTTCTTCTTCTTTTTATATTATTATTATTATTATTATTATTATTATTATTAGTAGTAGTAGTAGTAGTAGTAGTAGTAGTAGTAGTATGACTCTTCTGCTATTCGTATTTTAACTGACGTCTTTTACTCTCCCAAGTCTTCGATAATTTTCTTTCCTCCATACTCCCCTTCCTATGTCTCTTCTTCCTTCCTTCCTTCCTTCCTTTCTTCCTTCCTTTCTTCCTTTCTTTCTTTCTTTCTCCTGCCGTTCCTGGCTTCACTTGCATCTGTTTTTCCTTATGATATTGCAGATATTGGTTCACTTCACGTGCTACCCTTTATTTTGATATCCTTTGCCATCCTAACAATCAAGGTTAAGATATACACATTTCTCGATGTATAAAACCTTTACCATGGCTAGATAACACTTTAATCTTCATCCACTCTCGTCACACACACACACACACACACACACACACACACACACACACACACACACACCCCCCCCCACACACACACACACAAACACCCCGCCCATATATATCTGTGTGTGTTTATATATATATATATATATATATATATATATATATATATATATATATATATATTAGCAGGACACGTTTCTCGGCGTTGCCCGAGTAGATATAATAAGATAATTAAATTACCAAGGTTTTTCTGTACTTATTTTTATTGTTGGCATGAACACTTGAACTAGAAACACTTGATATAATGTTTGTGTGTCCTTTCAGAGCGGCAGCAAAATAGTATATTTCCTATATTATACAGATGAATATTAATGTATTTAGGCAGAATCTTTCTCTTATGCATATTTCGTTGAACAGCAAATAAAATTCCTGTTTGTTTCTCTTTCGATCCGTCTTTTCCATTCGGTGAATCAATGTTCGAACGTTCTGTTCCGGTGTAAAAGGAAATTCGCCATAGCTGTTGACGTTTCCACCTCCCATGGGTCGTATTACAAAAGAGTTTAATGGACTTCTTCACTAAATTTATTCAACGCAATTTTTAATACGTCATGCGCCTGAAGACGACTAGTTGGAAGTGAACGCGTCTACGGCTATTGCGATTTTTTTTTTACAGTAGAACAGAACGTTTGAATATTATCCTGCCAAATGGAAAAGACGGATCGCATGTAAAACAAATAGAACTTATTCGAGCTCTATACCAAAACACACACACATACACACACAACCCCCTAAACAAACAAACAAACAAACAAACAAACAAACAAACACCCCCACACATATATATATATATATGTATTGAATTTATATGTGGCGTCTCCGTTTGTATTTTTGCGATGTTTTTTTTTTCAAAAAGAAGAATTATTGACTCTATTATATATATATATATATATATATATATATATATATATATATATATATATATATATATTAAACCCCCCTCTCTCTTTGATCACTTTGAAAATATATTTATACCCGATGCGTACTCAAGTTATTAAGCGATTATTAATGTATTAATTTGTTTGTAAAGAAGTTGATGGTTAGAGCACTGTTGCGACGGGCGGGTGTGGATTTAATACCCACTCGAGGAGAAATATTTACGACACTTATTCGTGATCCGATGGTGAGAGCTGGCGACTGTCAATGCGACGGTTGTAGGTTCGATCCGCGGCTGGGAAATTGTGTATGTCTAGTCGCACTGATGAGTTGTGATACAACGAAACAGTGCAGTGTGTGGTACGAAGATCATCCAACCGTCATTATGATTTTCTTTTGCTAAGGACAAGGAATTGTTTTCCACTTGAACACTTGCAGGGGGGTACCCGGCGTTCTCCAGGTGCTTAGATGTGTGTGTGCTCGGGTGGCGGGGGGGGGGTAATCAAAACATAAGAATAAGCGAAGTAAATATTTTATAAATATTAAATATTAAATTATTAAATATCTTATATAAAAAAAACTTTAAAAAAATATAAAAAACTTTTAAAAATATCTTATATAAAAAAACTTAAAAAATATTAAAAACTTTTTAAAAATATCTTATATAAAAAAACTTAAAAAATATAAAAAACTTTTTCAAAATATCTTATATAAAAAACTTTTAAAAAATCGAAAAAAACACACAAAAAATACAATAAAATAAGAGATATTTATATTTGTAAAATATTTATTTATTCATTATTTTAATTTGAAATCTTAGAAAGCTAAAACGAGATGCTTTTTTTACTCAAAGAGAAATACTTATTCATTTTTAAAGATAAAAACGTATTTTTTTAAATAAACATTTAAATGAGATTTTTATTATTTATCTTGAAGCTTTGCAGCAGTATATTTTAACCATGTTTTAGTGAATAAAAAATAACACAAATCTCGTGACCGTACACGTTAACAGTACGTATCAATGAAAGCTATGCCGGAAAAATGAAGTAGACGTCTTTATGATTAAGTATTCTAGCTATAAAAAATAAAAACACAAGCAACTATACCTCATTTCTGAATTTTTGAGATGAGATGTGAATGCTTGTGTTATGTTGATTAATCAGAACATTATTTTCATCTCAACTGTAGCTCAAGTTCATAAATATGATGGCTGTGTTTTTTTTCAACGGTTTTCATTTCGTCGGTTTACATGTTTAATGTAACTTATTGTAACTTGTATTCATTATTTTGCTACTGACGCGGAGAACCTACCGTGCTGAAATAAAAACTTTATTATCTAGAAATCTATTTCAAACATGAGAACGGGAGATTGTTTCGTACCTATTCTGTACTTTCACCTAACAATTTACTAAACAAAATTTATTGTAAATTTTGGACTTAACTCTAAAATACTAATTTTGACTTAACTCTAAAATACGAAATTTGGACTTAACTCTAAAATATTAATTTGGACTTAACTCTAAAATACTAATTTGGACTTAACTCTAAAATACGATAAAAATAGCACAGTACCATCTCTTTATAGTCATTAATATTCTTTAGAAACAGAGTTTTAGTAAATATATTTCATTATATGGGACCAATCACGGAAGGATCACGTGACACTCCGGTACTCGACTGATCATCGAGGTTAAGCAACATTAAGCCTAGCCAGTAACAGCTGAGTGACCATTTGGGGAGGCGAAGTGCTGTATGTACCGCGAGGTAAAATACCAGATTGAGAAACTGGCACGGTCTATCCTCATCTCGAGGGTGGATGGGGATCTTTTAATCAGTGTAAGGCACCCCATCTAGTGATGGCGTCACGATAAAATCGCCCTGGCGAAGCATCAAGTATTCAGCTACCGACAAAATTTGAATTACAATACAAACTCGTGTAGTGAGGTCAGTCTCGGCTACGGCCGCGCTGGATAGATTATAGTATAATACACATGTATATACTCAAATAACATTATCAATAACTCCGTAAGGCCGGGCTAATACCGTAACCAGGGACCGAAAAAAACATCTGATTCCACATCGTAACCACATGTATTAGGAGCAATATCGAAACTCATTTCTACTAAATAATTTAAGTGATTAACATCGGTATGCCATTTATTTATGTGGTGTAAATAAGCTTTATTGAATATAAAACAGAGTTTACATGTCCGTTCTTCTATACTTTGCTTAAGATCTCTTTACATGTTTTAAATCGCTCGTGTAAGGATAGAAAATATATATGGCAGTTAAGCTACACATCATTTTCGTACACTTATTTGATGGAGTCGATTCATTGCAATAGTCTACCGAATCGTCACGAGGATGGAACGCGGAAAATTCTGTGTAGCTTAATTGCTATATATGTTTTAAAGCGTTACTACCTAGCTCCCCTTACGTATTGAACACTACCGAAGAAAATACCGAAAATACATATATAACATTTATGTATATACGTAAGATAATAATGTACATAAGCATATATATATATATATATATATATATATATATATATATATATATATGTGTGTGTGTGTGTGTGTGTGTTTGTGTGTGTGTGCATGTGTGTGTATGTGTGTTTGTATAAAACGCTAACAACAAATTATATATATATATGTATATATATGTATATATATATATATATATATATATATATATATATCTACTCTTCAGAATAAAATTATCTAACAATCAACTGGTATGGAAACCTATGATTATAAGTTTTACAAGATATTACTAATATTCTATAAGTACTATCCCACCTAATAAGAATTGCTCGATATACAAGATAGATCAAATAAATCAAATTTTAGTCATTCAATGAATTTAAAAAATTATAATGTGAAATGTTTGAATTTCAAATCAAAAGATTTTTATTATTCTATGTAAGACAAAGAATACATTTGAAATATTATGACTCCTAATCCTAGAGGATTTCGATGTCTACCATCTCTTCAGAGGAGAAAATATTAGCAAATAGTTATAATGGTTTACACCTTATTTGCTAAAGTCAGTGATGCATAGAAAATCATAATTAAAAGTTGTTTAAGTATTTAAATGTCATAGAGTAAGGAAAGTTAATGAAAAGGATATAAAAATTCACATCCAAATTGCATGATAAAATCCGAAGTGAATGTCTTTGATAGCAGTGTTGTAAAATGATCCAAACTGTATTTTGAGTAATCCACATCACAATGTAATGGTCCGGAGTAGAGATTTTCCTGGAGCAATTTTTTTTTGTTTATATAATGGGCCCGGTAATATATATATATATATATATATATATATATATATATATATATATATATATATATATATATATATAGGTCCGGTGGATCTGTTTATTAATAAACCTATAAATTGATATATATAATATTTTTTTATTATTATAGAACATGAGCTTCAAATTCCACTCCAAAATAACTTCAAAGTCTTAATAAATTAAAATTAAAACCGCTTTCAGTTGACGGACCATGCAAGATACTTTTTTTATATCCTAGTCTTTCTCCTAGTGTTTAAATAGTAATAATAATAATGATGATGATAATAATAATAATAATAATAATAATAATAATAATAATAATAATAATAATAATAATAATAAAGGATAATCATGGCAGCGAGAAACACTGAAAAAATCGAAAATAAAAACCCCAGAAAACAGAGAGATAAAGGATAAAACGAGAAAAGAAAAATGGGAAGAGAAACAACTACATGGGCAATTCATAACAATGACAAATGGTGAGAATAACGAAAACACTTGGATATGGATGCGAAAAGGACCCCTTAGCCGAGAAACTGAATCTCAAATAACCGCAACACAAGACGACGGAAAGACATTGCTAGAATCGAAGAAATAAGAAAAGGAGTTAAACTAGGACAGAAAGCCAAAGACGAGCTTGAAAGGAGGTTTAGATTGGTGGAAAAGGGAACGATGACCGTTCTAACAATGTTGAAATAGAAGGTCCACACTGGTTGTATGAAATTAGGAACTTTGTTGGAAAAAGTTACGTTTCCGCAGAACAACCATTTCCGGAATAATCAGCCTCAGCTGTATAAAGAATTAAATGGTAGTAAACAGGTGGAAAATAACAAAATTCCAAATGCAGATGATGCCAGGAAGTTCTGGAGTGGGATTTGGTCTGTCGAAGGGCGACATAGTGAGAAGGCTGGCTGGTTGGGAGAGGTTAGAGCAAGGCATGAATGCAGCAGATGGAGTCGTTGAGATAACCATTGATGACGTGAAGGCTGGAATACGTAGGATGACAAACTGGGAGACACCTGGTCCAGATGGAGTGATGCGCTTCTGGTTTAAATAGTTCCAATGCCTATATTCACCTATAGTTGCTGCCCTGCAAAGGGTCATAGAGTCGGGGGATGTCCCTGATTGGCTTGTTAAGGAAAGGAAGACACTGATTTGGAAGGATCTTGCAAAGTGAACAGATTCCAGCAATTACAAACCAATTACATGTCTACCATGAATGTGGTAGCTTATACTGGAATCTTTGCAGAAAAAGTTTATGGACATCTTGTGAGTAATTGTTTCTTCCCTGATAGACAGAAATGGTGTTGAAAAGGCTCGAGGGGTATCAAGGAGCTACTAATGATTGATAAGGCAGTAATGCAGGACGCAAAGAGGGGAAGTGGAATCTGAGTGCAGCATTGATCGATTACAGAAAGGCTTATGACATGGCCCCTCATTCATGAATCTGTGAAACAGTATTGATGATGGAGGTTGCTAGGAATGTGATAGGGATGTTGGAGACAAGTATGGCTCAATGAAAAACGGTGCTTAGAGCAAACAGAGAGGTGCTTGGACAGGTTGTCATTAAACGTGGGATATTTCAAGGAGATTCGTTATCTCCTCTTCTTTTTTAACGATAATGATGTCACTGAGCATCCTCCTGAGAGAGAGAGAGAGAGAGAGAGGGAGAGAGAGAGAGAGAGAGAGAGAGAGAGAGAGAGAGAGAGAGAGAGAGAGAGAAGTTGGGGTATAATTTTGAATTTGGTGGCAGACGCCTCAACGATCTACTGTTTATGGATGTTTTGAAGATATTCGGTAGAAATGAGAAGGGAATGTGGAGGGACTGATAGAGCTTGTAGAGACATACTCGAAAGACATTAAGATGGAGTTTAGGATTAGTAAATGTGCGATGTTGGTGATGAAAAGGGGAGTAAACGTTCATTCAAATGAAATAGTGCTGCCAAATGGAGAAAACAGGAAAGAAATAGAAGATACAGGGTATAAGTATTTGGGATGCCAGGCTGTAGGCATCATGAACAGAGAGATGAAAGAGAAAGTCAGGAAGGAGTATCTTAGGAGAGTTAAACGAATTGGGAAGTCGAAATTGCATGGTGGAAACTTAATGAAAGCGGTGAATGCATGGGCAGTCAGTGTTTGAAATACAGTGTGGGAATTTTAGAATGGTCTGACAAGGAGTTGCATGCCATGGACATCAAAACAAGAAAATGTTTGGTATATTCCACATTCGAAGTAGCGTAGCAAGGCTGTATCAAAAGAGGAAAGATGGTGGGAGAGGATTAAAAAGTGTAAAAGATTGTGTTAGAACCGAGGAGATGTCGTTGAAGGAGCATGTGGTTAGAAGTGAAGAGTGGATGCTAAAGGTTGTGGCCAATGAAGTGGAGGTATGTGAGACCAAGGCTGATTATGTGAAACGTATGGATAGAGAAAGGGCAGAAGAACTGGCTAGGAAGAAAATGCACGAAAAGTTCTTCCGGGATATAGCAGAAGTAGCCGATGAAAGATCATGACAATGGTTTAGAGCTGGGTATCTGGCTAAGAGTACTCAAGCTTTGGTTTGTGAAGCACAAGAGCACGCATTAGGAACATGATTGTTCAAAAAGTGGTTCTAGGGGAAGAAGTTGGCGTAGATGCCGGTTTGTGGTAAGACCTCCGAGTCAATTGCGCACCTTGCAGCAGGGTGTTGTGGACTGTCCTAGAGAGAGTATCGCAAAAGACACGATCGCATGGGACTCCGAATATATTGGAAGGTGTGTACGAAGGTTGAGGTGAAGTGTGCTGGAAAGTGGTTTGAGGAGGTGCCTGATGAAGTGAGAACAAGTGAGGATGGCAAGGTAAATGTATAGTGGGACAAAAGTGGCATAACGACCAAGCAATTGGAACATAATCGTCCGGATTTGGTCGTCATTGACAAAGTCTAAAAAAACTGGCAGATTGTAGACTTCTCATTACCCTGGGACAGGCATGTTAGAGAGAAGGAGAACGAGAAGCGGAGCAATTATGCTCTAATGTACCTTGGAGAGAAGGCGTATACACGGGGTTAAAACACGAATAATCCCGGTCGTAGTTTGTACGCTAGGAGTAGTATCGAGTCGTCTGGAAGGACAATTGAAAAAACTACAAATTCCCGATGTTTTAGGTGGCCTTCACACCTCTACAATTATAGGTACCACCAACATCCTTAGGAAAACCGTTGATCTTTGAAGCCCCTGGTTTTGAGCCGAGATTGAGGGAACTCCTCTGGAAATTAATCCCATCTATTTTCAGGTAGACGTTCATAAACGAAATCAGAAATATTATTATTATTATTATTATTATTATTATTATTATTAAAAGCCAAAAATCAGATGCGCATATCATTTTGTTCCTTTCATCCTGATCTTAACTTTTCTGGAATAAATTCTTCTTCCGAACCGAGAAGTGCTTTAATAGTAATATATATTACCTTTGTTTAGTAAAATCCTGGTTTTCATTTTATTAAAATTCATAGGAAACCTTTACAATTATATAAAAGAAACTTCCTCTGTGTATGTGTGTGTGTGTGTGTGTGCGTCTGTCTCATTCTGTGTGAATTCGTTCTCTAGATAAACGGCTGGACCGATATTTTAAAAGTTCTCACAAATGTACTTTATGTGCGATCCAGTGTTTTATATAAATTTTGTATCGGAATGTCTTCGATAAGTATCAATAATCGATAATCGAAAAAAAGTCAGATGAAAGAAGGAACACGCGATTTTTACTAAAAGTAACGGCTTATACAGCCTAACATCACAAATGCATTTGAGAAATTGTATTACCGCACAAGCTGAAAGGCCCGACATATAAAATCAACAGTAACCTCTTTGCTATGACAGAGGAGAGTTCGAAATTAATTTTTCTGTCTAGACCCCAATTGAATCATGATTTTTGACTTTTGCATTTTAAATTTCTATTAAAGCCATTATCACCGCATAAGTAGAAAGACCTGGCATATAAAAGCAATCGTAGGTCCTTTGATATGATAGAGTCACGTTCGAAAAAATATTCTGTTTGCAGCACAACTGAACCATGATACTTGATATTTGCATTTTAAACTTTATTTCAGACCATTATATAAACATAATTTTATAAACTCAACAGTAAGTTCTCTACAGTGCAATGCAGAATACAATGCATGGTGAACTAAGTAACTGCAAGGAGGTGTGAAAAATGGGCGATTTTTTTACCGATTTCGATGACAAAAATATGGAGGAGTGAAACATTCGTCCATCCTGATTCATTCCCGGACAACGTTGGATTCCCCTGCTAATTTTCAGAGTAAAATATAGCAATGCTGTCAAACGTTTGCGACATACTTGAGGAATTATCTACAAAATAAGGTGAACTCCTTTCGCAAGTCAAACCAGTTCTGCGCAGACATGTGTTTACAGTTAAGTAAACAAACACACACAAAAGCAAACTTTACGTAAAGAATAAAAAATAATAGAAAAAAAAAAACGAATTGGGGTCACGTAATATATAACATTGCTTTTTAGACCACAAGTACACGTGTACTAAAATAATTTTCAATAGTAAAAATGCGACTTGTTTGAAAGTATATTTATTAAAATTACACAAATACGTTCATAGAAATCGATGAAGTATGACAACGTAAACAATTGTAGATTATAACACAATCGAACAAGCACCTGTGAGAGTCTGATATTTTCTCGTAAAAAAAAATGAATAGAAATACTGGATTAAAAATGTAAATACATAAATGCGAACGTTTAAAGACATGTTCAATTGTAGATTAGGGGTGCCGTCCATTACTCATACATAAATTAATAAAATAACTTATTGTGGGTCTATATACACGTGTATTTCTCGCCGCAACGTAACTTGTATAATCTTATTATTTACTCACTACTCACTAAAAGTAGTCACGCAGGCCACCATCAAAGATTCTTCTTTGGGTACAACTTGTGGCATTTTCTGGAGTCTGAGTGACAATAAGATTTTCAGTACTCTCAACCGCTTTCGATAATATTTGCAGATGAATTTTCGTTATTGAACAGCCGTTTACCAATGATTTCTTATTGGTAGCGATCAATAAGCTTCATTGGAATTTGGGCGGCAATAAGCCTCCCATAAGGTTCAAGTTCTCGTTGCACTCATCCAGCGGAGGTCTGGCCAGTGCTTTCTCTCCTCAGTCTTCCCATCCTCCTTGACACTCATCGATTATTTTGTATGGAACCAGTTTATGGTGACATACACACACACACACACACAAAAGGGAGCGCAGGAGCGCAGGAGCGCAATGAGGGTTAACTTAAAATTATACAGCTTCAGTTTTCCGGAGTCCATGTAATGTTCCTTTCGATTTAATATCTGTAATAGTTTATGTATATCCGGCTTGTGTCTGTGGTTTATGTATGTTAGACTCCGCTCTCAAGGATTTGTTTTTTTAATATTTCAGCCGTTTTCGCTATTGTATTCCGTTGTATCCTCTGAGCTATGCCCCTGGTTTCAATCTCTCGCATTTTTTTTTTTCGAAGCTTTTTGGTATTGTTCCTAGCGCTTCTACAATTAGTGGTGTTATCTGGACTTTCTTCATCTTCCAAGTCCCTTTGAGCTCTCTGACCAGTTCTGTTCATTTGATTCTCTTATCTGTCTCCTTGATATGTACTCTGTGGTCAGCTTTTAATATCAATGTCACAGCGAGAAAAAAAAACTCTCAAGTCTCCCCAGGTTTCCAGTTCTCTCCTCCTCTTTCGATACCATTTGCAAATAAATTTGCATAATCTCAACAGCTGCCTGCCATTGATTTCTCGTTGGCAGCAGTTTAGTCTTTGCTGGGATTTGAGTGGCAATAAGTCTCACCATAGTCCCAGTTCTCTTCGCACTTATTCGGCTGCGGTCTGGTCAGTTCATCGGTCTTTACTTCCTCCTTGGCTATTTGGTTATTTGGTCTCTTTGGGAGGGATGGCGGTGATGTGGCAATGAGGGTAGGGTTGGGTTAGAGAACTTATAGATATGCGGTTTCAGCGTTCTTGGTTCCATGTAGTGTTTCATGTTTTGCATTTGCAGCATTTTGTCTGGCCCGCACATGTTGCTCCTGTGTGTTAGTTTCCGCATTCAAGGGATTTCTTAATATTTTAGCTGTTTTCATAATTGTTGTTCGTTGTATTTTTGCAGTCATTATTTTGGTTTCAATTTCTCCCATTCTGTCTGCAAAGTTTTTCGAGATTGATTCTAGTACTTCCACTATTATAGGTATTATTTTGATTTTCTTCATCTTCCATATCCCTTTCAGCTCAATGGCTGCTGTTATTATTATTATTATTATTATTATTATTATTATTATTATTATTATTATTATTAAAAAGGTCCAAAAGGCTTTTTGTAATTGTTAAATGAAAAGCAGTTGATCCTTAGTAGCATTAAATGTTACCGTCCATTTACAACTCAATTTCACTATAGATAGAAGGCTGTTTACTATGAATTCCGCCATTTTCTAATGGATTCCGCCACAAAAATCTATAAGAGATCTCTACTTTTATAGATAAAAAGAACTTTGTGTGTGTGTGTGTGTGTGTGTATGCGTCAGTCTCTGTATGTGTGAGTTCGTTCCCTATGGACTCATAAACGGCTTAACGGATATTTTGAAATTTCTCACAAATGTGCTTTATGTGTCTGGCAGTGGTTTCGATAAGTTGTATCGGAACGTCTTCGATAAGTATCGATAATCCAAAAATTATGCATGCATCTGTTCCCGCCCTCGTGAGTATTAGAGAACGATGTATCATTGGTAAATGTACGCATATCAGACACAATGTTATAAGGGATATCGTTTATGAATATCAAGAATAATAGATGTCCAAGGATCGACCTCAGAGAAACTCCCGCAATAATGCTGCATGTATTTATGTCCATCAAAGACATCCTGAATGGTTCTCTTTTCCATAGAAATCTAATGATATTTAGTATTTGTCCAGTTGACTTAATTTTTATATGGAACCCCTCCTACTAATCTTAGTTGAATGCTTCGGATGTATCAAAGGCTTCCCCCGCTTTGTCCAGTGCATGGTATGTCTGTTCAGAAATGACCGTAAAAATATCTGCAGTAGAGCGGTATTGTCTAAATTCATACTGTTGCAAGGTAGTCGACTAGTGCTTGATTGGTTAATAACTTTTTTGTGAAGGGTGGGAAGAGACTTATAGGGCGACAATTTAGCGGGTCACATTTTTCACTAGAATTATTGTACACTGGTACCACAAAGGCTACTTTCCAGCTATTTGGGAAGCAGAATTTAAGAATGAATTTGTTGTAAAGTTTGGACAGTACAGTAGGAAGATCAACTGACATTTCTTTATTAGTATAACAGTGATGAGATTAGACCGCACACCTTCTAGGTGTCTAATTTGGGAGGGGGGTGTTTGTTAGTTCTAAGGTGGAGTCTTCTTGGTCTTCTGGAATATATCGGTCATGTGAGGTTGGTGGTAAAATGTGAGGCTAAGTGGGACCTCGTGCGCGTCGGGAAGTGGGTCAAGTCACCCGTAGTTCTGCGCGTTGTGCAACTAATCCCCATAGACATTGGCTCTGTACAAGTGACGCTAGAAACTGTGGTATGAGAAGTCCTTATCTGTTGTAAGGCGGTTTTATTGGGACTGTGGAACGAGGAGTATTGAGGTAATGATGGTCGATTAGGGTAAGGTCTTGATAGATAGATAGATAGATAGATAGATTAATATATATATATATATGCATATAGATAGACAGATAGATAGATAGACAGATTAATATATATATATGTATATAGATAGATAGATTAATATATATATATGTATATAGATAGATAGATTAATATATATATATATGTATATGGATAGATATATAGATAGATAGATAGATTAATATATATATATATATATATGTATATAGATTGATAGATTAATATATATATATATACGTATATAGATAGATAGATTAATATATATATATATACGTATATAGATAGATAGATAGATAGATAGATTAATATATATAAATGTATATAGATAGAAAGATAGATTAATATATATATATATGTATATAGATAGATAGATTAATATATATGCATATAGATAGATAGATAGACAGACAGATAGATAGATAGATTAATATATATGTATATAGATAGATAGATATGTGTGTGATAGTAAGTTTACATAAATAATTATACAGGGTGTTCCAAAAGTTGTTGGATTTCAACGAAATTACTGATTGTCCTTTGTCTTCTACGCTATTAAAACATTTTTCAGAAATCACAAGTTATCCTATGGTGTAAGAACCGGCCGACTGCATGTTGACTCTTGCAATGGCAGCTGCACAATTTGAAGTGTACCATTAGGAAGAGTCAGGCTTGCTATATTACTTCCGTGTGGGAACATGCGAGTCGACCCCCGCTTTGCACTATTTGGGTGTTCTCACTGGCACTGTAGAAAAACTATTGACCCATAAGGCATCTCTGATATATTTTCTGATGGCTTCCCGCTGAGCCGTTTCATAGTAGCGTGTTGTTTTGAGCAACGGGCCTTTTGTTTTGAGGTTGGGATTTAAAGATGATGTTTACCGATATCATAAAGTAATCTCTGCGTTTCTAAGTAAACTATAGAAATTTGTGGGACAAACCTCGGGTAGTTTAGTAAGAAATAGGTCCAGTAGTGAAACTTGCTGATCTTCATGACCTGGACGGCTAGTCGGGAACATGATTGCCTGTGTAAGAGAATATGCTTTGGAGAAACTATGAGTGAAACAATCTAGCTACATCGATGTACATCAGATGAGCCACGCCAATTAATATGATGGTAATTAAAGTAAACAAACACGTGTAATTGGGCATAGGGGGCTAAGAAGAGTCCGGCATCTGTACTATCACATGATGGTCGATTAGGCAAAGTCTTGATTCTAGAGAAAATATAAGTAACTAATAAAATGTTGAAAGTTTATTAAAGCGCACCAAGGCATGGTCATCTGATTCAAGACTTTGCTCTCTAGTCAAGGGGAGGCAGTTAAGAATATCGAATCCAAGTTCGTACATATATATGTTCGAAGCCTTATGATAGAGACTGGGGTATATTGTCATGTTAAAGCAGTTAGAGGGGATGAAAGAGTATATATTAGTTTTACTTACTGCTAAGATCCCCAAGGAGTTTGCTATCCTACATTTTACTAATACTCTACATCATTTAGCTTACTTCTAAGTCCACGAGTATTTACGAATACAAGCTTCAGAGGAGGAGACGAATTGTCTTTTGTGGGGTGGGGGAGTTGTCTTGGTTGATAGTGAGATTTGTTTGGGGTGTCATTTCATTTTGTTTCGTATGTCATTAGTAGGGCTATGACGACAGTATATTCTTTTCATTGTTTTCACTCTCAAGTATATATCCGACAGTTAGCCACAGTTAATCAACCGAGAACCACATCACTCTATCTTAAACATATAAGATATCAACGGATACACATTCGAGAGTCAAAACAATGAAAAGCATATGCTGTTGCCGTAACCCTAGTCATTACATATAATGTCAGGTTTGTGGTAGAGTGTTAAGCTAAGTGGGACTTCGCGCGCGTCGAGAAGTGGATCAAGTCACCCCATAGACATTGACACTGAATGGTTGATACTAGCAACTGTGGTATGAGAAGTCTTATCTGTTGTAAGGCGATTTTATTGCGACTGTGGTATGAGGAGTATTAAGGTTCCTAGTTCAGTATTCACATCACGGTTGACACTTCGAAGCTTATCTTTCTCGCTAATGTCTCCATTGCCGAAAATTTTGAAGTTTTTAAATACATTCCTTTCTGCAGAAACAGTCAAAACATCTTCTATAATACTGCCTACTAGCGACTGCTTCATTGCAATTCTCAAGTGTGTAGTAAGTATTTGCGTTACAAGACAATTTAATATTAAATATGTATTAGCATTTGAACTCGTAATAGTATAGTAAATATGAGAGGTAAATATGTGTGTTGGTGTCTGATTATGAATTTATATATATATATATATATATATATATATATATATATATTTAAATAAGGGAGTAGTCACCAACAATGTGTATTTTTTAACATTATTTTATAATTCCGTGTCTTGGTTTTTCATTGAGAATTATGTTTGGATCATTGTAATAATGTTTTTAAGTCATTGAAATCGTTTACGCGCGTTTCAGACGGTCTGTGATGCGTCCTCGTCAGAAATTATTTTCAAAGATTTACATATATATATATATATATATATATATATATATATATATATATATATACTAGCAGTTCTGCCCGGCTTTGCACGGGCCCTATGTACTGTTCATAACTTTATGTGCATATGCATATATTGAAAAGTGTGATTATGTGCAGTTATGCCTTTCTATATAATAGGCTTCCTTATCTACCATAGAGAAATTTTGGTAGAGACTGCACACATCAAATCGTTTTAATTTTGACCCCAATTTTGACATATTAACCTTTATTGTTTTGGGCTCAAATTAAATTAAAATTTTTGATGCATGCCCAAGTAACCTACATCTAAAATCTGAAGTGTTTAGACCAAAAAACTGGCGGAGGAGTTTAGTAGAGTCAGCAATGGTCAAATCTCGAGTCTGCAGATCGAAAATTGACAGAGTCATTTGGTAGGGAAGTGTACATACACAGACACACACACATTTTCACTTACATATATATACATATATGTACATATATATATAGAGAGAGAAATAGATAGATAGATAGATAGATAGATATGTGTGTGATAGTATGTTTACATAAATAAATTATACAGGGTGTTTCGAAAGTCTTTGTCTGATTTCAAGTCCTCATATCAGCTTAAATAAGAACGGCAATAAGATGAAAGCGGTGATATTTTTATTGTAAATGCATTAAATTTTTTGTAATTTTGCTATTGATCTTCTTAAAAAAATTCTTTTCATATCCAGTAATGGCGTTCACTAACCAAGAAAAGGCATTTTGCGTGCTTAAAAATTGAATCATGGACACTTGTTCACCATGCCTTTCGCAAAAAAGATCTCACACCTTGCGATTTATTTTTTTGTGGGGATTTGTGAAAGCACTGGTCCATGTGCCTTCCATTTCAAGAGACGTGGATGAGCTGAAGGCCCGAATAACAGAATATGTTGCAAGCATGGACAACGCAAATATGGCATGCGTTTGGCAAGGGTTGGACTATCGGTTTCATGTGTGTCGTGTGACCAATGCTATTCACATTGTCCATCTTTTGAATATTGAAAAACGAGATTACAAGCTTTCTGAACACACCAGATGTGTTTTTATATTCTTAATACTTCTCGTTACATCTATAGGAGGTCTCTCAATTCTCTATCTGTATAAGACCCAAGTACCTCCAAGTGCGACATTTGAGCAGGAGCCGCTAGAAGAAGCTTATCCTGCCTTGACAGAGTTCAATATAGACTTCTTAACCTAGTGGGGAATGCCGTTTTCCTTTCTTTGCAACAAATTTCTCACAGAAGAGACGTTGCGAGCTTGTACCTGCTTTATCGTTATTTTCATAGCAAGTTTTTTTTTTACCCGATGGTCACCACTTATCAAGGCCCGGAAGACACTCAAGGATAAGGGTTATTGCAAGTACAGTACGTTAGTGTGGAGATTTAATGAAGTGCTTACTTAAGAGGGCCATTCATTAGGAATTTGTTAACGTTGGACTTGAAGACATCCAAGTTGTAGTCAGGTGGGAAGTAGGCAGACGGAACAGAGCGTCCGAGCGCCAATCCATGCTCTCACCTGGCCTGACTTTCACGAAAAACACTCGTTTAGCTGAAACCACTATCAATAATTTCCTCCACTCTTTATCTGTGCGTAAACTTAAATGTAGATTCCATAAACGAAGCTTTTTTCTTAGAACTGTACGACTGTGGAAATCTGTTCCGTTTGCATGCTTTCCAACTGACTACGATATGGATGTCTTCAAGTTCAACGTGGTCAAGTTCTTGATGATCCATCCTTATATAATCCAATTTACCAAATTCTTACTACTTACGATTACTGCGACATTTTCCTCTTGACCACTGTACACTCATTTATCTTTATCCTCAAGTGGCTTACTGGCCTTGATAAGTGGTGACTCTATTGTAAAAAAAAACACTCATCATACATATAACCCTTTCTAATCGAGAATATAATATATTTTTTACATTGATAGTTCATCACTCACTAGGCAAAAACCATTCGAGGTTAAGAGTTAGTGAGATTTCTAGTTGCATGATGAGACACTACAATGAAAGTTTTGAGAACTATGATATTTTCACTGGAGAAGTCAACAGCTCTTTGTTGCCATTTGCTTTGACATTACTATGAAAGTTTTGAGAACTATGATTAATTCACAGGAAAAGTCAACAGATATTTGTTGCCATTAGACTTGAATATGACTATGAAGCATTCTTTAGGGAAACGTTCCTACAGTAATGTGTTTCAAAGTTGGGCAGTTCTTGAATTGAAAAATTGTTCGTGCAGGCTCCGATCGGTTATAGACACACAGACGAAGAATAGAGAATCGTTTGCAGTGTTGGAGGCAAGATGACGCTTTGCTGAGAAAATATTACGAGTTGGAGGATGTCAGAGCTTGACACGCAGTCGAACACCCACCATGAAACTACCGATAAAGTAGAGTACGCCTGTTCTGTGTCAATAAAGTTGCAGAAAATGAAACAGATAATCTCTCACTAGATTACAAAGTTCATTTGTTCTGTTTCCCAGAAATGGCTCCAATATCCCATCTGGACCAAACCTGATTCTTATACGGTGATGATTGTCACTCTATGCAAATTGAAACAAATAACCTTATCAAGAAGAGTGTGACTTGTTCGGATACATGGTATTTTTACTATTGAGCCATAGTTTATAAAGGCCAAGAGCCAATGAGACTGAAATGATTGCCGCTCGAAAAACAAGACAAATCATGGATTTACGGGGCGGTTTCAGACAAGGATCGGTTCATAGTGTATTGAAAATCAACCAAGTTGTAACAAAAGAGAAGCAGTCATGTGGCAATGTGTTCCACAGGCGGGATACACTTGCAAAGAGTTCTGTCGATGAAAATGCTTCCGTGGCGCCAGACTAATGGAGAGAGAAAAGCAAAGTTTTTTTTTGGGGGGGGGGCGGGGTAGCAAGATGAGTCTACTGTAAATGTCTTACGACGAAATACAAAAGAATCGAGCTCAGCCGAGCATTTTGTATAATAAATGCGATAGAGCAGAAGGAGACTAGCGACATGTTTTAAAGTTTGATGCAATTCATTTACAAATGTCGTTTGGCGTTTTCGTAGTAAACTGTCGTTGAAGCGACAAAAGGGTTGATAATGACAATCTACACGGTTTTGCTGACACACGTGCCTTGAGAATTTCTTCAACTTCTAACATGGACGAAATATGCCTTCCTAAAGTGGAAAACAGGGTTTTAAATGATACTGCGTCTGTGTCATTCGACCGACTTTGCCAAGTACATTTTTTTTTTTTGCCACCAGGTCGAAGCATGGGCGTTTCTTACAAGTCGGAAACGCTGCCCCAGAAAAAAAAAAAATGATCTTCGAAAAAAATTACAAATAAGCAAATAGTATATCAGCGTCATTATTTGCCGGACGAATTTTTTTTTTTTTCAAACGGGTAGAAGGACAGGTAGGTATTGGCGGGGTGACTCGATTAATGATTCCATTCTACACCGGTTAAGGGATCGGTTGGATAGCGATAACACGTATAGAATGTCCGTTATTTATTTATATTCTAAACATGTCAAGAGCTTGTTTTACACTTACTGTCTATTATATTTGATGTTAGAAGCAAAGCCGGTGCAGACGCCCTCGTCTGAAACGTGATGATAAATACACAGATATAAGAAAACGTGCAGCAGTTCCTTTGAGGACATAACACTCAGGCATATATGGAACGCACGCAACATAGACTATACACACTTTATTTTTACTTGGTTGGCACTTTCAGAGTCTCTCTCTCTCTCTCTCTCTCTCTCTCTCTCTCTCTGTGCATGTGTGTGTATATATACATATATATATATATATATATATATACTAGCAAACGTACCCGTCGTTGACTGGGTTCAAATACAGCCTACAGAAAATGGGCTCTGATTTATGAAAGTATGATAGGTTATGAAAAGGAAGGGTTGTAAAGAGATCGCTTCGAATTTGGGGTATCAAAACCAAAGCAAAATATGACGAAAGTAAAAATAAGATAGATAAACCCCATAATTCATTATACCATACCTGTTTACACTGAAACACTTATCACAATATTCTGTGGATCTATATGAAAAACCTTGTTAAACTTTGTAACATATTTCCATTCTATGGACGTCAGGTGCGAACGAACACCCCATAATTTTATTATATCATGTTTCCTCAAACTGAAACATAATTATCAAAGTATACTTACACAGATAGATATGAAAAGTCGTTATTAAAGTGTGTGTCTAGTTGCATTCCATTGAGGCCAGGCGCGAACGCAGACCCAACAACTTTATTATACCATCCCTATTTAAGTTAAAACATACTTAAAAAATATTCTTATGTACATCTATATCAAAAACACTTGTAAACGTTTCTTTTTATACTTTGTGGACCAGGCGCGAAGGTAGACCCCACAATTTTAATGAACCACAGTGCTGCCAGATCAAACATACCCATTCCCGTGTCTCGATACATTTTCTATCATTATATGTAATCAGTTTTTTTAAAGTAGTCAAACCATATAGGAGCCTATTCGTGATCACACACACACACACACACACACACACACACACACACATTCAGCTTTATATTATATATATATATATATATATATATATATATATATATATATATATATATATATATATATACATTCCCGAAAGGATGAAACACTAGCGTATGTAGGTATTTAAGGCTTATTATAGTAAATAATTATGTCAGCCCCTTTGAGAAACTCGTTTCTTATCGTTGAGCACTTTCAGTTGAAATAAAAAGTCGGTCAATTTAGCTCTTATGCGCAGATCATCATATAATTATTAGATCACTCTGACAGACGTTAAAAATCATTTAAAAAAGAAATGTTTTAATTTCAACAACATTTCTCACGGCTAACGGTAGCCAAATGGGTTAGTTCATTGCTAATGAAGCCAGGAATGGCTTCAGTTGCCGGGTTCGAATCTATCGATTATTGTTAATCGTGTCGTGTAATCCTGCACAGATGATTTCCGAACGGATGAAACACTAGTGTCTGTAGGTATCTAATAGTTATTATATTAAATAATTATGTATATATACTAGCGAGCGTAGGGGCTTTGCCCGGGCGTAAAGTACGCCTAAATATGATGTTTAAAATTGTCCAGATTACGTATATATTATTACAGAGTCGTGATTTCAAAAGTTAAAAAAAATATATTTTGATGCCATCAGCTAGAATCGAAACCGTAACTGTAGAATTCAAAGCTGGTGACGTTACCACTGCACAAAATTGACTAAAAATTAACAATTAAAAATAAAGTAAGATGAATGTACAAAAGGTATAACAATTTTTTTTTTTCAATTTTGACTCATTTTTAATCTTAAAACTATTTTAACGACTAAAGACCAGTAAAAGAATGTCCCGTAAAAAATAAAATCATTTCAAGCCCCTAGCCCCGCTCTACGACTTTTAGTTTCGGAGCAATTAGAGTTTGAAAATATGGAGGCAGACATACTCTAGCAGACCGCTCGGCGTTGCACGGTCGTAAAACACGCATAACTATTATATTTTAATTAATGTAGATTTCTTATTATTAGCATAAATACCGTTGTTGTTAAATGTAACGTTAGTTTCCTTTAAAAGAAAGTTAAGTAAAAAGCGGAAAGAAACTGAGTATTATGCATGCGAGTATTATGTTTTTTTTTTCTAAACAGTTCACTTCGTGTAAGTAAAGAAAAATACTCGAGCTGAGATCGAAACAAAAACGTGGATTCCATGAACAAAGCTTCTTTCTTAGAACTGCACGCCTGTGTAACTCTGTTCCGTCTGCCTGCTTCCCATCGGATTACAACTTGGATGTGTTCAAGTCCAATGTTAACAAATTCCTAATGAACCGCCCCCTTAAGTAAACACTTCATAAAATCTCCACACTAACGTAATGTACTTGCAATAACCCTTATCCCTGAGTGGCTTCCGGGCCTTGATAGGTGGTGATCACTGTGTAAAAAAAAAAAAAAAGCTAAAGACAGTGAGTCAAGTACGATAACAATTAAGCCAGCTTAGGACAGTCTTTAAAATGTGTTTTCAAGCCTACTTATTCTTAACATAAAGAAACTGTCATGTTCCACGATCGCGCATGAGCAGTCGTGAAAAAGTTGGCAAACAGGGGGGAAAAAACAACAAAAAACAAAAAATAAAAAACGATGACAGCAAAGTACCAATTTCTCAATTTTGACTCCTTAGCAAACTTTTTATGCTGGACCAATTACAAAGGATTTCCACATGTCTACCTACTAAATTTCACATCTGTAAATCAGGAATTCATTGAGTATATAGGTTAAGAAGTGTCCTTAAATACATTCTCACTTATATAATCAAAATAAAAAAATAAAAAAATAAATAAATAAAAATACAGAAAAATCTTTGATACGTCACGGAACGTAAATGTCATATTCCCAAAATCACCTAAATTGACGAGTAGTTATATATATATATATATATATATATATATATATATATATATATATATATATATATATAAATGTATATATATATATTCATTGAGTATATAAGTTAAGAAGTGTACTTACATACATTCTCATATATATATATATACACACACACACACACACACACACACACATATATGCGTGTGTGTGCGTGTGCGTGTATGTATACACGCTAAAATTTCAGAATATATATATTAGTGATGATACTGATATTATTTTTCTGAGTCCGATTCAATTACCGATTCCAGTTCTTCATAAATCTCTACATATTTAACAAGAGAGTTTTTATTTATTCCCGATTATCGTAAAAGTATGCAGATATTTTCTCGGAAATAAAACTATACTTCTATAGACCTTTATTTTGCTGGTATTTTAAAATCAATGAATATTCATTATTTTATCATTTGTACGAGCAATCAAAGATTTCGATTATAACATATTCGAATAAAAACAACAATATTGAAAAGAATAATATATATATATATATATATATATATATATATATATATATATATATATATATATATATATATATACTTGTATTTCAGCCCGGCGTTGCCCGGGTGTTTGGAGGTGAATTTTGAGCAACACAAAAAAAAGTGGTAGTAGGAAGGCAGGCTGGAACCCGTACCGCGAAGGAGGAAAAAAACTGGGAAGAACCTGACGTCTTTGCTGTTACGACAATCGCCAAACCGTGAGTAACGTAGGTTTAAAGTAAGGCTAAACAATCGAAAAGCGGTGACGACTTAAAAAATATCGGCGAAAAAAAGCGATCTCTCCCTGTAGAAATGTGCCCAGTTGAGAGTGAAGAAATTAATGTTTTTAGCCAATTTTTCGGTATTTTTCGTCTGAAGGGCCGAACTTCAAACCAATACTGATCTTGTGAAAATTTGTTTCAAATGTTTAGACCAGAAATTGTCTGAGTAATTTGGTAGAGACCACAGGGGTTTATTTTTTAAAAACTTTGATCTCTATTATGACCCCTTAACATTTATTGTTTTGGGCTCAAATCAAGTTATTAAGTTAGATCCATGTCCAAGGAAAATATATCTAAAATTCTGGTCGAAAACGAATTACAAAGATTTTCCCAAATCTCAGTACCCTGTATATCAAATTTCGAGTCTGTAGACTTAAAATTGACAGAGTTATTTCTTAGGGAAATGTACACAGACAGACACACAGACACGTTCACTTTTATAGATGTGCTAGCATTTCAGCCCGGCGTTGCCCGGGTGTTTGGAGGCGTATGTTGGGCAAACATTTTTTTTTGGAAAAAGTTGTAGTAGAAAGGCAGGCTACAACCTGTGCCGTGAAGGAGGAAAAAAACGTGACGTATTTGCTGTTACGACCACCTTCAAATCGTAAGTGACGTAGGTTTCAATTAAGGCTAGAAAATCGAAAAGAGGGGATGACTTTCGAAAATATCGGCGAAAAAAGCGACCCCTTCCTGATGAAAAGTGCCCAGTTGAGGGTGAAGAAATTAATGTTTTTAGCCAATTTTTCGGTATTTTTCGTCTTCAAAACAATACCGATCTTGTAAAAATCCGTCGCCTCTGTCGAAAGTCTTAGGCAGGCATGCAAACATACATACATACATTTATATATTGGTAGTTCAAATTTTCGACCCAAACCGATTAAAAAGCTTTCCCTATCTCTGAATTACCCTTTATGTAAAATTTCAAATGTTTAGACCAGAAATTGCCTGAATAATTTGGTAGAGACCGCAGAGATCACCTTTTTAAAAACTTTGACCCCTATTATGGCCCCTTAACATTTATTGTTTTGGGCTCAAATAAAGTTATTAATTTAGATCCATGTCCAAAGAATCTATATCTAAAATTTCAATTGTTTAGACCCAAAATTATCGGAGGAGTTTGGTAGAGTTCTCAAAGGTCAAATCGTTGAAGATTGATCCCTTTACAACCCAATTGCTGGCAAAAAAACAGATTACAAAATTTTCTCAGTGCCCGGTATATCAAATTTTGAGTCTGTAAACTGAAAGTTGACAGAGTTATTCCGTAGGAAAATGTACACACACCGACACACAGACACACAGACACGTTCACTTTTACAGATTAAACAAGAATATATGCGTACTAGCAGTTCCGCCCGGCTTTTCCCGGGCCCTATGTACTGTTTATAAGGTTATGTGCATATGTATATATCAAAACGTGTGAATATGTAAAGTAATGTATTTCTCTATAATAGTCTTCCTTAACTACCATAGAGAAAAGACAGACAGACATTTTAACTTTTTATATATATATATATATATATATATATATATATATATATATATAGATTTGAAGGTAATATGCAGT
>NC_136489.1:153071949-153116949 GCF_053919585.1 Euprymna scolopes
TTCAGAAAATACTGTGCTGATCTGCTAGAAATTCTGTAATGGATCTTTTATATGTATTAAATATTAAGGTATTAGTTTGAAGCACGGTTCGGAATTAATAGAGATTTATATAAACTAACGGGGGGGGGGGTCGTAAAATATGATATTTTAATTTATCCAGATCTCGTATATTTTATTACGGAGTCGTAATTTCAAAAGTTAAAAAAAGGTATTTGGGTGGCATCATCTAGAATCGAAACCGAAATTAGAACTGTAGCAAAGCATTCAGAGCTGGTGACGTCACTACTGTACTACCGTGACACGCATATGAACTGATTAAAAATTAAAAATAAACAAAATACAAAATGATTAGCGTTTTTTTTTCAATATTGACCCAATTTTGACCCCTTAAAAGCTACTGCAACCGGCTACAAACCCATAAAAGAACGGCACATAAAAATTCCAATTGTTTGAGGCCTCTAGAACATCTCTTAGACTTTTAGTTTCAAAGGAAATAGAGTTTGAAAATATGGAGACAGACAGACGTATAGCCTTTTATATATTTGATTAAGTATTATGATATCAGATAATGCACAGTTCGGGATTAATAGGGGTTAATATGAATTACAATTTAATGCAAAATGTGTACAAATTAGTGATGGGACGATTCCAATATTTTTCCCGATTCCGATACAATTACCGATTCCGATTCCGATTCTTTATAAATCTCTAAATATTTAACTAGAGAGTTGTTCTTTCTCCCCCCCCCCATTTCTCTAAAAACAAAACACGTGAAATATGCAGATATTTTCCTAAACATAAAATTACACTTGTGGAGGATGATTTATATATTTAAGCTTTACTCTTATTTTAAAATCAATAAATATTTATTATTTTATCATTGTTATCAGTAATGAAAGAGTTCGCTTTAAACAAAATCAAAAAAAAAAAAAACAACAACTAAAAGAATCGTTTTGGCATCAGAAAATAGACACCAATTTTTTCGATTCCGATACTGATTCGGATACCGCAAATTTGTCGATTTTTCCGATTCTCGATTCTGATTTGGATCAATCGTCCCAACACTAATACAAATTTAACCAAATTCAAAAATCAGTTTTACTTAAATAAAAAATTAACAACAACAAAAAAAAACGGATAAAAATCTAGTATATTTATATAAGTAAGCT
Organism: Euprymna scolopes; assembly: GCF_053919585.1. Lineage (NCBI taxonomy): Eukaryota > Metazoa > Mollusca > Cephalopoda > Sepiida > Sepiolidae > Euprymna > Euprymna scolopes. The sequence continues at coordinate 153,073,119 of NC_136489.1, forward strand.
CTGTGTCGCGACATTACAGCTACTCGTTTAATGTAGAGGCATATTTAGAGTTAACACCTTAGATCCTATATTTTATCGATGTAAGTTTTGAATCATTTTAAAACTCATGATTCAAAATTAAAATGGGTAAAAATAACATTACCTAAGATGCTCCGACATTTTCGCATTCTAGGCGACCAAGCATGATACATATATGAATCGGTTATATTTTTAAATTCAAATCATCGTACGTATTTTCAATAGAAATCCTCGTTTTTTTTTCATTAATAATGTATAAGAAAATATTCATTTACTTCAATATGAATGTTTTACTTTAATGTAACGTTAGATTTAATTTTATTTATTTAAGGCACACAGATTATTTTAAATCTATGAAAATGGGTAAAAATTCTTTATCCTTAATCAAGGCTTGAAAGACCAAAAAATTTTGGTTGATTACAAGTCCGTGTAAATATGTATTCAAATTATGTTCTAATATTTTATCCAATCGTTGGCTCAAATCTTACGTTAGACAATTGATTTATGTTGTAAATTGAGATGCAAGTGCGGTCTTTCGGTGAGGCATCCGATGTCAGCTTATTCCGTACCACCAGTCTCATCAGTGGGTACTTTCGTGGACAGACTCACAACATCTAGACTCACCATCTGGTTGGATTTTGTTTTCTTTTTTGCCATGGCTTCCTTCAGTCTTCACAAACTATGGATACTCACGGTAAGGGTGCCTGCGCGTGATATTTTTGCGGCAAGAGTTGTGCAATCACACCCACACCTCTCCTGAGTCGACATTGTTAAATACCAGTGGCAAGTGGAGGTTCAGGATATATATACGGGATTTCCTACTTAAAAGTAGCCCTGACAATTTAGTAGAGAGAAGATTATTCTTTTATTGTTTAAATTACATTTAATGTTATAAAAGATGCCGGAAGTCCTCCCTGTTGACAACTATGCATTTCCGGGCACGTTTAACACATTTGCAGATACTGCCTATAGATCTTCTCTGGTGATTCTCCTAATAGTGTCGGTAATGTTCTCCTTTAGTTGGTCTAGATTGTGAGGATTATTTGCATAAACTCTTTTGTTTTTAAGTCCCCCAAAGATAAAAAAAATCACAAGATAACAAGTCCGGGGAACGTGGTGGCCATAACTATTTGCTTATTGTTTTCTCTTCCGTAAACATGTCATGAACTCGTATCAGTGATCTGTGAGACGTGTGGCATTTAACGCCATCTTGTTGGAAAAAGAATTGCATTTTGTCCTGTGGTGTCAGTTGGTCGTTAAGAGAAAGATTAGATAGATCGCGCTACTTTTTAGTGGGCCGCTCTTTATATTTACTCGCAGGCCGCTCGGCATTGCCCAATCGTAAAATACGCTAAAATGTAATATTTTTATTAATGCAGATTTCGTATTTATTATGTTATATTATATTGGGCCCAATACATAGTAATGATTTAAAAAGTTTAAAAAAAAAAGACTCGTGCGCAACCACCGAGAATCGAAACCAAAATGTTCAGCATACGATTTAATTTTCCTTTGACGCTAATGCCTGGCCTATGAGAATATGATTGCTGCAAGACTAAAAATTTAAACATGAACAAATAGCTATTACGTTACGCATGCATAATCGTAATGCCGTCGTTCGACCTTCACCTGGCAAATTCCATTTTTAAAATTTTCACACTTTTGCACCTATTTTCTCCGGCTAAAACCCAAATATAATGTTTCGTGTGGATTCGAATACCTTATATATTAAGTTTCATGTCTTTAAACCAAAAGCTCACAGACGAGTTGGTAGGCAATTTTGTAAAACAAATATACATACGCATACGTAAATATATATAGAAAAAGGTTTGTGTTTGCTATAACGTTTTATGCAAATATAATCAAGTAGAATATCTGCATGAATATAATTAAACGTAATAGTTAACTAAAAATGATCATCCGTTAGGAAAATCGAGAAAACTAATAGGAGAATTAATTAAAATGAATGAGTAAATAAGCTAGATCTTTTGCAGATGAATGCAATTCCACGACCCATATATAAAAAAAAGTTGTATTTTCTTTTTAAATAAGTAGGAAAAGGTGTTGTATATATATATATATATATATATATATATATATATATATATATATATTATTTTATTTTATTTTATCGACAATTCCTTTCTGTTGCAAGTTTAGAATATAATTGTCTATAATACCAACTCTATTATAATCTCAGCTCCATGAATTTTCGAAAGAGTTTACAAAAAACATAAACGTGTTCATAACGGATTGAAAATCTTGTTGGGAACAGTTGTAAGCGTCTCTGAGGAGTGACTAGATGGAAGATTTACAGTTCTATGGACGAGAGGTAATTGTCCATCCTTTCACGAAACAGCTGTAAGAGCTTAACGCCAAAATAAGTGAATTTCTATTCATGTAGGTTGTGATTTTATTCAATTTACGTATATATATATATATATATATATATATATATATATATATATATATATATATATACGCGAGAAAACTGTTAATAAAACATGTTAAAAAAAACTTTGAAATGAGTTAAAAACATATTTAATCTGAAAAGGAAACACTAGATAAGTGGATAGTCCTAAATCCGCGGAGTTTCGAAGAAATACTTTCCTTCTCATCAGAGGGTAGGAATTAGCAAAATGCGGGATCGGATTTTGCATGCAAAAGTATTTGATGAAACAAGTAAGTTAAAGATCTTACTTGATAACAAAAAAGTGAAGCAGAGGGAATATTTTTATTTTATATATATATATATATATATATATATATATATATATATATATATATATATATATATATATATACAGAAAATTGAGAAATGTTATATCTCTGTTCTGTATGTATACTATATTCTATAATATGCTGTATTACATATTGTATTTAATAATTATTTATACACCGTAGCTCGATTACGATAGGCAAAAATAAGAATATAACGTAGATGCAGAAAACTACACGGAAACCTGAATTATAACAAGCATAAAAAAAACCTGAATATGAGATCGATTTTTGTAAAAATGATCGATCTGCACACCAATAAGCAGTTCGATCTAATCTAAAAAAAATATATACCAGTAATCAATAAAACCAAAAAATTGAGAATTTTAAACGAGGCTCATTGTGTATAATAATGACCTCCCAAATGATTACACAGGCCAAAGAATTAAAAAAAAAAACATTTTTTACTGCTGAACTAGTAAATGGAATCTCGTTCTCTCCATCAGGTAACGTTCTTATGTTAAGTTGATTTGTGAGGAAATAATTTTTTTTTACATGGAGGTCGCCACTTATCAAGGCCCAGAAGCCACTCGGGGATAAGGGTTCTTGTGTGTACAGGAAGCAATGGGATAGTGTAGTAGTATTCGTTAGTATTGGAGATTTGATAAAGTGTCATTACTTAAGGGGGCGGTACATCAGGAATTTGTTTATGTTGGACTTGAAGACACCCAAGATTACATACTTGTTGCATTATCAGCTGATATCTATCAACGCAATTTTACTAAATATATTTTTCATCGAAGAAATGCTTTTCCAACAACTTATTAAAATATTCCGTTTAAGTTTGGATGTGTTACCGACGCAAGACCAACCAATATAAAGAACAGCTAAACAGAACCCGGATGTAATCCTGCCTCTAATCTAGAAATGTAATATATTTTTTAACGTTCAACTTCAGTCATGGAAAACAAAACTGAAATATTTTGGCAATGATTGAGTGAAATTCCTGGAAGTACAGAAACTACGTTCTCCCCATTTAAACACTTTTTTAAAATCAATTTTCACCCCAAACAAGGCAAGTGCCACTTTGAAGTAAGGGGCTACTATCGGGGACAATTTGCGGGGGCATTATGAAGGGAGATGAGTAGAAAGATGTTTGTTCACATTACACTTGAACTTCTGCATATCAGTACAGTTGGGAAAGCAGTATCCCGGAAGGGGGTTCCAAAGACTTGCAGTTCTGGGGAAGAAACTATTGGAGTAAAAGGCTTTCTTCCACCTATGGATCTCTACTGTAAAGGGGTGGGACTTAGTTGCTTTTCGGGTTTGTCGGGGGTAGTCACGTCGAGGAGGTACAAGTGCTTGCAGTTCGTCAGAGCAGCCACTATTAAAGTATTTGTAGAACAGGCAGAGGGATGCAACACTTCGTTGATGGGACAGATGCTGAAGCTTAGATGACAGTTCAGGACCTATCAGGTTAACTGATTTCTTTCTTTCAAACTGTTAAACCATTGTCTTTAAAGATCTAGTGATATATCAGGTCATCCCATAAGTTCTGCCCGAATTTTTTATCTCTTCTTTTAAATTGTATGAAAAATATTGTGTATATTGTGTAATTTCTGACATTTTTATGTTTCCATGTATTTTAACTGATTACATGTTTGTTACAGAACAATCAAATTTAAATTTGCTTAATTACAACCGTGGCCTTCGTTATAAAGATGGCCGGCCAGCTGAAAAAATGACGTCATCGCCGAGGTCCCAACAAGCAAGATATGTGGAACTCTTAGACTGTCAATAATGAACAGTAATTTTTACAGACAGCGTTACAAAACTTCAAAATTGGATTAAAATAAAGAAATAAAGAAAGAACACGATTTATACTGAAACTCATCTAATATTAATAATAAAAAAATAATAAAAAAATAACACAAGTTATTTGTTTAAGTATATTATAAGCAATTGAATATTTCGTTGTATTATAGATTTTAAAGATTAGAATGCGTTCTTTAATTACTTATAATTTACATTTTAAAAAAGTGAAGGAACACGATTTGATTTGAAATAAACTTGAAGTTTATTTAATATAATTAAATGAAAATTATGCATGTAAGATTATGAATATTTGAAGCAGAACACAAGCAAAACATTTGATATGAGTTAAGACAATAAACAAATATTAAAATTAAACTTTTTTTAAAGCAAAATGAATATTTTTTTAAATCAAAATGAATATTTTTTAATCAAAATGAATATTTTTTAATCAAAATGAACCACAATATTTTTTTCAAAATCAAAAACAATATTTTTAATAAATTCATGAAATATTGCACAGTAAAAAAATTAACCTAAAGAAAAAATCATGTTTCTTATTTAAGATTATTTCACCACATAACAAAAATAACATGCAAAATCATTTTTTTATATCCATATTTTCAGTTTGTTAAAATACGTGGGTTTGTATTACTGTACACATAGATTCGAAAAAGTTGTCAAAAAACAAATATATAACAAATAAATGTTATCAAAGGCAAGATAAGTTACTTTTCTACCAAACTGGATATATTTTTCTGTGTTTTTATTCAATGTAACATGTTTATTCAGCTCGAAAAACATAGTGTTTACCGATGTATTCGAAAATTCCAGATGGCGTCTGATTCTCTCTTTAACACGGTAAGTTTGGGAAAAAGTGTTATAAATACAAAACCGGATAAAATACTGTTAAAAACTCGCTCAATATATGTTACCGTGACATAGGTTGACATATATTCGGCGGGTTTTTAATAGTATGTTGTATAGTTTTTTTTATTTATAACACCTTATCCCAAACTTACCGTGTTAAAGAGAGAATCAGACGCCATCTTGAATTTTCGAATACATCGGTAAACACTATGTTTTTCGAGCTGAATAAACATGTTACATTGAATAAAAACACGAAAAATATTTGGTAGAAAAGTAACTTATCTTGCCTTTGATAACATTTATTTGTTATATATTTGTTTTTGACAACTTTTTCGAATCTATGTGTACAGTAATACAAACCCAATTACGTTAATGAAATGAATTGTACTTATTTACTATGCCCCCCCACGGGACAGAGTTAGACACCAGGGTCGTTTTTTAACGTGGAGAAAAGGTACAAAAATAAAAATTGTCTCAGTCGTGAAGGATTTCTCCTCCACCGAAAGAGAACAAGAAATAGAATGCAGCATCTGGAGAACAGATACTACACTTTGATCTGGTCCCGAAGGCCAAGACTGTTTAAGACCACGAGTGAACGCGCGTTTTTTTTTTTTTTTTTTTTTTTTAGTTTAGTTTCATATATATATATATATATAAAATAAGTATTTTTAAATTTTATCTTTCTAGCTTTAAAAAAAAGTTTAAAAATTTTATCAGCCGGCATAATTTATTTTTAAATATTGAAAAATTTCAGGAAAATTAATTTTTGTTAGATTTTTAAACGTGTGTCAACAGCTTAAAAAAATCGTGTTTTAAAGAGTCGATGTTGTCTCGCATTTTCATTAGTTTTGTATGCTGTAAAAAATTTTTTTTTAATATTAGCAATTTATTTGAAGCTTCTTCTTTTGAATGGTAGAACATTTAGGATGATAATATTGAATTAAATTATAGTTACATCGTGTTAAATACAGGGGGGGAGCACGTTAAAACTTACTTTGCTGAATGGAGATGGTGTAAAATCTTTTTTTTTTTTACTGCATTATAATTCTTTATCTTTCGGAAATGAAAATACTGTCACTTTTTGGTCCTTTAAGATAATTTCCTCAGCAAGTTGGAACGATGCACCGTGAAGGCATTTTAATAAAAAAAAGAAATATTACACTGACTTCAAGACGTTACGAATGCCTACCGGTGACTACCGGTGTCACCGGTATGGACTATCCGTGATGACGTCGGCAGATTAAATTATTTTTGCTCACCGGCCATCTTGTCTTTTAAGACGGTCTTGATTACAACCCTACTAACATGGAAGTGCCTAAGAATCACTTGAGGTATATAATGCTTTACGGGTTCAAGAAAGGAAATTCAGCAGCCGAAGCGGCTAGAAATATTCACCCAGTTTATGGAAGGGAATGTGTGAATGAAAGAACTTTTCGAAGATTGTTTGCGAAATTCAGAAGTGGAGATTTCAATCTTGAAGATGAAGATCGAACCGGACGTCCAGTTGTATTTGATAAGTTTCTCTAGGCAGCTATTTAAGAAAATCCTGCTTAACCAGTTACGGAATTGGCAATAAAACTGTGTTCAAACCATACAACTATTCATCGTCATCTTCAACAACTTAGAAAAGTTCTTAAACTTGGAAAATGGGTGCCTCATGAAAACAATCTCAAATCCCGAGACGACATCTGCGCATTCTCTCCATTCTCGCCAACTTGTGTCAGCTTTTTTGGATAGACTTGTGACTGATGACGAAAAATATACCTTTTATCGACATGTTAAGCGCCGTAGACAATGGCTTGGGAAAAACGAAAGACCTTAACCACAGCCGAAAAGAGAACTTTATGGGAATAAGGTCTTTCTTTCAAGATGGTGGGATTGCCAAGGAATAATCCACTTTGAATTGTTACCACCTTATGCAACATTTAACGCTCACATGTATTGTCAGTATTTACAGAGTTTGAACCAAACTTTGAGGGGAAAACCAGCTACCCTAGTGAATTGAAAAGGGGTGATGAATCGCCTCATAAAAGATCGAAGGACTTGGTTGGGAGAAAGTTCCTCATCCACCCTATTCTCCTGACCTTGCTCCTTCCGACTACTATTTGTTTCTTAGCTTACAGAATTATTTGGATGAAACAGCTTTTGTAACGCAGAAAGATGTTGAAACTGACATTTGTGAGTTTTTTTTAATCAAAGCTAAAAGGATTTTATAGTGATGGAATTAATAAGCTTGTTAATTAGATGGAAGGAAGTCATAGTCAGGAAAATTATATTGTTGGTTAAATCTTAAAGAAAATACTAGACTACCCGTGACCCGTTGGGTCAGTATGTTATATTAGCTATGTAATTAATGTATGAGCGTGACACTTGTGACGTAAAAAAATAGTTTTTTTGTGACATAGCAGAAACATTTCTATGAAAGTATATTAAAATGAAAAAATAATATAGATAGATTTCTATGAGTCGTTCTGTTTATTATAATTGATTATTTTTGAAAAAAAACTAACAACCATTGAATTATAAGTGGTTTGACATACTTATAGGTAAATGTGCACTGAACAGATACCATAATACTTAAAGTTAAATTCAAATTTTGATATATCTTTTTTAAATGAAATTATTTGTTTAAAGTACAGAATAGTTAAAAACACTCTCCCCATGTTAAGAATAGCTTTTTGAATAGAAAATAAGAATAAAATGCAACATTTTTAATTTATTTTAAACAAAAATTCATGCCCCATTGTGTTACATGATAAGGGCTGTCCCCTTTTCATGTAAGTATAAAAATAAAGAGATTTAGTTAAAATGAAAATGAAATAGCATAGACGAAATTCGAACCTCGTAAATTAGGTTTAGAAATAGATTACGAGAGAGAATTAGAAAATGGAATGTAAAACAAACGATTGTTTAGCTTAGAGAAAAAATAGTTTCAAGAAAAGAAGGTGCACTGTCAATTTTGTTATGAAAATTCAATTGAAAGAATGCAGCTACAAGATAATTTAATAAACATGTTTTTAACATATTGGAAATATAGGTTACTGAGAATATAGGTTAAAATTCCTTTTGTAAAAAAGGGAAAAGTTTTGGACACGCATGTCCAGAACACGTGAAAGAAGACACATGTTTTAACATGTGTATGACGTCATGGAAAAATGGGAAGTTCTAGATATAGGAAGAAAACTTTAGAGTTAAGCAAGGAGAAACGGGGAGAAACAGAGAGAGAGAGAGAGAGAGAGAGAGAGTGAGAGAGAGAGAGAGAGAGAGAGAGGAGACAGACGATAGTCTGCAGTTTGGGATTCGAACGTCTAGAAGCAAGACGGTCACTTTTGAAACTTAGAATGTGAAGCTTTGAATCCTTAATGATGAAAACCACGGCCGGTCGTGAGAAGAAATAAACCCATCATGTGTTTTTATAAACATCGTCTTTGTGTTTTGATTCTATCAAAAGGTAAAGTAAAAATTGTTATTATATGTCTATATATCTGTGTTATAAAATGTCTTGACATACACATCTCATATCTACAATGTGAACTCTACATCTCATATCTACACTAAGACTGTCTGAACACTATCTCCTCACTCAAAGAGCTTCTTTCTTCTACACATCTAAGTATGAACATTTAATATAAATATGAATCGTCATAACACGAACAATCTCTCATAACAACAACATCTCTCTTACAACATCCCTCTCTCTAAAACTCAACGACAAGCTCTCACCAAGACTCTCTAAGTCTCTCTCAACAACAAACTTTCAATAAGACTCTCTCTAAGTCTTTCAACATCATACTTAATAAGACTCTCACTATTAAAAAGTCCTAACAACAAACAATAACAAGAAATACGAACAATAACAATACTAATGAAACCCCTATATAACAATTGGGTCAAATATTTAATTCATATGTTAATAATAAGGTCAATGAAACTAATTAAGACAATGCGGAAATGAACGATGTAAAAAAAAGCAGAAAGTATTAACAATTGTTTATTTAGATAATTTAAACGCGAAAAAAACCCAATTGGGACACTGAAAACGTACACAGTAAAACAAAACGTTTTATTGTCGCGTTGATTATTTATTTGTAACGCAATTAAAAACATGTTTTCGGGGTTATTTATTTATGTTGGTAATGTATAAGAAAATGTATGAATGTTTTTTAAGAAAGGTGTATTAATAAATGGAGAATAATTAAATAAAATGAAGGTGGTGGGTAAATTGTCGTTGTAAAATGCTCAAAGGTTAAAGTAGATTTGTTAGTAAGAAAATTGCGTATAACTTAAACGTAATACGGAAATGAACGATGTAAAAAAAAGCAGAAAGTATTAACAATTGTTTATTTAGATAATTTAAACGCGAAAAAAAAAACGATTGGGACGCTGAAAACATACACAGTAAAACAGTACGTTTTATTGTCAATGGGTCAAAGTTGATTTATTTGTAAGAAAATTGCGACAGTATGGTTGTAATACAGAATAATTGCAAAACATGCCCACCCTTCCCATGTTAGATAATAATTTCTAAATAATAACGTTAATATTTCAGTGCGCAGGTAAAATTCTGCAAAAGAAGCGATTTGTGTTTATTTGTTTACGCTGTTATGAGTTTATGCGCAACCGGAAGTCGTAAACTGGATGTGTGGTTTCAACACCCGTTACAAAGTCATTTGAGTTTTATAATTATATAGATAACATTAAGTCGCTTCTTTTCTTTAATCATAAATCCAGACAGAACTCATGAGATGATCTGATAAATTAGAATCCATTTTTGACAAATAAATAGAAAATACATTTTGACAAAAAATTAAAATATAAAGATATTTATTACATTCCTGAATTTTGGAGATAAGGATTGCTTATTCGTATTATTTGGACGTATAAGATTACTGTTCTCATCTTGAGTATTATTTTCATAGCGTTTCGGTCGATGTAACCTCTGACCTTCTTCGGATGTATATTGTCGAACTCAGGAAGGTTTATGTTGTACTCGGGAATTTGGACGTAATTTCGAACGAGACTCTTTATTGACTTCACGTAAAGCCATGACTAGATAGTGGTTCTAAGTAATTCGAAATTATATATATTTCTTTTTTAGAAAACGTCACTTTTATTATCGATTTTCCAGGTATTCTAACCATTGTGCCACACGTCATAGTGTTCGAAATTCTTTTCGAGGAAAGCCGTAGGTTATATCGATCGAAACGTTGTGAAAATGACACTCAAGATAAGACTGGTAGGTTTATGTTTTTTGTATCTCCGAAATTTGGAATCGTATTTTTTGTTGTTGTTTGGCATTTGGAAGGTATGTAACAAAACAATTGAGACGTCTGCTAATAACCAAGCCATAGCAGTAGTATGAACTCACAGCGATATCGGAGGAAGACAAAAAGAAAAGAGAAGCAAAACGGCAAATGTCGACAGAAGAGGGACTTTTAATCACATGTAGGCGCGACAGAAACTTTTAACCAAGTTTCGCCAAAAAAAGAATCTTTAAAACAAGATGCAATTTTAAAAGATTGTCGGACGACCGTGAACCGTTAAATTAATTACACTTAATAACAGCTGCTTATAGTTGCAAGCAAAATGAACCGGTATTTAATCTAGAGAGGGAAAAATAGGAACGCGATCATACCATGTTAATTTTGAAAATATTTGCCTGTGGCTTGGTGAGGAAACGACCGGTGATAAATACCATATTCTTTCAATAGAAAAAAAAACACTCGTGAGGAATTTCTTAGTGTCTTTGCAAAACTTTTACACACAATGTCGAGTTTGTGTTAAAATGTAACAATCACATATCGTATATATAAATAACTATATATATATATATATATACATATATATAAATATATGAATATATATATAACTATATATATAAAACTATATATATAACTATATATATAATTGTATGATTTTTTATATATATATATATATATGTATATATATATAGTTATATAAAACTATATATATAACTATATACATAAATGTATGATTATATATATATATACATATATATATATATATATATATATATAGTCTTGGAAGCTTTTTACTCTTTAAAACTATAAAAAAAAATTATCATCTGGTAGAAAGCTATTTAGTCAGTAAGTCATTTAATAACATGCAATCAATGCATGCTTGCTCTCTCGAATTCACTTTAGTCCTAATATTAGTTTAACGGATCAGCAGTTGTGTACCATGAAACTCTGTTTCGGGGATTTAAAACCAAAACAGTATATTAAATCATGGACCTTAGCAGTGTTTATAAAACACCGTCCCCATTAATACTAAGAACAAAAAAAGGTTACAGATATTAAATCTAGTTTCCGACGCTTGATTAGTTTGGCTAGCCTATTTATGTTACAGAAAATTTCTTCCTTACCTGTGAGATTTTTCTTTTTTTTTAAAATTATATATATATATATATATATATATATATATATATATATATATATATATATAATTATTTACTATAATAATTAAATACCTTCAAACACTAGTATATCATCCTTTAGGGAATCTTCAGCATCGGGTGTCATGATTAACACTAGTCGATAGATTCGAACCCGGCAACACAAGCCAACCGTGGTTTGATTACCTAACAGCGCATCCATTCAGCTACCGTTAACCGCTTGAAATAACGTTGAAATTAAACATATTTTTTAATGTTTTTTACGTCAGTCAGAGTGATCTAATCATTATATGATGATCTATGCATAAGAGCTATATTGACTGACTTAATTACACTGAAAGTGCTCAACGATAAGAAACGAGTTTCTTAAAGGGGCTGACATAATTATTTTCCTAATTTATATATATATATATATATATATATATATATATATATATATACCCCATCTCTCACGTATGGATGCTAAAAGTCCGTATAATTTTATATGTCGGCTATATTATAAAATGTACATCCGGTCTATTTATGAATGACTTCATAAATTCTTAAGGTAGTTTTAGAAATGGACACACTAAGACAGAAAATGGACTCTGATTTATGAAAGCATGATAGGTTATGAAAAGGAAGGGTTGTAAAGAGATAGCTTCGAATTAGGGGGTATCAAAACCAAAGCAAAATATGATGAAAGTAAAAATAAAATAGATAAACCTCATAATTTATTATACCATACTGTTTACACTAAAAGACTTATCACAATATTCTGTGGATCTACATAAAAAAAAATTCTATAGAGGTCAGGCGCGAACGAACACCTATTAATTTTATTATACCATATTTCTTCAAACTGAAACATAATTATCAAAGTGTACTTACGCAGATAGATATGAAATGTCTTTATTAAAGTTTGTGCCTTTTACCATTCTATGGAGGCCAGGCGCGAACGCATACCCCGCAATTTTATTATACAATCCCTTTTTAAGTTAAAACATATTTATCAAAGTATTCTTATGTACATCTATATCAAAAACACTTGTAAACTTTTTTTTTTAATTTTTTTTAATTTTTTATTTCAATACTTTGTGGACCAGGCGCGAGCGCAGAACCCACAATGTTAATGAACCACCGTTCTGCAGGATCAAACATACCCATTCCTGTGTCTCGATACATATTCCATCATTGTATGTAATCAGTTTTGTAAAATAGTCAAGCATATAGGAGCCAATTCTTGACCAGACACACACACACACATACACACACACACACGCACGCACGTGCGCGCACACACACACGTTCAACTTTATATTATAGAAAGTTATATCACTCAAATGGTTGCATAAGTATACTAGTGTCCTATTGAATGGGGAGCATTAGTATTAAGTCTGCCGGACAATCTAATTTTTTGTACGTATTTCATTGGTCACAGGATTAATTTTTTGTACGTATTTCATTGGTCACAGGATTAATTTTTTGTACGTATTTCATTGGTCATAGGATTAATTTTTTGTACGTATTTCATTGGTCACAGGATTAATTTTTTGTACGTATTTCATTGGGCATAGGATTAATTTTTTGTACGTATTTCATTGGTCATAGGAGTAATTTTTTGTACGTATTTCATTGGTCATAGGATTAATTTTTTGTACGTATTTCATTGGTCATAGGATTAATTTTTTGTACGTATTTCATTGGTCACAGGATTAATTTTTTGTACGTATTTCATTGGTCATAGGATTAATTTTTTGTACGTATTTCATTGGTCACAGGATTAATTTTTTGTACGTATTTCATTGGTCATAGGATTAATTTTTTGTACGTATTTCATTGGTCATAGGATTAATTTTTTGTACGTATTTCATTGGTCATAGGATTAATTTTTGTACGTATTTCATTGGTCATAGGATTAATTTTTTGTACGTATTTCATTGGTCATAGGATTAATTTTTTGTACGTATTTCATTGGTCACAGGATTAATTTTTAGTACGTATTTCATTGGTCACAGGATTAATTTTTTGTACGTATTTCATTGGTCATAGGATTAATTTTTGTACGTATTTCAATTGTCACAGGATTAATTTTTAGTACGTATTTCATTGGTCACAGGATTAATTTTTTGTACGTATTTCATTGGTCACAGGATTAATTTTTAGTACGTATTTCATTGGTCATAGGATTAATTTTTTGTACGTATTTCATTGGTCATAGGATTAATTTTTTGTACGTATTTCATTGGTCATAGGATTAATTTTTTGTACGTATTTCATTGGTCACAGGATTAATTTTTGTACGTATTTCATTGGTCATAGGATTAATTTTTGTACGTATTTCATTGGTCATAGGATTAATTTTTGTACGTATTTCATTGGTCATAGGATTAATTTTTTGTACGTATTTCATTGGTCATAGGATTAATTTTTTGTACGTATTTCATTGGTCACAGGATTAATTTTTGTACGTATTTCATTGGTCATAGGATTAATTTTTGTACGTATTTCATTGGTCATAGGATTAATTTTTGTACGTATTTCATTGGTCATAGGATTAATTTTTTGTACGTATTTCATTGGTCACAGGATTAATTTTTTGTACGTATTTCATTGGTCATAGGATTAATTTTTTGTACGTATTTCATTGGTCATAGGATTAATTTTTGTACGTATTTCATTGGTCATAGGATTAATTTTTGTACGTATTTCATTGGTCATAGGATTAATTTTTTGTACGTATTTCATTGGTCATAGGATTAATTTTTGTACGTATTTCATTGGTCATAGGATTAATTTTTTGTACGTATTTCATTGGTCATAGGATTAATTTTTTGTACGTATTTCATTGGTCACAGGATTAATTTTTTGTACGTATTTCATTGGTCATAGGATTAATTTTTTGTACGTATTTCATTGGTCATAGGATTAATTATTTGTACGTATTTCATTGGTCACAGGATTAATTTTTTGTACGTATTTCATTGGCCACAGGATTAATTTTTTGTACGTATTTCATTGGTCATATGATTAATTTTTTGTACGTATTTCATTGGTCACAGGATTACTTTGATACGATGTGCCTGCAATCCACTTGTTAGTATCAGATGAGTGACCGTTCGGGAATTCTAGGCGCTATATCTGCTGATGAAAATACGTTATGCTGATTCCTTGCGTAAATATATTTTATTTTAACCGAATACGTGTAGCGTCCGTTCGATCGACATCCATATAAAATAAATACGACTTATATCATCTGATTTGATTTATTATTTGAAATTTATCAAACTGAAAAGATTGGCTTAGAATTGGAAATGTGAAATTTACAGCTTGAAGCATGAAGACATAACAAAATCAGTAAAAGCCAATATTCCATGTTAATCGCTAAACTATTGGGGTTAGCTGCACTAGTAGAAAAATATTTTGAACTTTGAATTCAACATAACAAAAACAATAAAAGCCAATAATCCATGTTAATCGCTAAACTATTGGGGTTAGCTGCACTAGTAGAAAAATATTTTGAACTTTAAATTCAACATAACAAAAACAGTAAAAGCCAATATTCCATGCATGCTTCGTTTTTTTTTTTTAATTAAACGAATGCCGTTTCTTGATTGGGTTCAACGGCCATTATTTTGTCGGAGGAAGAAAATCAATTCCGTGGAAAAACTCAGCGATTCAATTTTTTTTTTTCGTAAAAATTTTCGAATCCTAAAACACTTAATTGGATTGATTTATTTGTGGTGACTTTTTCATTGGTAAAATTGGGTCCTATTTTTTAAGCTAATAAATTGGGTTTCTGAATGTTATTAGAAATAAACCCTTGATTAGATGCAAGTGAAGGTCAAAATTTGAACATGAGAACAGAAAACTAAATAATTTTAATTTATTTTTGAGTGAAATCAAAGTTGTT
The DNA here is from genome assembly GCF_053919585.1 of Euprymna scolopes. Taxonomy (NCBI): domain Eukaryota; kingdom Metazoa; phylum Mollusca; class Cephalopoda; order Sepiida; family Sepiolidae; genus Euprymna; species Euprymna scolopes. The sequence continues at coordinate 153,088,844 of NC_136489.1, forward strand.
CGTAAAAAAATTAACCGTTCATCAATTTGTATATTTTTTCTTATTCGCTACTGCCACACACCACAGATGGAATAGTTAAGCAATGTCGTTTTGTTCTAAGACACTATGACCGGTCAATATTACAATAAATACGGTGCGGTTTGTAGATATCTACAATAATAAGCTAAGACAGTTTATGTTCCAACATACGTTGTCACTTTTCATAAACGTATGGAAGAAAATAAAATCTTCCCATCAACAAAGATGATGATTCGTAATTAATTTGATACGAGGTACCTTCAACAAGTCTTCATACTTGGCCACTTTTATGGTGCTAATGCACTTATTGATCCGCGCTATTTTCAAAATAGTATTTTCAAGTTTAATTAAAGTCTGTTTTTTTTTTAAATTAAATTGTGAAGTTAAAGTACAGTATACCTACAAAACACCCTCCCCTCCCCATGTTAGGAATGGCTTTCGAAATAATAACGTTATTATTTCAGCACAGTTCAATAAGTGCACTAGTACGCTTTTATTGATAGTGCACACATGCCACACTAGTCCCCTTCGAAGAACTCTCTTCAGGCTGCAATGCACTTGTTGTGCCGTTTCAACACTTTCTAGAAGACTCCATGGAAATCCTCTTGTATGAGCGTGTCAATGACCCTCGTCACAGACCCTTTCATCTCCTCTTCTCATAACGAGAGCCTCTTAGGTTTTCCTTGAGTTTACGAAATACCAAAAGTCATAGGGAACAAGGTCTGGTCCACAGGGAGGGCGAGGAACTGTCTTAATGCTAAAGACAACGTTTTTCTTTCTAATCTTCTCTGACCAACTTTGGAAAAAACTTTATGAATATCTTAAGCATCTTCAGTTCCTCGCGAATAATTGTGTGTAGAGTTCACACAGATATCAAACTATCCACTTATTGCTTCTATAAACACACGGAGGTCTTTATACATGAAATTCTTTATTTGGCTAATCAACTTTGGTGTTCTTACTTACTTCCCCACAAATCGCATCATTCCTCATGGATTCTGTCTTTCCTTGAACTTCTAATGCCACTCAAAAACTGATTCTCGATTTATGCAAAATTGTCTAAAAGCGGTCTGAAACCTTCCATACGTTTCTGTGTCATTGGTTCCAAGTTTAAAACAGAATTTTATTGCATATGGTTCTTCTAGTGTCCTCACGTCTAGACTGCATTTTTGAAATTTACTAGTAGGATGTATTCCAATTCTTGCTAAAGCTGTCCATTCGATCCTGAAATCATAAAAATTGGTCAGTCATCTCATAAGATGTATAGTAAGAAGATACTGAATTTTCAAACGTTTATGGTAATTTAAAATGCCTGTACAAAACTATCTGAACACAGACCGAAGGCACCTCGTATCTCTAATTTAAGCACTTCCGACTCTACCAATTTAAAAATGGTTTCAAAATTCAAATCATATTGTCACGTCGAATAAGCCCAGGCCAATTTTAAATGAATATATTTGAAAGGATGCTATTTGTTTCCTGGGGTTTAAGAATATGTAACTTAAAAAAAAAATTAACGAGAAAAACTACTTTATGAATTTAAAGGATGTACAGCTGGCAATATAAAGAATTTGGTAATAGAAAAGAAACTGATTCTTTCTTGATGGTATTGACACTGAAAGAAATTTATTATTTCAACCAATACAGATTAATGTAAAAATAACGTGGGGGGAGATTGTCACTCAATCTTCCTGGCATAAATTACTCTCTCTCTCTTTCGCTTTCCTACTTCTGTATATATACATGTATATATATATATATATATATATATATATATATATATATATATATATATATATATATATAGAGAGAGAGAGAGAGAGAGAGAGATTTTGTTATTGTTGTTTTTTCAAGCTTGAAAAAACAACAATAACAAAGTCTAAATTTATAAGCGATAAAAATAAAAGTATAATTAATCTAGGGGTTATGGCCTAACGGTTAAGGCACCGGACTGTGGTAAACATGGCCTGAGGTTCGATCCCTAGAAACAGTTGAACTACGCTGACGAGAGGTAATGACCTCGAAACACGCGTGTACGTAGATTACAGTTTTAAAAATAATATATATATATATATATATATATATATTAAGTAATGTGATTGATAATTTAAAATTCGAATTAAATTAAAAATCCGTTTCACAAGAAGGAACAACAAAGTCAATAATTCCTACGATCGTTTCGGAAAACAATGTCTTTATTGTGGTAGACATTAAGCCACGGACAATAATTTTTACATATAGTATTTAAAATAACCCAAAGTTTCCTCATCAGCAAAAGTATTGGGAAGGGTTTTTAATATATGTAAAAGACACCATAAATAAACCTAGCATTAAAAGTAAGGCAGAAAAAAATTAAAATAAAAGGTATTTATTTACTTGATAAGCAAAATAGTATGGGTTAAAGATAGAAATAAAATAGAATAAAATTATAAATCTGATTGTTCTAATCTCCTTTAAATTATATATATATATATATATATATATATATATATATATATATATATATATAATATATATATATATAATTCAAAGACGGTAAAGTTTGAATATATGGTTAACTGGCAGTCTTAGTCATTTAGAACTGCTTTAACACTTCACTGCTCACTAATTTTTCGACCAAATTTCAAACAATTATTACCGTATATAGATTTTCTCAGCTTTTCTGTGAAAAAAAAAATCAATTTTCGTTCAGTAAACCAAAAGTTATGATGAATTTACTGGTGTTCAAAAGTTATGATGAATTTACTGGTGTTAAAAAACTATAGAATACAAGAAAAATTTGAGGGATAGAAGGGACTCTTTATGCCAGGGCATTTCGAAGCCTAGTGCTTCTTATCAGAAGAGTAGAGGCGTCTAGCTTAGGGTTCATTAGGAGCGAAAAAGACTAAGTGGAATTATAGAATGTTGGGGAAAGCTTTATGTAATTCTAAATAAAAAGAAGCTTGTTATATATAGTATGATATATAAAATTGTATATGGTCTTTAAGATAGTGTTGAGTTTAAGGTGTATATGTTTGAGGGTTAAATTGGGGTATATTGTGGCTGCGTGGTAATTTTATTTTAACGGTTTGTGGGGTGTCTATTATCTATGGAGTGGTATTTTTGACAGGTGCAAACTATATGGCAAATATCGGCTATAAAATCGCCTATAATTTGGGGGGGGGTGAGGGGGTTTAAATGCAAGGTACTATGCGGCAAGATTCCTTTCTTCGTTTATGATATAGGGAGTGTGGTTATAAGGTGCCGTCGGTGGATAGGATGGCAATGTCTACGGGTGCGTTTAACTTGATGAAAAAGGTTTAAAGATTCATATAGTTTGCGTGGGTGACGAGTAAGGAGAAATTTACTGCTTATAAAAGTGGTAATAATACAAATAATAGTAGGGTAATTATAATAATGAGAATGATAATAATAATGATAATTATAATAATTATAATAATAGTAATAATAATAAAACTAAAAATAGAAATAAAAATAATATTATCAATAGCTGTGATAAACGTAATAGCAATGGTAATGGTAATAATAAAAATGGTGATAATAGTATAATAAGTTATGAAAGTAATGACGGGGATAATAATAATAATAAAAATAATAATAATGATGATTATAATAATAATAATAATAATAATAATAATAATAATAATAGCGGTAAAAATAAAATAATAATAATAATAATAATAATAATAATAATAATAATATTATTACCACTACTACACCACCACCACCACCACCACCACTACTACTACTACTACTACTACTACTACTACTACTACTACTACTACTACTGCTACAAATAATAATAATAATACTAATAATGATAATGTTAATCATAATTACTAGGGAATGCGTAAAAGCAAGAAACCCTACGCTAGACGCCGCATCTTCCTCATGCTACCTAGCAGCGTCTCTACTCTTCTGACGAGAAGCATTAGGCTTCGAAATGCCCTGGGATGAAGAGTCCCTTCTATCCCCAAAATTTTGCTTGTATTCCATTATTCAATAAATGATCCATTCTATATCCACCAATATATAGTTTTGTGACTTCATTTCAATCTCTTGTTTTTCTATATATATATATATATATATATATATATATATATATAGATATAGATATATAGATATATATATATATGTGTGTGTGTGTGTGTGTGTGTGTGTGTGTGTGTGCAATCACCTTTTTCTTCACCATATTCCCTCTGCTTCACTTTTTTGTTATCAAGTAAGATCTTTGACTTACTTGTTGTTTCATCAAATACTTTTGCATGCAAATTCCGATCCCGCATTTTGCTAATTCCTACCCTCTGATGAGAAGGAAAGTATTTCTTCGAAACTCCGCGGATTAAGGACTATCCACTTATCTAGTGTTTCCTTTTCAGATAAAATATGTTTTTAACTCATTTCAAACTGTTTTTTAACATGTTTTATTAACTGTTTGCTCGTATATATATATATATTTATATATATATATATATATATAAATATATATATATATATATATACATGTATATAAATTACCAAATATGAGGTGTTAATATTGACCTTATAAAACTAATTTTTTCCAACCAATCAGAGTCAATTTTCAATACACATTAAATTATTTGGGATGAAACTAATGCGCAGATTGACAAAATATAAATTAAAAAAATAATAAATAATTAAAAAAAAAAAAAATGCGTCTCCACGCCTTCACATTTTTGGGATCAATTTTCTCGTGTTCTACCGAAACATAATCTTTATGAGCCATTGAATATCCATAATATCGAAATTATTTTTTTTTCTGAAGGTCAGACATTATTCATTAACGGTCAAATTTTAAATCTATTTTTTGCAAAATGTTGAAACTTGATAAACGTCCGAGATAAGAATTTTGAATTTGTTTCGTAATTAAGCAAACTAAGAAATATATGCATAAACGTTTCATAGTTTATGCTGTTCTTCTTCTATGTATTACTTAATTTGCTTCCCCACTGAGCAAATTAGGCACAAAGCCGTTTTTAATGTGGAGAGGGGGAGAGAAAAAGGGACCAGCTCCCGAGAGGTGGGAAATGGGAGCTGGATAGTGATTTGCCAGCTGGTCCAAGTAGGTTTGCCCCTACATGGACCAGAAGATTACCACAAGGGTAATGCCCTTTGCTTGCAGCATCTGCCGGACAGGGTGTTTATTTGCTCCCCCACTGAGCAAATTAGGCACAAGGCCGATTTTTAATGCGATGAGTGAAGGGGAATGGGGACCAACTCCCCGGGGAGTAGGGGAGCTGGATAGTGACAATTGGTATGAAGGGTTGCCCCTTCATTGACGAAGGTCTTATATGTGGGATTTCCCCCACATATGGTCTTTGTTTGCAGTATCTGCCGGAACAGATACTACACTTTGATCTTGTCTGGATTTATTTGCTTCCCCACTGAGCAAATTAGGCACAAGGCCGTTTCTTAATGTAGAGATAGGGGGAGGGGGGAGGGAAAGGGGGTACCAGCTCCCGAGAGGTGCGAAATGGGAGCTGGATTAGAAACTGTTGGTATGAAGGGTTGCCCCTTCAGTGACCAAGGTCAGATATGTGGGGTTGGCCCCACATATGGTCTTTGCTAGTCATAGCTGGTCTGTGCTAGTCATAGCTTTGCAGCATCTGTCGGAACAGTTTATTTATTTGCTTCCCCACTGAGCAAATTAGGCACAAGGCCGTTTTTTAATGTGGAGAGAGAGGGAGGGGGGAGGGAAAGGGGCTCCAGCTCCCGAGAGGTGGTAAATGGGAGCTGGATAGTAACTGTTGTCGTAGGGTGATCCCTACCTTGACCAAGTTCAGATATGTGGGGTTACCCCCACATATGGTCTTAGCTAGTCATAGCTGGTCTTTGCTTGCAGCATCTGTCGGAACAGATGGTATTTATTTGCTCCCCCACCGAGCAAATTAGGCACAAGGTCGATTTTTAATGTGAGGAGTGAAGGGAGGGGGAAGGGAAAAAGGGGACCAGCTCCCGAGAGGTGGGAAATGGGAGCTGGTTAAAGGTCAGGCATGTGGGGTTGCCCCCACATCTGGTCTTTGCTAGTCATAGCTGGTCTTTGCTAGTCATAGCTTGCAGTATCTGCCGGAACAGATGCTACACTTTGATCTTGTCCCGAAGGCCACAAAGGTCCTCCCTAAAGAGGGAGGTGGGCTGGAGTAGTCACACAGGCAATCAACAAAGATTTCTTTGAAAACAACCTGAGGAATTCTGTGGAGTCTGAGTGACAACACGTTACTTTCTTCTTCTTCTTCTTGTTGTTCGTCTTCTTCTTCTTCTTCTTCTTCTTCTTATTATTATTATTATTATTGGCTCGCAAGGGCCTTTCGCACAGGTTATCAAGAATCTCTCCCTGAAAACAGCCTGTGATGTTCCCTGGAAGCTGTGACAATAAGTCTCCCCAGATTTCCAGTGCTCTCCACCTCTTCCGATAGCATTTGCAAATACATTTGCATTATCGCAACAGTCGCTTTTTATTGATTTCTCGTTGGCAGCGGCTGTTGGTCTTCACTGGAATTTAGTGGCAATAAGCATCCCCAACGTCCCAGTTCTCTTCGCACTTGTCCAACGGATATCAGGTCAGTGCTCTTTCCTCCTTCGTTGACTCTACTTGTTTTTTTTTCTTCTTTTTTTTCAGGGTGTGGGTTCTGTGTGGGTTAGAGAACTTGGTTCCATGTGACATATACTTGGTGAAATTTCATGATTTTGCCTCTGCAGCAGTTTGTCTGGTCCACGCTAGTTGCTCATGCTCTACATTCAAGGGTTTGCTTTAATATTTCAGCTGTTTTCATTATTGTTATTCGTTGTATTTTTCCAGTCATTCCTTTGATTCCAATTTCTCCCATTCTTTTTTCAAAGTCTTTGGGGATTGTTCCTAGTGCTCCTACTATTAATAGGTATTATTTTGATTTTTTTCAGCTTCCATATCCCCTTCAGCTCTCTGACTAGCTCTGTGTATTTGCTCCGTTTTTTCATTTTCTTTGATATTCACCCTGTGGTCAGCTGGAACAGCAAAGTCTAGGATTTGACAGGATTTTTTGTTAATTATTACGACATCCGGTCTTCTTGCTTGAATCAGTTTGTATGTTCATGATCCCATAGGATTTTGTGATTATTATTATTATTATTATTATTATTATTATTATTATTATTATTATTATTATTATTTACTCACTAGGAGTGGTCACACATGCCATAACTAAAGATTTCTCTTTGAGAACAACTTGTGGTGTTATCTGGAGTCTTAGTGGCAACAGTTTCCAGAACTCTCCATCTCTTTCGATTACCTTTGCAGATGAATTGGTATTATCACAACAGCCACTTACCATTGATTTCTTGTTGGCATCAAATTATTATTATTATTATTATTATTATTATTATTATTATTATTATTATTATTATTTTACTCACTAGAGGTAGTCACACAAAAATTATTATCAAAGATTTCCCTTTGAGAACAACTTGCTGTGTTCCGTGGAATCTGAGTGAATACAAGTCTCTCAAGATTTCCAATACTCTCCATCTCTTTTGATAACCTTTGCAAAAGAAATTATGTTATCGCAACAGCCGGTTATCATTGATTTCTCATTGACAGCGACCATCGGTCTTCACTGGAATTTGGGTTGCAATAATCTACCTCAAAACCGTAGTCATCTTTGCACTCATCTAGCGGAGGTCTAGCTAGTGCTCTCTCTTCTTCTTCTTCTTCTTCTTCTTCTTCTTATTATTATTATTATTATTATTATTATTCGCTTTATTGGTTCACAGGGAAGTTTCGCACAGGTTATCAAAGACCTCATTGAATACAATCTGTGGTGTTTCCTGGAAGCTCAGTGACAAAAAATCTCCCCAGATTTTCCAGTATTCGCTACCTCTTTAGATACCATTTGAAAATAAATTTCGCAACAGCTGCTTGCTATTGATTTCTCGTTGGCAATGGCCATTTGTCTTTACTGGAATTTGAGTGGCAATAAGCCCCCCCCAGGTTCCAGTTTTTTTCGCACTTATACAGCGAAGGTCTAGTTAGTGCTCACTCCTCGGTCTTTCTTCCTCCTTGACTACTTGGCTATTTGGTTTCACTTTGGGGGGGGGGGGCACAGTGGTGTGGTAATGGGGGATAGGGTGGGGATCATTATTATTATTATTATTATTATTATTATTATTATTATTATTATTATTATTATTATTATTATGTCCGGGTGTCTAAAACAACATTACCCGGCCACGTGTGTAATGGATGCCCAAAAGCGCTACGGCATCGTATGGATGAGGGGCAAGATGAGGGAATGGCGGGTCAAATGATTTGGACATGTACTGAATGGTTATAACGACACTGCTGTTAAACTTGCCCTTACACCCGGGAAACTAGGATGAGATGGGCAGATACCCTGCACATGGATCTTATGAAAATCTTTCAACAACTGGACCGAACTTGTGATCGCGTCAAGTAGAGACGAAAATCCATCTATATGGCACGGATTATAAAGTGGATTATTATTAATTGTGTTTATGTGGGGTTGTCACGCAGTTGTCATCAGAAATGACTCACAGACAAAAATCAGTGGTGTTTAGTTTTTTTTTTGTTGTTTTTTTTTCTTTCTTTGAAGATCATAATGCTGGGTATGAGGCAGACAGACCAGCTGCCAACATTTCCCTTGCTTTTTATTGAAACTAACCAAGAGTTCTTTTTAGTATCCTCGCTGTTCCCTTAAATGCAATTATCTTGATCTCTTTCGAATTTGGTTCATCAGAGATAAACCCTGTAGCACCTATGATAAATGGTATTATTGATATCAGCTCCCTAAGATTCCAGTTTCTTTATGTAATCATATGATATTTGGTATGTTTCTCATAGCATATCATATTTGGTCTGTTTCTCTCTTTAAGCTCTGTTCAGACCTCCATCATTAGGGACACTCACTTCAACCAAGGTCGCCACTCTCTCTGACTCATTCCATATAACTATGTCACCTTTGACAGAAGCATTTTCAAGGTAGGTGGCTGTAGGGATTACATGGTCCTAATGTAAGGTATATAAGTAATTTCCAACTGTTCATTCATGATGATGTCTCCAGGATTGCTGCTACACTGGATGTTTATTATTATTATTATTATTAGTAGTAGTAGTAGGAGGAGGAGGAAGAGGAGGAGAGGGAGGGGGAGTAGCATTAGAAGGAGTGTTAATACTATTAGTTTTTACCAATTAAATGCTTTCACACAGGTCATTATCAGTGATCATTCACTGACCAGTAAGTGGTGACAAGTCTACCAGATTTCCAGTACCATCCGCCTTTTTCTATTGCCGCAACATCTATTTCTCGCTTATTTCTCGCTTGTAACAACCGTTGGTCTTCGGTGGAAATTGTACACCGTTTCCCTGTATCTTTACGCAAATATTTAATATACGGTGCGATGTATGTGGAACAAGTCGTTTTACATATGTCTAGATTATGTGTTTTAATTTAAAGTTTATTTGAATATCTTACGATAGGTATGTGCACACCTATGGTCTGGATAGCTGAGAGTAAAGAGACGACGGTAAAACGTCATTGGCGTCGCGCGTGACTTGGGTGTCATGTTTGTTGTTATTATACGTACCCGTCTACTGTGTTATGGTAGGTAGGAGAGGCTGTTTACTCGGAGGATAAATAAATGACAGACTTAATGCGATTAATTTTCTATTGGCCATTTTTTTTTTTTTTAATAATTTTAATTTAGTAGCTAACACTTTCGCTGAGATGGAGGAACATCAAAATGTTAGTTGCCCCCCCCCCCGTAAACTGTTTTAAATTCACATTTTAGCTATTACTGCCTTCAAATTGATAACACTCATTTTCACTGATGGCGTATTTTATACTCGTACTTTATCTCAACTTCCAACAACACGTTACTCGTGTACAGCTTGCCTTCCTCGAAACCTAATCTCTCTGTCATGAGCGGCTTGTTTTATACAGCTCAAGACCGCCTAACCTGCGGATAATCTGTGAAATATCGGCGTTTATTCACGCGACCGTTGAAAATAAAATCATCAGGGCGTCGCAATTTTGTTTTTCCCCCATCATTCAGCAGAGACATGCAGACGTGCGGGCGTTTTTGAAGCAAGTTATTTTCGACCTCGTTATAAGTTGTTTCCATAATTGCAATCCCACGAAACCATCGCGAAAATATTATTTTCTGAAGCTCTGTTTAACAAGTCTCCTGTCATTCCACGGGGGCTGCATGTGACACACGATGGTGGTGGTTACTGGGATATGAATGTTCATATGCCCGTACAGTTAAATGAGTAGCACTTATCAGACCGTTTAGGGTCCTGGATATAACCTTAAACTATATCCAATAGTGAGGCCCCAGTTTGCAGGCTTTGGGGAGTGTGGAGCCACCCTTTAATTACCATTGCTCCCAGGTCCACTCTGACCCGGAGTGGTAGTACCTGTTAGGGTCCCAACTATGGGTTAAATAGAAACCGACTTGGAAACAACAAATATATTCTATTAAAAAAATTTCCTCAAAATCTTTGGATTCGGCATTAAATAACCCGAAAAAGGGTTGATATGACGTAAAACAAAACCAACCAAACCAAACCAGACCGTTTGGCATTTAAAAGGAAATTCCTATTCGGCGGATTTCCTCGAGGACTGGATGTTATCCAAGGTCGCTATATTAAGCTCCGTGAAAAGTGACGTATTGGAAGGAAAAAGATAAACATTGCTTCAATTCTTTATCGAAAAATTTAATTATTCCGATTAGTGAAATCTTATATTTCCCAAACTGAGAATGCGTTTGCAGTGTATTTTCGCAAACATAGGAATATATTGAGGTGTATCCTATACTTATGCTTAGGGGCATCCTATATTATGCTTAGGTGTATCCTATACTTATGCTTAGGTGTATCCTATACTTATGCTTAGGGGTATCCTATACTTATGCTTAGGGGTATCCTATACTTATGCTTAAGTGTATCCTAATCTTATGCTTAGGTGTATCCTATACTTATGCTTAGGGGTATCCTATACTTATGTTTAGGGGTATCCTATACTTATGCTTAGGTGTATCCTATACTTATGCTTAGGGGTATCCTATACTTATTCCTAGGTGTATCCTATACTTATGCTTAGGTGTATCCTATACTTATGCTTAGGTGTATCCTAATCTTATGCTTAGGTGTATCCTATACTTATGCTTAGGGGTATCCTATACTTATGCTTAGGTGTATCCTATACTTATGCTTAGGTGTATCCTATACTTATGCCTAGGGGTATCCTATACTTATGCTTAGGTGTATCCTATACTTATGCTTAGGTGTATCCTATACTTATGCTTAGGGGTATCCTATACTTATGCTTAGGGATATCCTATACTTATTCTTAGGGGTATCCTATACTTCCACAAAGGCACTATTCGCTTATATTCAAAAGAGAGTCGCCGATCTAATAGTTCATGCACTAGCAACTAAAATCCAATCTCTGTTTCCTCTCTTTTCCTGTTTTGCAAGTATTATAATGGAATGTGCTCCGAAGAATTTAATGCACTTCTAACCTCTCTACGTAAGTACCCTCGACTAAGTGGACAAGCAGCAATCTAGATAGCCTTAAATGCCGGAAAACATATTATTTAAATAGTTTTCTTTTTCTCTTTAACAACTTGCTTTTGAAATTCCTTCCTGGGTTCCTGTTTCCCCGACTGTGCTACATGAAGAAGCTAAAATGTAATGTGAATAGATATTTCGCAGCTCAACTCTCTACATAAGTTTCCTGTAAATTTGGTCGCAAATAGTAACCCTTTACGTCAAGGTAGCACTGTGTCTTGTTTGGGATTAATTTACAGTAAAAAAAAAAAAAATCCATACAAATAAAAAGAAATGTACAATTTCATTTCCACATGTAAATTGATTAATTTTTTTTTACTTAGTTTTTTTTATATTTTCAATTTCATACTTTCTTGCATTGATAATTTATTAAATCAGAATACTTATAATAACTAAATTAAATGATTTTGTGTTTTAATAATGTAATTTGATTACTAATTACCTTATGACGTTAAAATTACTAAAATTATTTAAAAAAAAAATAAAGAGGATGAATTGAGATATAATGGTTAAAAATTAAATTAACATTTACAGTTTATTGGTTTAGAAGTGACTAGTATGTACAGAAATATACGAGTGTCGTTCCAAAAGTAAGGCCTCCTATTTTTTTAAACTTAATCCCCCAAAAACTTTGAAGAGCTACGAAGCATTAAAACGAGCAACCTGATGTGAATTTTTTTCAACATAGTCTCCACCATTCTCAATGCACATTTGTCAGCATCTATTGAGGGCTCGGTCGTAAATATGACGCAAATCTCTGAAATCAACGAACCTATCTTCCAACTGTATTGACATCAATTCCATCTGCTTCATAAACGTTCTAAAGACGCCGATGAATGTCGGTCAGCGTAATTATTTTATTGCTTCGATCGTATATCCACGAACAGGTTACTTTCTTTTTTGTTGTATGAAATAATTCAATAACGTGTCTCTGCTTCTCCCGCACGTCCATGACAGGGGATGGTATTTTAGAGTCTCACACCATCAATATCTCCAACAGAAAGTTGAAACTTTCAGATAATGTTTTGATTTATCCCCTCCCACCCCCGCACACACACACCTCACCAGTTACCCCCGAGAGTAAGCTATAATAAAAACCGAAACCAAAATTATGAAGAATTCTTAGTAAAATTATTTATAAAAATATTAAATGACTTCAGTTACAATCGAAACCGAAACCATAACTTGGTAAGAATTCTTGATAAAAATATTTATTAGAAAAAAAGTGAAGAAACTAACAACTAAATGACCCAGGTGTAAGCGTGACACACAAAATAACACACACGCTATCGTAATAATGTATAGACTAGCAGGACCTGTGGAAATTCTACAACGGACTCATTCATATATAATATGTTGATGTTGACATTCTGTAGATGTTCAGTGTAAATGGAGACGCTCTTATATTATTGTAGCTTTTTTGTTAAAACTGCAAGTATTTATCTAAGCTAGCACAAACGACCGGCAAAGCCCGGTCGTAAATTACGCTTAAATATGATATTTTAATTCTTGCAGAGTTCGTATATATTATTATAGAGTTAATGCTCTATCGATTTTTATTTATTATAACGTTGGGATTTCAAAAATAAAAATATATCCATATAACTTGGATGCATTAGCTTGAATCGAAATCGAAATAAAAACTAATGAATATATATATATATATATATATATATATATATATATATATATGTATATAACTTCAGTTCCTATAGCCATAATCGAAATCGAAACCAAATCTTATGAAGGATTCTTGATGAAATTATTTATAAAAATAAGAGATTACTGCAGTGCCATCAGTTATAATCGAAACCGAAACCAAAACTTATGCAGAATTTTTGATAAAATTGTTTGTTTATAAATAAAATAGATGACTTAAGTGGCAGCAGCTATAATCGAAACCGAAACCAAAACTTATGAAACATTCTTGGTAAAATGGTTTATTACAAGAAATGGAAGTACATAACAATTAAACGACCAAGATGTAAGCGTGACACAGGAAATAACTCACACGCTATCGTATTAATATATACGTGATGATGATGATGATGATGATGATGATGATTATGACAACATAAATGGTAATAATAATAATAATAATAATAATAATAATAATAATAATAATATATGGCATAATCACGTTGACACACCGGTTCCTGCTGGATCACCGAAGTTAAGCAACGTTTAACCTGGTCAGTACTAAATGGGTGACCATTTGGGACTTTCAGGTGCTGCATGTGCTCTCCGCTTATCTCGGCATTGTTTCCAGTCGTGTCGATGCAGGAGAGGTGTGGTAAAGGATTGCGCGATATTTAACTCACAATTACATGGCAACTGCCCCTACAAGGGCAACCTTTGTCTTTTGAGACAAAACGGAGGCACCAACAACAACAATAATAATAATAATAATAATAATAATAATAATAATAATAAAAATAATAATGATAATCATAATAATAACTATAGTAATAATAATAATAGTAGTAGTAGTAATAATAATAACAATAACAATAATAATAACAATAACAATAATAATAATAATGATAATAATAATGGTAATAATAATGATAATGATCATAATAACAATGACAATGATAATAATGATAATAATGATAATAATAATAACAATGATAATGATAATAATAAAAATAATAACAATAGTAATAATAATAATGATAATGTTAATAATAATAATATTAATAATAATGATAATAATAATGATAACAACAATACCAATAATAATAACAACAAGATTAATCATAATAATAATAACAACAATCATAATACTAGTAATAAATAAATAAATAATAATAATAATAATAATTATAATAATGATAATATTAATAACAATAATAATAACAATAACAATAATAATAACAATAACAACAATAATAATACTAATACTAATAACAACTACAATAATGATAACAATAATGATAATATTAATAACGATAATAATCATAATAATAATAACAATAATAATATTAATAATAACAATAATAACTAATAACAATAATAATAAATAATAATACATAATAATAAATAATAACAATAAATAATAATAATAATAAATAACAATAATAATAATTAATAATAATGATAATAAATATTAATAATAATCATAATAAATAATAATGATAATAAATAATAATAATAATCATAATAAATAATAATATTAATAATAATAATAATAATAAAATTAATTATAATAATAATAATAAATAATAATAATGATAAATAATAAATAATAATCATAATAAATAATAATAATAGTCGTAATAAATAATAATTTAATAATAAATAAATAAAAATAATAGTAATGAATAATAATATATAATAATAATAGAAATAATAATAATTATAATAAATAATTATAATAATACATAATAATCATAATAATAATAAATAATAATAATAATAAAGAAATAATAATAATAATAAATAATAATAATAATAATAATAATAACTAAAGATAAAAATATTAATAAATAATAATAATAATAATAGTAATAATAGTAATAATAGTTATAATAATAATAATAATAATAATAATAATAATAATAATAATAATATTAATAATAATAATATATTGCCATCACAGAAAAGGCATTGCCGCTTTAAATCCGCAGAATATGGGGAGATGGTTTTTAAAAGTCTTCCTCTAACCTGTGCTATGTAGGTTATCTCTCATCTTAAGTGCATAGAAATGAACAACAGCATTTGAATATAAGAACACATTTAAATATAAGATTTACAAACAAATCCTAAAATACTTATGTGACGTAATCGATCAGCAAAGCTGTTACATGAAAGCGATGATATCGATACTAAATCTATTTCAACACAGCGATTTTGACGTACACACCTAAGAAAACTGGAAATAATAGACACTTATTTTTCTTAGTGTAAGCAAACGGACAATCTTTAACTCAAGGCAATCTTTAAGATAATGTAATTATTAGGTTGATGAAAAAGCTCTTGCCGAAATTTTAATTTTGATTTCAAATGATGTATTTTAAAATAAGTTTTCGTTATAATACCTTTACTTATATATCATTTTAAAGAGCGTTTTGCTCTATTTAATCATTTAATTTACAATCGTTTTAAAACAATTATGTCTTCTTTTCAAAACGTTGAATACAAGATGGAAAAAAAACCAAATTCGCACAATTTTCTTATTTCAATGCAAGCTAGGCAGAAAGAAATGCTGAAACAGATCGCGATATAAACGAAGCGTTTGGCCCAGGAACTACTACTGAACGCACAGCACAGGTGGTTTAGATAATTTCACGACGGAGACGAGAGTCTTGAAGCGTAGTGGTCGGCCATCGGATGTTGACACCGATCAATTAAGAGGCTTAGTCCACGCACAACTGTTCTAGAACTAGCTTTAGAATTAGACGTAACGTATACGACGATTTTCAACCACTTGAGAGATTGGAAAAACAACAAATCTCGATAAACGAATGCCTCACGGATTGAGCGACAACCAAAAGGAACGTCGTTATGAAGTGTCAGCTCTTCTTTTACGCAACAAAATATACCTGTTATGGTTACTTTGCCCGTTCTTGTGGTTACCACTTATCGAGGCCCAGTAGCCACTCGAGGATAAGGGTTAATAAGCATACACTGGTCAATGGGGCACTGTCGTAGTAATTGTTTGTGGAAATTTTGTAAATTGGAAATTGGATTACTTAAGGGAACGACTCATCAAGAACTTGTTTACGTTGGACTTGAAGATGACCATATTATAGTCAGCCGGAAAGCAGGCAAACGGAAGTGAGTTTCACAGGTGTGCAGTTCTAAGAAAGAAACTTTGTTCATAAAATCCATGTTTAGGTTTAGGCACAGATAAAGTGTTGGGGAAACTATTGATGGTCTTTTCATCTAGATGAGTGTTTCTCGTGAAAGTTTGGGGAAGGGGAACATAGATTTGAGCTCAGACGAGCACTTGCCATGAAAACAACGATAAAGCAGAGACAGGCTCGCAACGTCTCCTCTGTTAGAAAGAGGTTGCAGAAAAGAGAAAAGTGCATCCCCCACTAAGCTACGAAGTCTATTTTGAACTCTGTCAATGCAGGATAAGTTTCTAGCAGCTCCTGCCCAGATGTGGCAACAGTACTCCATCATTGGACGTACGTGGCTCTTATATAGGTAGAGTATTGCATCAGCAGTGAGATACCTACTGGATCGATAGAAGGATCCCACCATTTTCCCAGACCTTGGCGACAGATTTGATGTACATGTTCCAGTTCAGATCAGGAGTAATTGTCAAAACATGGAACCTCCCGAAAATGAGAGCCATTCATTTCAATTGATGCCAGATAGAGGACAGAACGTAAAGCCACAAGCTTGGTTTTAAATGCATTAAAAGTAACGAGCCACTTCTCTCCCCATTGCACCACATGCTCAAGATCAGAGGAGAGAGAATCAGAGAGAACTTGGTCGTTTACGATCTCTGATGTGCTACCATAGATTGAAGTGTCGTCAGAATAAATGTCAACGAATGATCTAAAGATGTGATTAAGATCATTGATGTAGATTAGGAAGAGCTTATATTAAACGCACGGGTGGCTTAAACGAGAATATAGTTTATTATCTGACGAAAGGCTGATGCCAGTCTTATATACGCGCTCACATTAGATGAAAATTTCTTAAAAAAGACAATCATAGCCTTGGAAAATACCCGTACCTATCCGTACCAAACGAGTTGATTGAGACGAATCTATACACACCATGACTTTCGTGGAGTAACAGAAGGATTGAACGTTACATTTCTGCTGAACTAGATCAATGATTCAGCTAACTAAAACTTATTCAGCAAACATACTAAAAATAAGGTTAATCCGAATACTGACTTGGTGATGAATATAAACTGAAGATAAACAATATTGTATAAGGTTGCTTGATATTAGGATGAACCGAATATAAAGCCTGATATAATATGGTTGATCCGCATATATATGAACTGAATATGAAGCCTGACATAATATGGTTGATCCGCTTATATATGAACTGAATATAATATCTGACATAATATGGTTGATCCACATATATATGAACTGAATATCAAGCCTGACATAATATGGTTGATCCGCTTATATATGAACTGAATATAATATCTGACATAATATGGTTGATCCACATATATATGAACTGAATATTAAGCCTGGTATAATATGGTTGATTCACATATATACTAACTGAATATAAAGTCTGATATAATATGGTTGATCCACACAGATATGAACTGAATATTAAGCCTGACATACCATGGTTGATCCACATATATATGAACTGAATATTAAGCCTGGTATAATATGGTTGATTCACATATATACTAACTGAATATAAAGTCTGACATAATATGGTTGATCCATATATATATGAACTGAATATAAAGTCTGATATAATATGGTTGATCCACACAGATATGAACTGAATATTAAGCCTGACATACCATGGTTGATCCACATATATATGAACTGAATATTAAGCCTGGTATAATATGGTTGATTCACATATATACTAACTGAATATAAAGTCTGACATAATATGGTTGATCCACGTATATATGAACTGAATATAAAGTCTGATATAATATGGTTGATCCACACAGATATGAACTGAATATTAAGCCTGACATACCATGGTTGATCCACATATATATGAACTGAATATTAAGCCTGGTATAATATGGTTGATCTACATATATACTAACTGAATATAAAGTCTGATATAATATGGTTAATCCACATATAAATGAACTAAATATAAAGCCTGATATAATATGGTTGATCCACATATATACTAACTGAATATAAAGTTTGATATAATATGGTTAATCCACATATATACTAACTGAATATAAAGCCTGATATACCATGGTTGATCCACATATAGATGAACTGAATATAGAGCCTGATATAATATGGTTGATTCGCATATATATGAACTGAATATAATATTTGACATAATATGGTTGATCCACATATATATGAACTGAATATTAAGCCTGGTATAATATGGTTGATCCGCATATATATGGACTGAATAAAAAGCCTGATATAATATGGTTGATCCGCATATATGTGAACTGTATATTAAGCTTGGTATAATATGGTTGATCCGCATATATATTAACTGAATATAATATCCGACATAATATGGTTGATCCGCATATATATGAATTGAATATTAAGTCTGGTATAATATGATTGATCCGCATATATATTAACTGAATAAATAGCTTGATATAATATGGTTGATCCGCATATATATGAACTGAATATAATATCTGACATAATATGGTTGATCCGCATATATATGAACTGAATATAAAATCTGATATAATATGGTTGATCCGTATCTGCATTCAAACATTTGCAATATTTATTAGCGGGAAACTGCAATTGATTGTGATGAAAATTGTTAAGTGACGGATCTGTAGCTATTTTATGAGATTTTACTATTATGACACTATCGTTTGCCAGGAGAGAGTTACTGGTTGAGTTACGTACTGGGTAGTCAACCAGATTTCCAGGTAAATAATCAATATCAAACGATATTTACATGGAAACATCAACAGGTCGATATGTCGTCGGCTATAACCGGCTGGCATGGGTCGCTTCTTGAGTCTTCATTGCATGCAGGGCTTTATCACCCTTCTTGATATCAGGAATCGATTAACTGGAATAGACACATTGAGAGAATTGCCAAGGCTGCTGCGGAGAAGGTTAACTCTCTCTACCGTGGTAGAAAGTCACTTACGTCTGAAATCACTCTGTACTACAATAAGGCCATCATTCGGCCTGTTCTACAAGTACTTTAACGGTGAATGCTCTGACGAACTAAAAGCACTTGCACTCCCTCGACGTGAATACACCCGACAAATGTGACAAGCAGCTAAATCCCACCCCTTCACAGTAGAGATTCCTAGGTGTAAGAAATCGTTCTACTCCAATAGTTTCTTCCCAAGAACTGCTAGAGTTTGGAACTCCTTTTGGGGATTCTGTTTTCTCAACTGTACTGACATGCAGAAGTTCAAGTGTAATGTGAACAGACATCTTGCTGCTTATCTCCCGTCAGAATACCTCTGCAAATTATATCCCCGATAGTAGCCTCCTACTTCAAAGTGGCACTGTGCCTTGTTTGGGGTGAAAATTGAATTTAAAAAAATTGATCGCTGCATAGAGTAAAGCTAACAATTCATTTTGTTATATAAAAATAAAATTTATATATCATTTAATTGGAATTCATAATTGGAATTAAATAATACACATACCATTCGGTACGGACACGACCATGAAATATCGGATAATAAATAAACATAGATTTATGAGATAAAAAAAATCCGACCTTGATCGCCCTTCGGGGCCTGTAGCTTAGTGGATAGTGACGTTGAATCTCTACGGTTCCAGTTGAGCATTGTCTGAAGATAGCGATTTTAGTCCTACCCAAAGCCGACCATAGGCTTACTTAGCTAAAACGTGGTGAGACGACAACAACTATGGATGGCAGCAATTGCTGAGAATGCAGTTAGGAGATTCGGAGTTCTTATCCCGTCGCGGTTACCACCTGATGAAGGCCAGAGGAATAGTTGACCGAAACGTCGTGAAAAAACAACTAAGAAAGATGAGGATAATAGTCCGCAATAAATAAATTAATAGTTGGTTGAAGTTGAAAATGAAATTAAATTTGAGTCGAAATCAACTGGCTGAACTCGATGCCATAATTATTAAACTGTGGGTAGTGAAAGAAATAAGTGTGACATCACATGACTAAAAGGGAAAGTGAGGCAGGGTAAGTAGTAGTTACCTTGGAAACAGTAAAATGTTTAATTTATTTATTACGGACTATTATCCTCATCTTTTTTAATTGCTGTTTCACGACATTTCGGTTAACTGTTCATCTAGCCTTCATCAGGTGGTAAAAAAAGATGCGGATAATTGTCCGTAATGAATAAATGAATAAATATTCATCGCAATAATAGAATTCCAATCAAATAATATAATAAAATGTTTATTTAAATCCGCTTATAATGTATTATCAAATGATAATTGTCGGCTTATTTCTATTTTGAAAATGAAAAGGTGATTCGAAGCCAACTAGCTGAACCCGATGTCATAACTATTAAACTGAAATTAAAAAAAAAACTTTTTAAAACTAATGTGAAAATTAATATCAAAAGGGAAATTGAGGCAGAGTAAGTAATAATTAATTGTAAACAGTAAAATGTTTATTTATAATATATGATTAAACAATAATTATCGGCTCATTTCTATTCTCTCTCGGTTAGTGATTTAGGACTAAGATAACCCCGAATAACTATTTCATCCACAACGGTTTTGTCTGGACGGATTTAAGAAAACGTTCTCTCAGTCTGAGCGAACTATAGAAAAAAGCCCGTACAAGAAAAAGCATACAACAATGTATGATTTTAAATCTTTTCCTATTTATATCATAATAATGGCTAATTGGATGTCTGCTTGCATGGCACAAGATAGAAATACAACATAGTGAGTTTAGCCCACGAATTAAAGCCACCAAGCAGATAACAGAAAAGCTAAACACTCACATCGAACGTTTCGTATTTTCGCTTTACTCCAAACTATGTTCACCAAACAATATCAGGAATTTTCCTCACAAATTTTTAGATGAAGATTAATAATTTGTATTACTTGAATTATTCGGACGACTATTCTTGTGTTGGCTCTAATTTTAAGGTGTTGAAGATTCAATATTCATTTTATACGATAATAGCAAATAATAACAATACATAATGTCCAGAAAATGTTCTTATTGGCATTTTTTTTTCATTTCAGAATGTTGTATTGGCGATAAATTGTAGCGTATAACTTTATCTGTGCACTGTAGATCGGTTTCAGGGTTGAGAACTATGCGCAACTAGAAAGCACTGATATATTAGAAGAAAGTAACCCGTATCAGGATTATTTGTCTCGAATCAAAAATCCGGTAAATGCAGCTCATTGCTCCTAAAATATTAAAAAAACTATGTCTTGTGAACAAGGGATCGCAATGAAATGAATGAAATGGTAGCGAGCAAATAGGATTATAGCGGGCGTTCTGACTGTGTCTGCAAAACAAAATTTACCGAGAAGCTGAAATAGAAAAATACGGAAAAACCCGAGGAGGTTGATGAGAACCTTGACAAGAGACATAGACATCGGGATAGTGCCTGTGAATAAAGTTATGTCCACGTGAAACTATCTATCACTAAAGCTCAAAATAATGAACTTATAGACGCTAAAAAAGTCCGCAATAAGATAAAATACCAACTCATACCGAAAATGCACTAATTCTTATCCGGACTAGATATACAACGTCATGTCACATCAAATATTCAATAAGGCCCTCTTATTTAATTCAGATGGCTAAATTGAGTTACTTTCAACTCCTGTGAAGGGCTGGGATCAGATGGTGCCTGCTGGAATGCTATACGTGCGACAGCAGAACTCGGAACCGTGTCACACTATCGCGAAAACGCAAACGGTGTTCCTGAAAACTGCACCAATTTAATCAATACATTATCTGCAATAATCCAATACGCCTGATAGCATCCCGAAACAGTATGGTTTTAAGAAAAACACTTACTATACCGCCTACTACATCACGGTCAAGCGGATTGGTAGGTTAAACAGGTATTCAGAACTTTTTGAAAGGCACATTGAAGGTCGCATGCTGCAGGTACATATATATAACCGGTAAGTCGTAGTGAAGGTCATTTCAGCTTTTTCCAGTGCTGCAACTTTTAATAAAAGAATGAAGAATATAATCGCCAAGATATGACGTTTACCTTCCCTTTCGAAAAGGTGTTAACTCAGCAATCAAAGATGCAAACATATATTTCTAAGATGTACTCAGAGTCAGAATAGCTTTTCAAGATGCTCTCACTGTCGGAATAAGCTTCCAAAGTACACTCACAGTAAAAGTAGCAACTTAAGATGTACTCACAACTAAATGAGCAATCCAAGACGCTCCCAAAGTTAAAACAACAATTCAAAATGAACAGAAACTAAAAATATACTTCCAATAAAATTTCAAACTAAGATGGGCTCACACCTATAACAAGCCAACAGCTCCGGAGAAAATAAGAATGAGCTCCAAAATGTGTCTTTTTCACCCCTAAAACTCCCATTAGTTTCTACGGGTCAAATATTACGTTTCCAGATGTATGTCTATGTGATCCTGCTATTGGGTTATTTCTAGCAAACTCTAATGGCCCGAAAAAATTCTATGTCCCGAAAAATGCGATTTTTTGGCAATTTTTACCTTTTTTGACCTACTTATGAAGCAATCAGAATTTTTATTAAAAAAGCTGAGAATGATATATTTTCTGTCTTGAGTAGTTGTACATTCATTTCAGAAAAAAATGTAATGAGTAGTTATTGAGAATTTCGGGAACAAACGGACGAGTGTGAATTCTAAGGTCCAAATCCGACTAAGTTGACATAACTTACATAACGTATTCAGTTTAAAATACCACATTACTTTTGAGATGATGAACATAATATTTTCCCGCTTAATACAAAGAGATCATGCCAATATGATAAAAAATAGCTCAGTATATAAATGCACATTAAAACAAGAAAATATAAAACTATTGGGAACATTGTTAGCAGATTCTCTGCTTTGCAATCGGATATTGCTATCAGACATAATCGAACAAACCAATATTTGCATTGAACCGTCTGCATAATTGAATTGCTCTTCATTCGAGCAAATAATTTGAACATAAGTCACTTCGATTATGATGCTATGGTATTTTCTCAGATAAGTATTGATATAGAAATCAATGCTCGCAAACTAGTAAAAAATGTATAACATATAAGATGCAATGCGTCTTTTAATTGATACGGCCGTTCCAGCAGATCATAATGTTTCTGATAAAGAATGGAAAAAACGTGTTTTATGTAAAGGTAGTGTTGGCAGAATGTAACAGCTTTAAACAAAGATTTACTCAATAACAGTTGGAATGTTCGAGTTACTCAAATGCAAATAGTTTTAAATTTGTGAGGGCCAGGTCACTCGAACTTGGTCCATCAAACACTACATCGACAAAACTGCAGAATCATCGATGTGTAGAAAGTGTAATGAAAGGGAAGAAACATTAGCGCATATTGTATAAGAATGCCCTATGCTAGCTAAGCATCAATATAAAAAATGGAGACACGACAAAGTCGCTCAGGTCTTACACTGCAATATATACAAAATCTAAGGATTAGACCACAATGAGAAATGGTATGAGCATAAATCAGAAGTGGTTCAGGAAAACGACAATGTCAAACTTCTTTGGGATATGCGCATGCAGACTGATAAGATCCTTGAACACTCCAAACCTGATATAATTTTAATTAAAAAAAAAACAAAAACAAACAAAAAAAAAACAAGAGAACTTGGTCCATCATTGACATAGGTTGCTCTTTCGATACCAGAGTGCATGAGAAAGAACAAAGAAAATAAATAAATACCAAGATCTAAAATCGGAATTAATTAGACCCTGGAAATGCAAAGAAGTGTAAGTGATTTCTATTGTAATCGGAACGCTTGGAACCATAACAAAAAGCCACCATTAATGGCTTAATCAGAATGCCAAGACAATTTCTTTTCGAATTTTACAAAAGGCTGGACTGTTGGCAACAACAAAAGTGTTACGGTATAGCTTGAATGTCTAAACCAAAGTTTGGGGAAAAATAAAATAAAAAAATAAATATAAAAACATCAGAAAGTTGAGAGTGCTACGAATCAAAAATAACAATGATAAAATGCGAATACCTCGGATTGTAAAAAAGTCAAGGTGATTCCCTTTGAAATGTAAACGGTGGGGCTCATAACACAAAACCACTATAAATGGCTTGATCAGATTGACAAGACAATATCTTTTCAGATTTTGCAAAAGGATTTACTGTTAGGGGCAGCGATAGTATTAATACAGCGCGAATGTCTAAAGTCATATGGAATTGACTTGATGTTCAAGAAAAAAAAAATCCAACTAAAAACATCCACTTTTAAAAAAAAAATTTTTTTTACCTGAGGCGAGGGACAGTGCCACTTTGAAGTAGAGGGTTACTATCGGGTACATAAGTTGCAGGGATATTATGAAGGGAAATGGGAAGCACGATGTCTGTTCACATTACACTTGAACTTCTGCATGTCAGTACAGCTTGGAAAGCAGAATCCCAGAAGGGTGTTCCAAAGTCTAGCAGTTCTGAGGAAGAAACTATATGAGTAGAGGCTTTTGTTTACACCTAAGGATCTCTACTGTGTAGGGGTGAGATTTTGCTGTTCGTCGGATTTGTCAGGGTATTTACGTCGAGGGGGTACAAGTGCTTGTAGTTCGTCAGAGCATTCACCATTAAAATACTTGTAGAACAGGCTGAGGGATGCAACATTTCGTCGATGGGACAGAGGCTGAAGCTTATGTGACAATTCAGGACCTATCAGGTTGGAGACACTCTTTTGAACCCTGTACAGGAGAGAAAGACTAGTAGCAGATGCACCAGCACAAATGTGACAACAGCGCTCCAGACATGGGCGAATGGTGGCCTTAAAGAGGGACAGGATACTGTCAGGCGAAAGTAACATTCTAGCATGAGATTACTATATAATAATAATAATAATAATAATAATAATAATAATAATAATAATAATGATAGAGCAAGAAGACCGGATGTCGTAATAATTAACAAGAAAAAAATGTCCTGTCAAATCGTAGACTTTGCTGTTCCAGCTGACCACAAGGTGACTATCAAAGAAAAGGAGAAACGGAACAAATACATACAACAAGCACGAGAGCTGAAAGCGATATGGATAGTAAAGAAAATCCAAATAATAACTACAATAGTAGGAGCACTAGGAGCAATCCCGATCAACATTAAAAAAGAATGGGAGAAATTGGAATCAGAGGAATGACTACAAAGATACAACAAATACCCATAAGAAAAGCAGCTGAAACAGTAAGGAAAATCCTTGAATGTGGAAACTAACACACATGAGCCCCATGCGCGGACCAGACAAACTGCTTCAAATGAAAAACATGAAGCACTACATGAAACTAAGACCGTTAAAACGGCATATCTATAAGTTCTCTAAGCACCCATCTCCAACCCCAACCAAATTACCACATTACCGCCCCCCTCCAAAGAGTGAGACCGAGTAGTCATAGAGGAATAGAAAGACCGAGGAGAGAGCACTGAGTAGACTTCTGCTAGACAAGTGCAAAGAGTACTGGGACCTTGAAAAGGCTTATTGCCACTCAAATTCCAGTGAAGACCAATGGCTGCTGCTAGTAAGAAAGTAAATGGTAAGCAGCTGTTGCGATAATGTAAATTCATTTGCAAATGTTATCGAAAGAGGTGGAGAGTACTGGAAACCTAGGGGGACTTTCAGTTACTCAGCTTCCAAGGAACACCACAGGTTTTTATCAACGAGAAATCTTTGATGGCCTTTGTGAAAGCTCCTTGTGAGCCAATAATAATAATAAAGATAAGTGTCTACGTCTAAGTAAAGATTTAGAATCTGTATGTAAATGCATCAAAACGACTATATTGATGAGTTTGCCCTAATTTAATTCTGGCCATTATCATAGCAACCATTATCTTTCAGTGCTTTTATTGGGATGAATAAATGTTGATATTTCAATACATTTACTTTTGTCATGATCTTATCTTCCCAGGGGATACCTTCTTTTTAGGGGTGGTTGTAGTGCCTCCCAAACCCCAAAGAAAACCGATGGTCGTTGCCAGCGATGAGTCCATGGTAAGCGTCTGTTACGATAAGGCAAAAACATTTCTAATAGCTTTTGAAAGAGATGGATAATGCTGAAAATCGGATGAGTCATTTTGTCACTCTGAATCGAGGAAATCCAACTAATTATTAGGTTGGTGCAAAAATAATGTCGTTTTTTATATATAGTTAAACGGCAAAAACGACATTATTTTTGCACCAACCTAATAATTAGCGTGAACAATCACTAATGATAGCTTGCATGAAAACTCCCAGTGAGTACATATTAATTATTTTATAAATAGATTTGGTAAAAACCAATGATTTATAATTTCTAATGATGTCTGTCGTTAATTAGTCCCACTTGACTCCATTATTTTGACTAGATTCTACTCGACCGATAAAACCGAAGACAGAAATGGAGCTGTGTGCTTCCAGTCCAATACCGGATATAATCATTCAACTATTTTGTAGAAAATTCAGAGATCAATCCCAAAATCGAACAGAAAATGTTCTCTTTGATTTAGAATGATTGATATTTCTGCAAAAACTTACTTCACCTCTTACGCGTTATGCTCGACATTGGCAAGAAGTCTATCTCTATATAGCCCAATCATAATCACCTATAAACACACGCACACACGCACACACACACACGCACACACACACACACATAACACACACACACACACTCACGCACACACGCACACACGCATACACACACACGCACGCACTTACGCACACACACACACACACACACACCCGCACACACATAACACATACGCACATCTAATTTATAAAACTCACTGTCTGTCTGTCTCCATATTTTTAAACCCTATCTCTGCCGAAACTAAACTAGTGTCCTCAAGTGATCAGATTTTTATGGAGTGTTCTGTTATATGTCTTTAACCGGTTAAAATAGTTTTTAAGGGGCTAAAAAAGGGGTAAAAAGGGGCAAAAAAAGGGGTAAAAAAGGAGTAAAAAGGGCCAAAAAGGGGTAAAAAAGGGTAAAAAGGGCCAAAACAGGGGTAAAAAGGGCCAAAAGGGGGGGTAAAAAGGGACAAAAAGGGCCAAAACAGGGGTAAAAAAGGGCCAAAAAATGGAGTAAAAAAGGGTAAAAGGGCCAAAACAGGGGTAAAAAAGGGCCAAAAAAGGGGTAAAAAAGGGTAAAAAGGGCCAAAAAGGGGTAAAAAGGGGTAAAAAGGGGTCAAAACTGAAAAAAATCATTTTGTACATTCATCTTAGTTTATGTTTGATTTTTAATCAGTTCATATTCGTGTTACATTATATTAGTTTTTGTTTCGGTTTCGATCACAGCTGATACTTTTTTTTTACTTTTGAACTCACGATTCTATAAGAATAAATCCTGTGCATCGCTTTATTGCATGTCAATATTTTTTTTTTACTTTTTAAATTGCTATGAAACCCAGAGAAGTGAAATTTGGTATACTGGAAGAGCATAGCAAGATGCCTAATTTCCCTAGTTTTTGAGGAATTTAAACAAATATTTTGAAAGTTATGCTAATTTTTCTATAAATTCACCTTCTTATATATATATATATATATATATATATATATATATATATATATATATATATATATATATATATAAAGTGAAAGCCAAAAAAAAAAAAGTCGGAACTTTAGACAATTATTGACACAAATTTTGCATAACTCTTTTTAAAAATTTTGCATAACTCTGTTTTTCCTTCTCCACTTGCACGTGGCACTCTTTGGAAGATAGATAAGTAGATAA